>NW_020954641.1:20589079-20592210 GCF_900497805.2 Vombatus ursinus
ACACACACACACACACACACACACACACACACACACACACACACACATAGAGCTAGTGGACAGGAGATGGGTGTCAACTTATCAAAAGAGAAAAAGTCATCAGACAGGAAGGAGAAGAGACAGGTGATGAAATGTCACCAAACCCAAGAAGTAAAAAGTATCTGGGAAGAGGGCTTGGACAACAGTATCAAAATCTATAGAGAAGTCAAAGAAGATGAGGACAAAAAAATTCATTAGGTTTAGCACTTAAAATATAATTGGCAATTTTGCCAATATAATTGGCAGCAGTAGTGTCAGTGGAGTGGTGGGGTAAGAAACCAGAAGAGGAGTGAGTGGGTAGTAAAGGGTGTAGACTGTGAATGTGGAAAAGTCTTTCTAGAAGAAAGGCTATAAGATGACAGCTTCAAGTAAAGTTGTTTTCCTTTTCAGGCTGGGAGAGTTAGACAGGTTTGTAGACAGCAAGGAAAGAGTAAGTAGATAAGAAAAAACAAAAGAAGAGGGCAAGAGGGAGGGAGTGATTAATGAGGCAAGCTCCTGAACAAGATAGGAGAGGATGTGATGGAATCTGAGATACATATATAATGGGTGGCCTGCAAAAAGCAAAACCTCTTCTCAGAGATTGGAGCAAATGGGGAGGGGAGATGAAAATATAGAAGAACTTCAAGGAAAGAAGGAGGGGAACTAAAGAAGCTCATTACAGATAGTCTCAATTTTCCCAGTAAAGTAGGTAGTGAGATCAACTACAGAGAGGTGTGAGATCAATTACAGAGGGGAGGAAGGGAGGGACTGGGCAGCCCAGATTCTCTTAAGCAATCACAAGACAGTTTCTGTATGGTGTCACCTATTTTCATCCCCAAATCTCTATGAATATTCAAAGCTATAATGGATTTATTCACATCTGTTTCACTTTTGACTGATGGATTCAATCAAGATGTCTGGACCTTCTGTAATTAAGTGGGGGGACCCATACCCTTTCTCTCACACCCAGTTAAACATTAGCTGCACCCAGCAATACTTTCAACAAAGTCCATAGTACAAAATTATGGATATTTGACTAGTGACTTGGAGAGCTTGAAGCATAGTCCTTTTCCAGCACATTCCCTATTAGCTTGTACTAAAGAGTCAAAATTTACATGGTACAATTCATAAACAAATACAAATATTAACATTCTCTCAAACTTCCATAGTGTTAACTTAACAGATATTCTACAAAATTTTCATGAGTGAGCTCCTGTCTTTGTGCTTGCAAAGGCCTTCCTCAAATCTAAAACAATAAAGGACAAGAAATTCAAGCCTCTCGTTCTGAAGGGAAATCCTGCTCTTCCTGGGGTCTCAGAAGAGGTGAGGTCAGCCCAACAGAGATTAGAGGTCTGGAATCACCTGGAAGGTCTTCACCCTTCAGATGAGAAATCAAACTACCCAGGGTGAAAACTCCCATGATTCCTATTGACATATAGGACCATCCAACTGCAAGTCAGGACAGACCATCTCTAGGTTTCCCTTTCCCTTTTCAGGACACACCAAAAAGTCTTCAATAAGTACTTTAACTTGC
Organism: Vombatus ursinus; assembly: GCF_900497805.2. NCBI lineage: Eukaryota > Metazoa > Chordata > Mammalia > Diprotodontia > Vombatidae > Vombatus > Vombatus ursinus. Next base: position 20,590,632 of record NW_020954641.1, read on the forward strand.
TGGATGTGGAGTGCAACTCACAAAAGCCTCAGAGGGATGGAACTTCAGAAAGGGGCTAAGTACTTGTGTTAGATTACTTCTGGTTTCTTAGTGAGCAGGCAAACGTTATCCCATAAGCCTATAGTCCATAAAGATCTCAGACAAACCATCTGGATTCATGCAATAATAAGGCAAGCCATTTGGGCCTGCTTAAAAGCGAAAAAGTTAATAAATAATAAAATGAGCATTTATTCACTAGCATTGTGTGCCCCAGGCAAACTACTGATACCAATATATTAGGAATGCAAAATCCATGCTTATTATAACAACCTTTATCTTGTAAAGGATTTAGTAATACAACAGATATTAGTACTTAAGCATTCTAATAAGCAAAGAACTGGTCTGACTTTTAAAGGAAACCGAAATATACTGCCCAATTTCAATCTAAAATAAAAGATATAAATGTTAATTTTTTTTCTTTAGTATATCCAAGAATAAAAGTTCCTAATAAGGGGGGAAAAAAAGAAAGAAAGAAAAACTTCTCAAGCAGATTCTTTCAAAAGCAAAGGGTCCAAAAATCATCCTGAACCATCTATAATGTAGTTCCCCCTTGCCTTCCACCCTTCCGCTCTCTGGGTCACTTCCCTCACTCCCATTTTCACCAGCAGATTGGGTCCCCACTGGGTGTCTGACTACTCGTATTTAAAGTTCTAGGAGGTAATTCTAAGGGTTGATGGGGATTCTTGTATTGTTCCTCATAAGCCCCCATTAATGTGCTCCCCATAGATTATCAGCTAGACTTAATTAACTTTTAGAAAGGGTATTTACTAAGTATAGGAACTACTCCCCTTGGGAGCATGCACTCCAACTTAGAGAGTACATGAGTCTGAAGTGTAAAGTCACAGTTTGCTGATTACTAGAAGTCCTTCTGTCCCTTTGTGTCATCACCATGAAATTCCTCTTAGGTGTGGTTCCCTGCTAGGCTTCAATGGCAAGGACCCTTGTAGGGACTTGAATCTCCCTTTATTCCATGTGGTTAGGTTTTCCTTGGTCTGTCCCTTAATTCCCAGTATAGACAATGGCATCAAACCCTGCTCATCTATGAACACTCCTGCCAATGCTAAAGTACCTTCAGGTCTTCCAACCTTTTGAAGTTCAAAAGGTAAAAACCAGATCAATTCTGTCTCTGGATACTCTGTTGCCTTTTCTTGGGAAGTCTTCTATTTGCTCTTGTCATGTCTTTCTCTACTCCCAACTGAATGTGTTGTATACTATTAGGTCATTATCTGGTAATATGGTCAATGGGGGGTGGGAAGAGAGAGAGAGACAGAGAGAGACAGAGAGACAGAGAGACAGAGAGAGAGAGAGAGAGAGACAGACAGAGAGAATATAAGTACTTTTCAGGGTCTTGGGTTTGGAGTCCTTCCTCAAACAACTTACTAGCTCCAAATTAGCTTACTGTTTTTATATATAGCCCCAGAGAGCATGACTGATTCTCTTCAACTAATCACAAAATACTTTCCATGGGGTATCATCTGCTTTTATCCAATAACCCAACACCACTATGATCCTCTCAAATTAATTGAAGAGTTATTCATAC
>NW_020954641.1:20592220-20632700 GCF_900497805.2 Vombatus ursinus
TGGTGTTGGTATAAGTTTCTACTGTTATACCCATAAATGTATGTATTGTCACCTTCAGATAGACTATAAATTCCTCAAGGACCGTAGTTGTTTCATTTAGCCTTTGTACACCCAATACCTAGCACAGTGCTTGGTACATAACAGGTACTTAATAAATATTTCATGACTTGACTTGATCCAACTTAATAAATGCTTATTTATTGATTGATTCATTCAAGATATAGGCCATTGGAATGGTTGGATCAAAATGAGCATATATTAAATATGAGGAGGGAGGTTAGATAAAGATGAACACTGTAAGCCAGGCTACTACTCCCTACACATGAACCTCCATCTCCCAGCTCAGTGCCTTCTCATTTTATACCACCCCCCAAGACTGAAAATTTCTCTTTCCTTATCTTTACCTCCTGGCTTTCCTGACTTTCTTCAAAACTCAGCTCAAATCCTACTTTCTGCGAAAAGTCTTTCCTAGTGTTCTTGCTGAAATTACCTTTCACCTGCACTGTATATACCTTATATATGTATATAAAAATTATTTGTATGTTGTCTCTCCCATTCAAGTGTGAACTCTTTAAGAGTAGGACCATGTGTTCATTGTTTTTTTGAATCCCTAGTTTTCAGTTCAGTGCTTGGCACATATAAAGCCCATGATAAATACTTGTTGACTAACTAACAGAAATTGAACAAGGAGGAAGAGTGACCTGGAAGCTTGCATATTAACTCAAAAAGGATTTGGGCAATGGTAGTTCCATAGCCTCATCCCAAGATTTCAGGGAATAAGGCATTCCCACAAGATAACCCTACATTTGGCTCCTGGATAGGCTTGGCATCCGTGGTCCTGGTGCATATAGGATTCAAGTAATCATTGGGCCTGGTGTCTGAAACCATGGTACTAGGCAGTGTCTTGAGAACTGAGGGCCTGTTATCTGAGGCCCACTTCTGGGCAGTGTGAGGTCAAGTGACTAAGGCTTTGGTCCTGGGCAGGGCCATCACTCTAATAATACCAGTGTTTTATAGCCTCCTATCTACAGAAATCCCTTGTGAAAATTCTATTTAATTGATATTCTTTGAGGGGCTGCCTGGTATACTGTCCTAGAAGTTAGGAACTCTTCATTTATGCAATCTGCCACATATCTGGTCTGGGAAAACATATCCTTTCCTAATCCCTGTAGCTAATCAGTTCATGCTTTGAAGCATGAGATCAGATTATCCACATAAGCAGAGCTCTGCCTAGTTGCAGAAGTCATTAGTAGTTATGAAGCTTCCCAACCCTTCTTAGAGAGCCAGAATTTTTGCCTAATGATTTTCTACCTCAGCTAGCTTCTCTAAAATTAATACAGGCTGCAGTCATAAGCATTGTTTTGTATGGATTTTCGCTTTTCCTTCTGCTAATTTCATACCCGAGTACTTCTTGACAATGTTATTGGATTGTAAGCCAATATGGTAAAGTAGAAAGGACATTATATTTAGAGTCAGAGGACCTAGGTTAAAATGCTTCTACTGTTGCTATTACATGACCTTAGGGAAATCATATCTGTGGAGAGGTGTCAGATATAGTGCAGGGGTGTCAAATGGACCCTGAGCATGGCCTGAACCAAATTAAAATAATATTTAACAAAATAAATTTTAAAATAAAACATAGATAACATTACTTTTAAAACTAAGTCAATATGCAGCCAGCAGGGATCCTTGTTTTCAGTTTAATGGTCCCCATTTTCATTTGAGTTGGACGCCACTGATGTAGTAGGTAGAGTGCTGGACTTGGAGTCAGAAAGACCTAGCTCCAATCCTCCCTCAGACACTTGGTAACAGCATGACCTTGGGCAAGTCATTCAGGTTCTCTCTGTCTCCATTCCCTCATTTGGAAAAAGAGAAAATTGGATTAAATGACATCTATGACCCTTTTAGCTCTAAATCTATGATCCTGTGGCCTTGGAATTAGGGAAAAACGGTGCTGAATTTAGACTCAGGTACTGGGTTCAGGACTTCACTACTTACTACTTGTATGCTATTCAACAAATTGTTTAACCTCTTTGGCTCTCAGTCTCACCATCTATATAACAAGGGTGGGATATGACTAAATTATTTCTGAGGTCCCTGTCAGCTTTAAATATGTAATCCTAGATTAAATGGACCAAAGAGGGACCAATCTGGGGGAGAAAGAGTTAGGCTGGAAATATTGGATGGACTGTCTCACTTGGTGGGGAGAAGAAAGGAAACATAAAAAAATCAGTCTGGCTGGTGAGAAGTGACAAAGAGGAGAGGGGAAGGGGCCAGGGGGTGAGCAACGGAGAATATTTACTGGGGCATGGAGAATTACCTTCCAGGAAGAAAGGAATGCAGGTATCTGTCAGCAGAGAAGACAGAAACAAGGAGGAGAGGGTGAGAGAAACAGCCGCCAGAAGCAGGAACGGGCTAAATGAAAGGAAGCCAGCACTGAGGGGCTCCAACCTGCACATCCATCTGTCCACTTGAGTTCTAGGGCAAACCTCGTTAATAAATGGAGGCACCATGGAGTTCTCCCCCACCCCAGGGCTCACAAATCCCTACTTTTAAATCTGACAGAGTCTGTTCATTTGTTGTGCCAAGGGACTTAGTCTCTCTTTCTCTTTGATTTCTGTTTAAAAATGCATATCTCATCCCCTTCCCCCTTTATTTAGGTTTTATTAGGTTTACAGTATTGTGAGCTTTTATCCCCAGGGGATGACACTAAGTGCATTTGGAATCAATTGCAGGAGAATAGCAATAACTTAACTCTTTGCCTAATTAAACTCCTAAAAACCAGTCATATTAAGCCAGACTTTCAGTTTGGAGTTTCTTATGGCATATGATGTATTAGGCTAGATTTGGGGGGATTCTCAAAGAGAGAGTGTCACGTGTTTGAAAAGGGAAGGTAGGATTTTTCCAATCTTCAGAAAGTCATTTGTACACCAGGAGGTTTTCTTAATTCCTAAATGAGGTATAGGACATGGAAATGGCAATCAAAACTTTAACCCAAATCTATTTAGAAAAAAACATTCCTACATAATCACGGCTTCTTTCAGCATTATAAGACCTCAGAATTGGGACTTCAGAGGTCAACTGGTCTGACCCATTCCATAAAACATGTGTAGCACGTAGTCATTGAATATCTGTTCAAAGACCTCCAGAGGTGGGAAACCCAGCACCTCTCAAGGTAGCCCATTCCACATTTGGAAACCTCTAATTATTAAGGAATTTTTTTTACATCAAGCTGAAATCCGTCTCCCCAGAACTTCTTCCCATGTCTCCAAGTTCTGCCCTCTGGAGCCTGAATGAGTCAACACTACTGAATTCAGCAGGCCCTTCAAAGTGCCATGGGCCAGGTAGGCACCGGGCTAAATGTTGTCAATAAAAAGGAAAATGAAATAATCTCAGTCTTCAAGGAGTTTAAATTCTGTTGAAAAAAATAACCCATAGACACTTTAAGTAATAAAAAAATACACAAAATAGATATGAATTAATTGGAAGGGGCATTAGCAACTGGGGGAATCAGGAATGAATCAAATGAATCAATGAGAAAGTATTAAGAACATACTATGTTCCAAGTGCAGAGCCAATTTATTAGTCATACAAATATTAAAAAAAAAAAAACTAGACAGTCCCAGCCCTCAAGGAGCTTACATTCTAATGCTGAAGATAACATATGTATGGAGTAGTGATAGCCAGAGAAGGGTTCATTGGTTTGGAAAATCATGGATGGTGAGGGGAACAAGAAGAAAGCAGATTGACAATTCCTTTCTGGGGTCAATAATAGTGTGGATTTTATCACAGTCCTTAGAAAAAAAGTGGAAAGCACAAGAAGGAGTGGGGAGGTAACAGAGTAAGGGTGGGAAATGGCTAGGGTGAAGATGAGGATGCTTGGTCCCTGGGAGTTCAGAGTTCTGAATGGCTCCCAGGAATGGGCCTGGTCCCTGGAGGTTTGGTCTGTAAGGTGGAGCACTGACAACACCAGGGCAGACACAAGCCAGAGAGAAGGTGAGGACTCATGGTCTTTGAAGAAAGTTCTAAGAGGTGCAAATGAAAATTAAGAACATCCCAGACTTGGGAGAGAGTCTTTGCAAACAGATGGAAATAGGAAATAAAATGTCATGTGTAAGAAATAACAAATAGATCAGTTTAACTAGAAACAACCCATGGACAGTTTAAGTAAATAATAAAGTAAAAAAAATAGAGTTTATGAAAAGACATGTGTAAGCAAGCTGGAAAGATATGCTTTAAATGCCAAGCAGAGGAGACTTTATACACTGTCAAGGCAATGGGGAGCCACTCACTCTTCTTTAGTAGGTGAAGAACATGAAGAATATCAATTTAATAACTATTAGAAGGATGAGTTGGAGAAGGGAGACTGTATACAGGGATACTAATTAGGAAGATAGTGCAATAGTCCAGGTGAAAGGTGTTGAGGTTCCAGACTAGGGGGCTTATGATTTGAGCTGAGAGGTTCCAGATGCAAGAGGTACTGGGGAGGTAATATTGATAAGACTTGTCAACTTAATGGGTATGGATGGGTATAGAGGAAGGTGAGCAGAGTGAAGAGTCAAGGATGTTTCTTAAGTTGACAATCTATTTCTGTCCTTCCAACCATTAAGGCTGTCAATTTATGAAACATCCTTGACTCTTCACTCTGCTCATGTTCGGAGTGGGAAGAAGTTGAGACAAGATCAGAGAAGAGTTATTATGATTCAGATGGACACAGTAATGTTGCTACACATAAATATCCCTGTCCCCAGGACTTGCAGGGCACCTCAGTCTCTGGGGAGCAGGAGGGATTGAGTTCACAGAATAATTCAGTTCCCCCATAGCATTAGTCCTGCAAGGTTCCAAGTTCAAACCCCCTGGGCTAGAATTCTGGCACCCAGGCTTCTCAAGTGGAAGAACTGAAGATGAGTCCCAGGCTGGGCTGGTAATAACATCCAGGCTGGAAACCTTGCTTCAGATTCCCCCAAGTCTTGAGCTTCTCTTACTATTTTGTTAAATACTTGAACTATTTCTGTCCTCTGGCTGAACAGGAAAAGAAGACCCGTTGGTTGCAGGTGATGAGTCAAGGCTTTGAGTTGATGTAGATCCACAGATTCCTTTAAAGTGGGTCAGCTTTGCTAGGAGTCTCTTGTGTTTTCTTGATTTTCAGATGGCTCATCATGGCCTGCCAGGAGACTCAGCTTCTGTTTCCCCTTGCCAGTGGAGTACAAACTCAGACAAGTTCTGTGGGCTTGACAGAATAAAGCCAAAGAATCTCAGTACCAGGAGAGTGGCCACCGAAGGATGAAGTTTGTGGCAAGTAACCCTGGAAACTGCTTATTGAGAAGGAGACATGATTACATGACTAAAGAACTGGTCAGATGAATGCAATCACAGGACTTCCAGGTCTTGAAACAAATATGAAAATGCTGAATTTCCATCAAAGGTGGAGCCGAGTATTTCTCTACTTTATGAAGTTGTATGCTTTTGGGGGTCACTGTACACATTTTTGGTTGATTCCAAGTATGAACATTACTCATCTTTTATGTTTTAAGAATTCTGAATACTTTCATATGATTTAGGCCCCAGGGCCAAAAATTGTTTTGGATAATATTTTTACACAGATTTAGTTTCTTGGATTTTCAATAATGGGACTCAAACATTCACAGACCAGGATTCTTTCACTTGATTAAAGCTGTCAGTATAGAAACCTCTGGAGGAAGCTTGCCTCTGTGGGTTTTGGCAGAGATGAAGGAATATAACTCTATCTCCTTTAATAGGATTGGCTATTTTATCTCTCAGTTTGGAAGGAAGCTTGGTATATCCTAAGGAAGTGGGATGAACTAGGCCAACCATTTGCAAGACTTGAATGAAAAAAAAAATTATTTGTGCTTAAGAGACTCCAGAATACTGCATTCACTTCACTTTGGAGAGAAGGACAGGACTGGGGTAAAAGTGGTAGGTAGAGGTTAGAGGTAGGCAAAGGTTCTAGGATGTCTAAATCTTCTGAAATATATAAGATGTGTAACCATGAACAAGTCAATTCACTTCCTAGAATCTGTTTTCTCATTTTTAAAGATGGGTATAGGGGCTAGACCTGTGTTTACATTGGTCTAGGGAAGTCCTGGGTGAGTAAACTCCCTCTGCTAATGCAGGTCAGCAATTTCCCTGCAACATATAGTCTTAGAGCACTGCCTACAGAACCAAGAGGTTAAGAGACTTGCCCACAGTTAAACAGTGTCCAAGTCCCCAAAAATATTTATTTTATTCTTAGGCATCCCAAACTATCACCAGTCATCTTAACTTTTATTTTGCTGCTGAACTTCCATGACTCTGGAGGAGAGAGTGAGTTTGATGACTTTGCACAACTCTGCCTCACTTAAATCCAGTTCACACACAAGGCAAGACATCACCCTATTGATGTCATTGGTCCTCTTCAAGAATGAAGTATGAACAGCAACAATTTCATTCTTAAACCTAGATCTTCTTGGCTTTTACAATAGCTTTCTATTCACTGCTCCATTGTGCCTCTCATCAGAGGCAGGAATGGCTTAGTAGATAGAGCACCTTAATTTGACCTTAGAGTCAGGAAGACTTGAGTTCAAATTGCACATCAGATACTAACAAGTGTCCCGCAGCAAGTCATTTAATCTATTTGTACCTCATTTTCTTCAATAAGAGAGTTGGACTTGATGGCCATTAAGATCCTTTCCAGTTCTAAATCTATAATCCTATGACCATCATTGGAGAGATTCAGTAAATGATGAAAATTGGTTCAGAAAGTTGGTGTTTTTATTGTCTTGTTTGGTGTAGTATACTCTTGAACACCAATATTTAACAAATCAGATAATTAACTTTGTTCTTAGATAGTTAACTAAGATGTATGTTCTTCTGATGTATATATTTTAACTTTAAAATACTGTTGTATCAACCACTCCCAGATATTTTACCCATTAGAGTAATTTAGCAAATATTCACAATACCACTATAATATATCCCAGTACCCTATCGCCCCAAAATCTATCCAGCCCACCACATTTGAAAATGCCTTTTAGAAAGTCCACATTTGCCACATTACTTTTAAAATTTTACTAAATACTAAATAGTGATATCTACAAAACCTACTCAATATTCTTGGGTATTCTAGAGTACCACTAATAGAGCTCACTAATGTGAGCTAAGTCCAAGAAAGGCCATTAATATTCAACCCATCCAATAGAAATCTTCCCAGATTCTTTCCCTTTACTTATTTATTATTTCTGACTTTTTTTTTCAGAAATGGTGTCTTTCTAATTGCCCTTTGCTGACTGGTTACAATTCTAGCTGATTATTTGCACATTTGGCACCATTGAACAATTGTCACCATGAAATACTTTTTTCAAGTAACCCTAACTGCTATTTATTTAGTTTATGATGCTGTGAATTGACATCAACGGTCTCTCCTCACAATTCTTACACTAGCCAAGTGGTATCTTAATGTTTGTGTATTTTCAATTCTAGGGGAATGTTCCATTTAAAGAAGTCCCAAATCAGACTGGGCAGGAAACTAAAGATCACTGCTGTTTCATAAATTCTAATTTCCAGTATATCATTTAAGAGGTGTTAATACAAAGCCTATTATAGTATAATGTAAGCTGTTTGAGTTACTATTTGTCATCTTGCTTTTATATTTCCCATACCTATCATTCCTTTGCACATAGTGGGTAATTAACTAATGTTTATTGAATCTAATTATTATAAGATCACTGGATTTGGAGACCAAAAACCTGAGTTTAAATCATGAGTCTGCCACCCCCATGACCTTGGACAAGTCACTTTATTTTTCTAGGCCTTAATTACTTCATTAGAAAGGGATCTCTGAGGTCCCTTAAAGCACTAAATCCTATCACCTATAGACCCTAATATAAACATGTATTTTACTGACAAATGCTCTAGCTTACAGGAGATTGGCCCAGAAACAGCTTTGTAGCTAATATACCTCAAAAGCAGCATTAAAAATGAGTTAAATTAAAACAAAAGTGAACATTAACTCCTTAGACAAAAAAAATATACATCAAATATAACAAAATATGAAAGATTCATTTATTCACTCAAAGGCTTTGTCTATATTCACTTTGTCTCTATGAAATTCAATAGCATTTAGAATGGAAAGGATAGGAAAGAAGAAAAAAAAACAGGAGGATTGGGTATTAGTGTCAGCTCTGCACCATGCAGGCTGTGTGATCTTAGGCATATTACTTTACCATTCTGAGCCCCAGTTTTCTCATTTGTAAAATGAGATAAAGGTCACTGCTGACTTCCATATTTATTGTTCTAATACTGGTTTTGTAATGACTTTTTAAAGTAGTTTATTTTAATCATCCAAAATCCACCTTCTCACCTTCCTATTCTACCATATTGAGAACATAAAAAAAAAATCCATTACAAACATATATAGTCAACCAAAACAAATTTCTACTTGACCATGCACTCTCAAAATATTTATCACATTCTGCATTCTTAGAACCTCTATCTGGAGGTGGGGAGTATGTTTTATCATGAATCCTCTGGAATCATGGTTGATTATTATGCTGATAAGAGATCAGCACAACAGTATCCCATCACATTTACATGCCATGTCTTGTTCATCCATTCCCCAATTTATGTTGTCCCTCAGATTCCCATTCTTTGCTACTTTGAAGAACTATAAGTATTTTTGTGCATGCTTAGAATTTGTTTTGCTTATAACTAGTCCTTTCCTTAACCTATGCTCCCTCTAATTCTCCTTCCCCACCTCCCCTTTTCAATTTCACTCTGTTCCACTTTGTTGAGTGAAATGTATCTCTGTGTCCAACTCTGCATGGATGTATGGGCACATTCTTCCTTCTTTTGACCAATTCAGATGAGAATAAGGTTTAAATGTCAGCTTCCCCTCCCAGAATCCCCAGAAGGATTCAATCTAGTGTATTTTCTACATCTGTTTAGAGGAGTTTGTGGAGGGGAGATTGGCCATACTGGTTCCTACCATTCTACCAACTTGGTTTTACCTCCCATAGTGATTTCTTCAACTGTCCACACAAAGAATACATATAGTGGAATGTGTGTTAGACTGGAGTAAGACTTTGGTGTAAATTCAGGCTCCATTGTTCATCATCTTTGTGACCATAGACAAGTCACTTGAATTCTCTGGGCCTTAGTTCCTCATCTGTAAAATGGATTAGATGACTTTTGAGATCTCTTTTGGCTCTAAATCTATGATCTTGCGATCCTATGAACAATTTCATGTTTCTTTTTGATGACCAAGTTCTGTATTTTGCATTCTTTTTTGTTTGCTGGAAAAATTAAGAAAAAATACTAAATTTGCTTCTTTATGAAAGCTTTTGAACCAAACTGACATCTTGATGTACAGAAGCATTTTTATGGCTTGAAATTTATTCAGAAAATTTCCAAAAGAGAGAGATAGAAGAATAAACTTATAAAGAAAACCTTTTAAAGGAAGGGTTATTTTTAGGCAAATGTTTTGATCCATGTCATACTCTATCTCACACTCCCAATGTGGCCATCACTGAATTCTCAAATACTTGTTTATGAGCAAGGAAAATGAAGATAAATTTTATAAAGGAGATATTCATTACTAGACAGAGGGGCAATGACAGATTTTGCTTTGGTTTGATTTTTGTTGGGGTGTCATATATTCTATAGACAGGCAGAAGGACATACATATGGGTTATTTTTGAATGGTAAGGTAGGATGTAGGCTGTCTACATATCCCAAACTTTTTCTGAGAATTTTGACTTTGTTAAGTACTAAGTAAGAAACACATCAGAAGTTCATTTGCAGATTCAAATTCTGCCAACTGCAGCAGATGTTCAACTTAGGGAATTAGTCTAATGAGTATAGAGCACCTGAGTGTCCTCTACCTGTCCATTGGTAAACTAGTAATGATAGCAGTTATCTGTCCCTCTAAGGACAGATAATCCCAGCATGCCTTATCTAGCTAATAGTTCTACAGTTCCCTCAGGACCATGACACTTGGTAAGTTAAAGCTTTTGCTGTGTTTCCTTGTTATTGGAAATAAAGATTGGGATAGAAGTAGAGGCAAAGGCGGGTGGTGGAAGAAATTGATGGAGTAGATATAGAAATAACTTCTATTTTAGGAAAGAGATCACCCACCAGAAAACACATAGCTCCTGCTAGAACAATCAACTATTCAATCAACAAGTATTTCTTTAGTACCTATTAGCTGCTAAGCACTGTGCCAAATACTGAGGATATAGAGGAAAAATGCAAACATCCCTATCTCAGGAAGCTTACTTTCTAATATGAGAAACAGCATAGATAGACAGATAGATAGATAGATAGATAGATAGATAGATAGATAGATAGATAGATGGATGGATGGATAGACAGATAGGATAGATAAGTAAATATTCAGGTAAATAGAAAAATAGATGAATAAATCAATAGATAAATATAGATAATTGGAGGAGAGGCACCAGTAGCACTTGTGGGGATACATGCAGGAGAAGGGAATTGAGCTATTGTGAAGAAAGCTAAAGCTTTTATGAGGTGAAAGTGAGAAAGGTGTCTATTCCAATTATGGGTACAAAAGCAAAAACCAAGAAATGTCTGAGTCCTTGGTAAAATTGTCTTAATCTTAACATTGATAATAATTTCCTGCCATTACTATTTTTTAAAAAAATTACCTTCCTTCTTGAGCATAACTGGCTTGATACTTTATAAGCATCCAGATCACAATGATTTGGGGGATTCTTACTCAGTTTCCCAGGGAATGAGTATGAGTCCTGAACAGAATTTCCACTCCAAATTTCAGAACTGGAAGAAACGTTAATGTCATGTGGTCTCATCCATGAAGAAGCTGGGGAAGGAAAATAGGAAAGGAATAAGAAGATTTTCTCTGTACTCCAGAAGTATGATGGGAAAGATAAAAGCATATTTTAAAGAGAAAATTATAATTATTTGATAATCATTTAAAAATCTCAACATGTTCACTCTAAGAAAATGAACACTCAGCTATGAAGAAGGTATTTTCACAGCCTTTCTCTTATACACAGTTACTCAAAAACATTGATAGCCCCCTATTGCCTAGAGTATCAAGAAAACCTGGCACTCAAAGTGGTCTTCCAATGTCATCTCATACCAATCTTAAATACGGAAGTTTCCATTCTAGCAACATTGACCTATTAATACTGCAACAGCTCATCTTTCACATTCTTCCTTCTGTATATTGTTTATATTATTCCCTCTCCCATTCATTCTTTAAGTTTCATTTTGAATTAAAACACCAAAAAAGAGTATTTCCACTGACTCTACATGAAACCATGGATCTGCGTTTCATATCACTTGCTTTAAAAAAAAAGGCTTATAATAATGTCATGTTACTCTCAAAACTGTCCTTCTTGTCTGTGCTTCTTAACTATGATATATGATGCGTTCTGACCCACAGAGTGGCTTCAAACTGTGGTATCCACTTGTGAGAGCTAGTAACCCAAGGGAAGGGCAAGATAAGAGCTAGAGGCCTAGATCTGAGATGATCACTAACTCCCTATTGGGTTTGCATGAATTCTTTATTGCTTCTTTGAAGTGGAATTTATACATAGAAATGAGGATTGTCAAAGTCAAGTCTCTGGTATACAAGGTCCTGCCACATTGATTTTCTTTGTAAATGTGTGTATTCATTTGGACCATTTAACATTTCCTGGATGTTTAGTCATTTAGAGACACTCATTGACCTCAGTCTTCATTGGGGCTGATTTTTGCATTGGTCTCTTTATTCATTTGCATTGTTTCTGTCAATCACTTATATGTGACTGCATTGATGACTATACTTGGTAATTTTTACCAGCAAATATGATACAGCTTCTATTTGGGATCTTGGCCCAGCCCACGAATTTGTAAAAAGAAATAGGCAGTTTTCTATGTTGATTGAACACATACAATATGCAAAACTATTGATAGTGGGAGTCTATCTGGAGAAGGAGAATAGGAAAGGAATAAGAAGATTTTCTCTGTACTCCAGAAGTATGATGGGAAAGATAAAAGCATATTTTAAAGAGAAAATTATAATTATTTGATAATCATTTAAAAATCTCAAGATGTTCACTCTAAGAAAATGAATACTCAGCTGTGAAGAAGGTATTTTCACAGCCTTTCTCTTATACACAGTTACTCAAAAACATTGATAGCCCCTATTACCTAGAGTATCAAGAAAACCTGGCACTCAAAGTGGTCTTCCAATGTCATCTCATACCAGTCCTAAATACGGAAGTTTCCATTCTAGCAATATTGACCTGTTAATACTGCAACAGCTCATCTTTCACATTCTTCCTTCTGTATATTGTTTATATTATTCCCTCTCCCATTCATTCTTTAAGTTTCATTCTGAATTAAAACACCAAAAAAGAGTATTTCCACTGACTCTGAATGAAACTGTGGATCTGTATTTCATATCATTTGCTTTAAAAAAAGGCTTATAATAGTGTCATGTTACTCTCAAAACTGCTTCTTGTCTGTGCTTCCTTTTGAATTTGTCTTCTATGAATTACCAAAAAAAAGTTTCAATGACTCTCTGTTTTTTTTAATCATTATTGTTAACCATCCTCTCCCATGAATCCTTCCCCCTAGCAATGAAACTTGGAGAAAAAAAGAAAAAAAATAAACTTTGTAACCAATAAACATAGGCAAAATGAATCCACACAGCATATATGTCCAGAACTGTCTTTCTCTTTCTGCACCTTGCATCCATCTCCTCTCTATCAGGAGATTGGTAATATACCCCAGCAAATGTCCTTTGAAGACATGGTTGGTCATTGATTTGATCAAGATTCTTAAGTCTTTCAGGGCTACTCATTCACCTTTAGTGTCCACCTCTCACCTATGTCTCCAAGAAGCTGTAGCATGTGCCCAGCCCAGTAAAACCATCTTGGCAGACAGGCCAAGCCAGGTTAAGGGTAACTGACAGGTCTCAAACCTATCAGTGAGTGAGGGGGATGTCTACACCAAGCATGTGAAGATTTCCCCCAGTGGAATGTGTGGATAAGAATAATTTGTTCCAACAACCATGAAGGTAGCTAATGCAGGTGCTATAGAGCATTTAGAGCTTGGTCAGACATTGAAGATGCCAAGGTCATCCATCACATCCTGGGCCATCACTAATTATCTTGACTTTTGCTTTGCCATTGGACTTTGATGACTGAAAGAGAGAGTGAGGCTGATGACTTTGTGCAACTCTGCCTCACTTAAATCCAATACACAGGCAAGTGATGTCATTGGTCCTCTTTGAAAATGAAGGATAAAAAACATTCTGCCTCACACAGTTAGTTGAGGCTCAAATAGAAAATAGTACTTTATAAACTTTAGAGCACTAAATGCATACCATATGAGGGCATCTTATTCTAGCAAAATGAGAAATAAAGCCAACACTGGATTCAGGGAGAGAAAATTTGAGTCCAAATAAATTAATGGTACTTATAATTTTGTGACCCTGGACAATTCACTCAATCTCTTATATCCTCATTTTATTCAACTGTAAAGTGAAGATAATCCTGCTCTACCTATCTAATGGATTTGTTGTGAATAGCAAGTAAAAGCAAATTACATATGAATGTATATATTATATGTATATCATATGTGTGATAGTCATATAAATATATGATATATATGTATATATATAAAGTTTTAAATTACAAAGTGCTTCATAAATGTGAAGAATTTTTATCATCACAATGGAAAACTTTGATAGTTGAGAAATTATTGGTTAAGTAAAAGAATGCATTTTCAAAACCCCAAATCTTGATATGGAGCTCAGAGTCAGGGATATGGGCTGTTTTTATGTGGGTAAGGTGATTTATCCATTGCCAGACTGCAGAGAAGGTGATAACATGCTACTTAATCCACAGGTGCCACAATGGACTTGATGGTGGCTTCATAGAGAGAGTAGGAAAACTATTCATATCCATTAATAATCATTAACTACTCACTTTTCAAACTAATGGGTGCTGTCCTCAGGAGGGGATGTTAATACATCAAAATGGTGCCTGAAAGCCTGGCAAAATGATAAACAGAACTCTGCTTATACTTTTGCAATTTCTAAGAGTTACTTTTTAAAAAATAATGCTAAGAGCCTGGAATAAG
The DNA here is from genome assembly GCF_900497805.2 of Vombatus ursinus. Taxonomy (NCBI): domain Eukaryota; kingdom Metazoa; phylum Chordata; class Mammalia; order Diprotodontia; family Vombatidae; genus Vombatus; species Vombatus ursinus. The sequence continues at coordinate 20,606,333 of NW_020954641.1, forward strand.
GATGGGTATCATCAATTGAAAAAAAACAAATTTTAGGTTTAAAGGGAAATAATTCTTATAAGTACCATCCATTAAGTTTATTAATCATCAGTGGACATTAACAGGCTAGCCAACTTTAGCTTTACCACAAGCATTCTACTATGAAAGAACCAGAGATTTTGCAGGAAATATGTTTGCTTTTGCCAGTATAACAATTTCCCAGATGTTATGTCCTGAGAAGTCGTATGGTATAGCAAATTAAGATTTGGACCTGGAGCCAATAAGACTTAAGTTCAAGCCTTGGCTCTAATACATACTGTTTGAACCATGGGCAAATCACTTAACTTCTTGACTATGAAGTGCAATAGATTTGATGATTTTCATCATTTAAGGGGTTTCCCACACCAAGATATACCTATATTGAAGAAATTACAGAAATCAACCAAAAAACAATGGGAATTTGTTCATTGTTGCTAATGATAAATTTTTTAATATAAAAGGGGAAAGAAACACTTCACTACAAGGTCAGTTTCCCAGGGATTCAAATTATTAGGGCATCAATGTAATCAAAATAAGAGAAGGTGCATGGTGATTAGAGACAATATAAGGGAGGAAAATTAAATGCTATTCTAAAATGAAAGCTCATACCGTGATTAACATTCTCTAGGATTCATTGTGCAGAAGACAGGGGACACTGAAGTTATTTTGTGTAACACTAACTTTCCCACACTGCAAAGCACATATCTATTAAGGTACATATTTAAAAGTCTAAATAGGAAGAGCAAATACATTAAATCAGAAAACCAATAAAGGACTGATAAATTATGTTGTAATTAAATAGGAAAATATCTTTAAAATTTTGTAAATTAGAGTTCAAAAATTCAACTTCACCTAAATGTTAATCCCCAAACTACAGTATCCATGTGTGTGTGTGTGTGTGTGTGTTTGTGTGTGTGTATGTTCCCCAATATATGCGATTTCATTGTTTTAAGGAGTTGCTGGCAAGGAAATATCCTCTACTGACCAATCAGCCAGTAAACATGTTTTAAGCTCTATATGCTAGACACTATGCTAAGCACTGAAGACCAGAAGAAAAAGCAAAAACTGCCCACAAGGAGCTTACATTCCAATGGAGGAGAAATAATGTACACAAAAAGTACACATGTACTCTGCAGGGTGTTCAACTTATATAAATTCCTCAAAGAGAAGAGACAGGAGAGCCTGTTTCTGGGAGAGTCATAATGGCATACAGTATAAGTGCTTTGGAAAGATGTTAAAGTAAGCATAGACATTCTGCCACTGATTCAATTGGTTAGATTATGCAGTAAATATGAAGATCTTTGACTGGTTTTAGAAGGACAGAAGCCTCCACCATTTCCTCTTCAGTTACATTGTTCTTAGTTTTTTTGTTTGTTTGTTTTTGTTTTTGTTTTTGTTTTTGTTTTTTGCTAACTGTATCTGGTGAGAAACAAGGCTAGTAAGGGGAGAGGCTTTGGTCTCTCCCCATTGAGGCCAGCATGGATACAAGTCTGGGTTCTGTGTCTGTCTTAGCATTTGCTCTTTTTTCCATTTTGAGAGAAGGAATTAGATACTCTGATCTTGTGTGTTTTTGAAGGTCAGGAAGTCAGTGTCCAAACATCTGGATTTTGTAGCCATGCCAGCATCAATTCTGTAAAGATCAAGTTATGATTTGGGGGACCTAGCCCAGAAGTAGCTGAGATAAGAACATATTTGGCAGTCATGCCACATCTGTTTATGGACTTTGTGAGACTAATGCTATATAGGAACTGAGCTAAGTTTGAACCCACTATCCCTAGAGACTGACATGGGTCAAGGGAGAAAAAAAATACCCCTTTGGAAAAGCTAATTGATATTGAGGGTTAATTTGGATTTCCTTGTTACTTATTGGCATCTATAGTGGAAGGGAAGTTGATGAAGCCTTCAGCAATGACATTAGAGAAGAGATATATCCCTCAGGAATGAAAGAATGAATGAATGAATGAATGAAATTTTGGGCTTCTACAAAATAATAAAACCATTTAACACAATATTGAATGGCTATGATCTGTAACTGTGGAGTAATCATGCAAAGAGATAACAAGGTCCACGAAGTATCAAAGTATTTGGAAAATATTAGCACCTATGTTCAGAAGGAATAAATATTGCTCTAGAAAATGAGTAGAAATTCAACAAAATAGCTTTAGTCCACAGAGTCATAGGAATGGATGATCCCATTTGATTTACTTTACTTTTGGAGACAGAATTGTACCAGAGAAGAAACTTTTGACTCTTACTACCTGAGTGAATGAGGACAAGTCAGTAACCCTCCCTGGGCTTCAGTTTTCTCATCTATAAATTAAGGAGATTGGACTAAATGATCTTGAAGGTCTCCTCTACTTTTAAATCTGTGAGCTTATGATCCATGTAGTATTCTCACCCTCCTCAGGCTCACAGCTGTTTAGGTCTCTTTCTACAATTTTCATTTGTATACAAGGCAAGATAATGATATGTGACTAATGCAGATGACAATGTGGATGATGTAAATTAGCTTAGGAGAAACTATTGGTAAAAGGCCATTTGGTTTCACCGACTTTCAAATGACTGCACTTTGTCTCTAGAGCTCATTTGGGATAAGGTGATTCATCTTTTGCTAACAGCCTTATTGCTGGGAATCTGAAGTGAACATTGGATATTACAGCACCAAAGTGGTGCTGTGGTCTATGGGAATCACAAAGAGTTGGACACAACTGAATGACTGAATGACAACAACTAGTCCATTGTTGGATAGATCTAATTTTTAAGATTTTTTCCCCTATATTGAGGCAAAATCTTCCTTATTATAACTTCTACCCAATTTGTTCTAATGATGCTCTCTGGGTTAAGCAGAATATGTCTGACCCCCCAGCTTTTTTTTTTTTTTTTACAGAACAGCCCTTGAAATATGTGAAGACAGGACTCATATTCCACCTAAGTCTTCTCCTCTTTAGACTAAAGAGTCGATTTCTTCAACAAATCTAAAACAATGTAGTTTCAAGCCCTCTTACCATCATTATACCTCTCCAAAAGGATAGGAAAAGCAAAATTAGGTCCTTATGTAAGAATCATCCTCATTTAACAATGGAACCCCAATTTCTTGCAGCTAGGCAGTTTATTAGTCCAAGCTGACTACAATCAGCATTTGCACTGAAATGTCACTAATACAGTGACATAGAGCACTGCAGGACACTGGAAAAGCCAGGGACGGATGTCATAAGGCTGCAATATATAACAAATAAGGAACTTTGAAGATCATAGGGTCACAGATTTGGAGGCTATCTGGGCCATTAAACTCATTTTACAGATCAGGAAACTCCCATATTGCCTGGATAGAATGTGAAGATGATAAATGGTCTGTTGTCTCACTTATCCAGGCCTTCCTCTCCCCACAAATAATAAGGGAACAATTTGATACAATACTCTGGTTCTGAGGGAGATCAGGAGGAAGACAGAATCACTCATTTCAATGCTATATAAACCAGCCTCATCTGAACGGAAGTCTTTCAAACTTTTGAGTCCTTTTGCCAAGTCCGTGTTTACATTGAAATATATATTCTCCATAAAGGCAAAGAATTGGGCATGAAAGAAACAGTCTAACTTAAATGTATTTGTTCATTTCCATCAAATGACAAATACAGGGTCTCCCAAAAAGTCTTAGACCAAGACTTTTGGGATATTCTGTAGCAGCTTTAACAGCTTAAAACTGCACTGGGATTTTTGGGGCACTGTACTGATTATGCCCAGAATGATTTCACAGATGAATGTAGACAGAAATCCTGATTAAATGCTTGGAGAGGGGAAGGGAGCAGAGAAATAGCTACTTGTTAGCAATCAAACCCTACCACTTCATTGAATCATAGCATTTTTGGGCTGGAAAGGGCCCTAGAGACCATCTAGTTCAGGAGTTCTTAACCTTTTTGTGAGTAATGGACCCCATTTGGCAATCTAGTGAAACTTATTGACCTCTTCTCAGAATAGTCTTTTTAAATGTATAAAATAAAATATAGGATTACAAAGGAAACCAATCATATTAAATATTAAAATAACATGTCAAAACATAAATAAATTATATTAAAAGTTATCTTTTTTTTTTTCAAATGCTCATAGAGCCCAGTTTAAGAACCTCTAATCTAGCCCATATCTCTAGGAGAAACTGAAGTACAAAGTGGGTAAGTGACCAGCCCCAGGTTATACACATAAGGATCACACTTGAATTTGCCTATCCTAGTTCATTGTTCTTTCCCCTAAACCCTGATATCCTTTGAGGATTAGGGCAACTTCATTACTAATCAAGGTTCTCATTCTTGGTCTAGAGAATAACATGGAGATATTAATAGCCTAATCTATTTTCTGGTTGTAATTAGTAAGAGGAAATTACAAAGGATAAAAAAAAGATGTCCTCATCAGAGGAACCTTCTTTAATCTAGTTCATAACAAGATAATGTTTTACATCTGCTTCTGAGGCATCCCAAAGGGAGAGTTTTTATTATTAGCATTGCTGGAGTTGTTCTAGGGCTGCCATATGCCAAATGCTTTGGAAAATCCCACTGACAGCCATGGCTATGGTGATGTATTGAAATTACAAGTGCTGATAAGGTATCAGCAGCCTCACCTGCTCTGACTATTCAGAAAAGGCTAAAATAGAACTTGGAAGGTAATGAGTGTGATGTGAGGGTGGAGGGGGGAATGGAGGAACAGAACATGACTTTTCTTAATGTTTCAGAAGAGGAAAGTAAAAATCCCCCCCAAACATCTCTTCAGTCACTAGTTTTTCTCCTTGGTTCTAGATACTACATTAAAAGAGAATGTCACTTGCAGGGAAATTGAGAGGCACATTGTGAGTATGAACAGATTACAACACTTTACAAGTAAGGAAAAGTAAAGGATGTCATCACAGAACTGCTAATTCAAAAAAGAAGATGAGTTAATCACATGGTGAGAACAAGGGGTAAGTGTTTCATGATCGATCTTCTGCATTGAGATATTCACAATATCAAAGGAATTCAAAGAAATCCCATTGGTTGGACCCCCCCACAGAAAACTTGTGGGAGGAAATAGGCAACAGTCACAAAGGCTGGGCAGACATAAACAGGTTGCTATTGACATCATTGGAAAGGACGAGATCATGCTAATGGAGACTGTGGATTCATTAAGCATTAATTCACTCACAAATAGTTTGTTTGTTTTTTTCTTTTTCATATTTTAGGGGCCCAAAAATGACTTAAATTTTCCTTAATCTAGTTAGAAAGGTTAGGGCTCTGAGGCTAGGGCTAGCTATGTGAATAACTTAAGTAGGAAATGCCATATGTTTGAAATGTTCGTATTAGAAATTTATTTACTTTGGTTAAGAAATCATCTCTCCAGACATTCTTTTATTATTACTATAATAGATCATCATGAAAAATCAACATAGATTTGCTTGAAGTTTGGAAAACCTGGGTTTGAGTTCTGCTCTGTGGTTGTGGGCAAGTCACTGAATCTTACGTGCATCAAGGCAACTGTCTAAGATGGATTAATCCACTCATCTCCCACCCTAGCCCCTGAGTCAGTTGATTGGTGGCTGAGGGAATAAAAACTAGCATTCAGCGCCTTTTATCTATTTGACCCCAGACAACAGACTATTTATCATCTTCACATTGTATCCAGGCAATATGGGAGTTGCCTGTATTGATGATATCTCTGGAGTCTGGACCAATAAAAAAGAAGAAGAAAAATACGTACTTATATAGTACCTTAGAGTGTACAAAATATTTCCCTCCTAACAATCCTATCAGGTGAGTAGTGCAAGGATCATTAGCTATGTTTTACAGACAATAAAAGTAATTTGTTGTTCTTCAATCATGTCTGACTCTTTGAAATGCCATTTGGGTTTTGTTTTGTTTTGTTTTGTTTTATCTTGCAAAAACACTGGAGAGGTTTGCCATTTCCTTCTCCAACTCATTTTACAGATGAGGAAACTGAGGTAAACAGGGTTAAATGACTTGTCCAGGTTACATAGCTAGTAACTGTCTGAGGCCGGATTTGAATTCTGGTCTTCCTGACTCCAGGCCTAGCACCCTATCTACTGTGCCAATTAACTGCCCTCAAGAAAAGTAATACTGAAGTTAAATAACTTGCCCACGGTCACAAAGTCATTTTAATTTCTGGAACAGGATTGAAACCCAAGTTTCCTGACTTGAAATCCAGTACTCTTTCTAGCATGCTAGGCCATGCTCCACAAAACCAAAATGAAAATAATCATGAGAAGAAAAACATATCAAATCAGCTTAGTTTGAATTAGGGACATTAGACAATATGACTACGGGTATGTGGTGGTTATATGTCAGTGTTAGGGAATATTTGAGTGTGGGGTGGTTAGGGTGTGAGTGTGGAGAGGGTTATAGGTGTAGGTGTGAGAGTAAGGGAGTTCAGGATTTGTCTGTGCTGGGGTAAGGTATATGAGTGGAGGAATATGGAGGTGGGTGGAGGTGTGTGAGGGAGTAGGGTATATGTAGTGTGCATATGTATGGGGGTGGTGTGTGTGTGTGTGTGTGTGTGTGTGTGTGTGTGTGTGTGTTCAAGGAAGAGAGTATAGATACAAAAAGGAAGAAATAGAACAAAGAGGAGGATGGGAAGTCTAGATGAAGGTTCCAAAAAGAAATTCTCTTTCCTGGTTATATACTGGTTGAAAACACCTTATTGTTTCTCTGTGCCTACTTTATTCCTATTTAGATAAAACATTTGAAATCCTACGAGCTCATATTTCCATAGCCCTTTACAGTCTATAACCAGCTTTCCCCACTTCAATCCTTGTGAGAACGATCACATCATCTAGAACTAGAAAGGATTTTCATAGCATTTCATCCAAACCCCTCATTTTGCAAGTCAGTGATGCAAGTCTTGTCCTCCTCATCTTGAAGAAGGGGGAAACTGAAGACTGGCTAGGTGAAGGGATGGTCAAGGTTTCTCAGTCAGTGAGTGGTAGGGTCGAGTCTTGAACTCTTTTATTCTGAATGAGTCCAGCATAGTTTGCACTGCACCACGAGGCCTCTCTATTTTAAGGGCTCAGTTGATTGGAAATGGAAGAGAGGATTAGCTCAGCTTCTCTGAGTAGCTGCCAAATGAGAGGTAAAAATCAATAGGAGTTGAAAACCTGTCTAGCTTATGTTTGCATCTACCATAGATAGGCAGTCAGGGGACACAGTGTGCCTGAAATAATTGGCCATAATGAACTGTCTGTAGTTGTTTCAGGCAGCAAAAGTTTCACTGAAGCTGAAATTCTAAGCTGGCCCTTAGATCTGGGTATAACCCTTCATGTCCACTGTGCATGAGTAATTAAAGATGGCAGGTACCAATACAACAAACCTTTGTATTATTATAGTCATTGCAATTATTATTATTGTTAACCAGAATAAGAAGTGAAAACTAGGAAAACTGAAAAGTTTTTCAAAGTAATTGGGGAAGTTTTCATATCCTTCTATCTTTCCTAATTTAAATTTAACCCCAATGTCTTTAATATCCATTATCCAGGATCCATTATTTTTCCATATACTATTATTTGAATGACTGGAGCATTATAAATTTCATTAATGGTAATGGAAAAAAAGTTATAGCATCAATTTGCGTCAGGTCATATTTATACTTTTTGCTCTTAGTATAACTGAACCCATCCAAAATTGTTGTGTGTGGATGGATGGGAACTTTTAAAAGGCAGAATCACTTTGTTTTTTGTAACACTATGTGTTCAGAAAAGAGAAGGAAGAGGCCCTATAGGGAAAGCTAAAGTGATGGCTCCATTAGTCAATGTACTGGGTCTTTAGTTTCTGTGTGTTTATTACTTCCGCAGTGGTTCAAAATGATTTATTGCACAATCTTGATTTTTTTTTCATCATTATATTGTAGCCATCTTTCACTAAAGGGACTGACCACAATTCCCTGTGGTAGTTCCAGTAATAAAAAAGTCTGCTAATGTGGTTTTCTCCATAGACCATTTAATATTCATCATACCTGGACAACCTAAGTGATTTATGGAATAGATGTTGAAGAAGAAGCTCTGCAGATAAGTTCCCAAAGGGATGTTTCAGGTGTGGTTAATGAGGTCTCATTATCACATGATTACATCAGATGACCCACTTGGCAGCTCCATAGAATGGAGACAGCATAAGACTTTCAATCAGAAGACTTGGGTTTTGAGTTCCCAATCTGTCACTTACTAGCCACGTGACTTTCTCTGTAAGAAAGTGATAACGATGCATAAGTAAGAGAGCCCTGTGTACTCCTTAAGACTTTGAATTTTCAAGGTTCTTACTCCTAAACCAGGGGTGGGGAACCTGTGGCCTTGAGGCCACATGTAGCCTTCTAGATCTTTTAGTGCAGCCTTTTGACTGAATCCAAATTTTACAGAACAAATTCAATAAAAGGATTTTCTCCACCCTTGTCCTAAACCATGTTTTTTTTTCATAATCCTCCTTTTTATCTATCTTTGCAGTGAGGTGACCAGATCCTAAAACAAATAAATTATTTTTCAATTCAAAATTGAATTTTTAAAATGAATTATTTTACATGGGGCAAAAATAGTTTGGGTGTGTAGTGGTACACAAGAATGTTAAGTGGGTAGGGTGTGAGTATGGAGGGGCTTGTAGGTGTGGATGTGGGAGTAAGGGGGCTGAGACGTATATTTGTGTATATGGTAAGATATATGAATGGAGGGATGTGGATGCTCCTATTTAAAAATAGTAGCATTGTCATTAAGAACAGTCAACAGGAGAGGCAGCTGCCCGGATGCATTTGTGCCCACTTAGTGGTGCAGACTGCCACGAGAAGACTGAAAGAGATATACACTACAGTAATTTAGGGGAAGTGAACCTCCCTCCCCAAATTTTTAGCCTGTGATCAGAAGTCCCAATTTCACTTGTGCCAATAAAGACTTATTTTATTTCATCAAATTGATATCAAAGTGCATTTTCATTGAATTTGGAGAGTCATTTCAAGTTCTTCATAGAATTTCTCACTTTCTAATCCTGTGCAATAGATTGTGGAGCACAGGAGATAATTATCTTCACATCGAGCTTTTTGCAGGTGTGTTACTCTGACCAAGTTTCCCATGAAAAGATGTTTCTGGTTACATTTGGTGGCATGATAAAACCAACTCTGTGAATTCCTTTGTTCAACTCTATAAGGAAAACCTGAGTCACTCTTCTCATGCAGCTGCAACTTCTGTTTGTCCTTCCATTTCATTTATGGCAAGAATGACAATATTGATATCATTCACCTCCTCCAATAATATGCCTACTCACTGGTTGCCTGACAATGAATATCACATTCAGAGTGTCAATTTACTGAGTGAATGTTTAGTAACTGTCTAAAAACTGGGAAATTCATCACCTTCTGCCTCCTTTTTCTGCCACTGTCACTAACACTACAGATGAAAAAGCTACCACACAAAAATCAAGTCCCTCTATAGTACTCTTTTTTTTTATAGGCTGTCATAGCCAAATAATTCATCACTAAGTGTCCAGCTTGCAGGTGATTATTCTCCCTGATCATAGCTATGCTAGTCCTCAGAAAAGAAGTATACCCTGTTAGAGGGACCATACTTAAAGCTCACTAATGGAACTCACTAGAATTTGTACTCTATTAACTTAGCCCTCAAGAATTCAACTTCACCTCCATGTCATGATGAAGCTTTAGAATAGGGTTTTGTGGAAGAATGAAGAAGTCTGAAAAATTCTCACAAAATCCACTCTTATTTTGTATACCCAAGACTATATAAATATTTCATAATTGGAGAGACTTCTGATAATTTAAATATTATATTGTCTTGTGTAAACCTTTCAATTATAACGCAGCAAGAGACTTCTAAGGAAGGTCAGCAGAATCAATGAATAAAAATGTTTGCCTTCCCCATACACATAGTGGACATATTCAAAGGAGAAAGAAAGGAATAGGAAAAGATTCATTTTCTGATGATGCTGTAGCCCTTGATATAATTCTAAAAGGAAAATACTTTCCTGTGAAGCTCTGAGCCAAGGCACTGGTGCTGTTCAGAGAGGAGTGGATTGGAACAGAAAAGAGAAAAGCTTTTATTCACAAAGGGCAGGGCTTGGCAGTCATGATTCTGACATGGAATGAGGCAATAGCAGTGGCCGGGACATCAGGTTTTAGACCAACTCTGAAAAGTAATTGAGCCATGATGAGTATTGGAACTAAAAACCCATGATTGAGCCGTACAGACCCATAACATATGTAGGACCAGACGAGGTCCTACCAGGTGAAGGCAGAGTCTGCCTTCACCAAACTCCCAATCCCACACATGTTATTAGAACTTTCCTTATTGGGGTTGTAAGTTTATTTATGTGGAAATTGGAACTGATCACTCTGGAGATGGGGAAGCATGATAGTTCTCGTAGGTGAGTCTCATTGTTGTCCTCTACTTATCATATAGAATAAATTTCGTGGTTGTTCATTTGTTTCAGTTATGTCCAGCCATTCATGACCCTTTTTGGGGTTTTCTTGGCATAGATACTGGAGTGGTTTGCCATTTCTTTCTCCAGCTCATTTTACAGATGAGGAACTGAGGCAAACAGGGTTAAGTGACTCACCCAGGGTCACACATCTGGTCTGAGGCCAGATTTGAACTCATGAAAATGAGTCTTCCTGAATTCATACCTGGCACTCCATTCACTGTACTCCCTAGCTGGTCCTGGAATAAATTTGCTTTATGTTAAAATATTTACTAAGAAATCGTTTCTGGCAAATGGGCTGACTTGTCTATCAAAAAAGACTCAGAAATGAGATCAATCCATATTGTGTGTGTGTGCGTGTGTGAGAAAGAGAGAGACAGACAGACAAACAGACAGAACAGAGAGAAAAGAGAGAGTCAGAAAATCAGGAGGAAAGGTAACAAGCATTTACTAAGCAACTACTATGTTCCAGGCACTGTGCTAAGCTCTTTACAAATACTATCTTACTTGATCCTTACAACAACCCTAGGAAGTAGATGCTACTATTACCCCCATTTTACAGTTGAGGAAACTGAGATAGACAGTTTAAGTGACTTGCCCAGGGTCACACAGCCAGTAAGTGTCTGAGCTAGGATCTGAACTCAGGTCTTCCTGACTCCAGGCCCAAACAGACAGACAAACATATCTTCTTGGTAGAGGCCAAAATGTGAGGAAGACGAGACCTATTGATATTATTAAAGATGAGTTTTCTGAGATGGAATCCAGTCTGATTGCTAATAGAAGGGTACTGGTGCTTTACCTGAGACTCAGGTTATATACATAATGCTAGACTTTGGGATGGGAATACATAAGGAATGATGATAATATTACGTGAGTAATTTTAGCAGATTAGAACTTAATCATTTATATTAGTGCTTTACCTCTTAAAAGAAATAAACACAGACAGCTGAATGCTTATTCCAACTCCGTCACCATCACTGAACTGTCTTCAGGACCTACATCAGGTTCTTTAAAATATCATCAAGAGTGGTAGATCTTTATCTGTTGGGTGCAGGGGAGGCAGAAAATATCTGAATTTTGGAAAACTCAAAATCAGTCAGAGCCAGGTGTAGCGAATAAAGTGTGTGATCAAGCTAAAAAGTAGTTTTTGAGATAGAAAAATAAAATGAAATGAGCTGAATAATGATAATAGGTTTGACATGTGGCTCATAAATTGCCAATGAAGTCACTTCCAAAACAGGAGTTCTAGAAATGCAGTGAGCAAAAACCTTAGCATTCTTGCACTAATTTTGTGGCCTCTCAATATGGCATTTTTGAAGGGCAATCCTCATGTGAATAAATTCTGGATGATCATTTAAAACAAACACAGAAAAGGTCTCATTATATACCATATTTAGAAACAGAGACTTGAACTTAATAAAATATTGCTTTAATAGTATCAAAATTCATAGGATCATAGATTTGGAGCCAGAAGGGACCTTAGAGGTCATCTATCTAGTCTACCCCCTTCATTTTACAAATGAGGAATCTAAGGTCCAGTTAAGTTCAATGATTTCCCTAAATTCACAGTGGTAGTAAGTGGTAGAGTCAAAATCTAAGCCAGATTTTGATTCTAAATCCATCATGAGTGCTACACCACACTGCCTTAGTTCATATAACACTGATGCTACAGTTTATTAGTTTGAGAAATTTGTTATTTCAAGATTTCTTCCATCTGGTTTCCTAGGTAGGTTGGTTTTGGGTTTTTTTTTTCTGTATGGGGGGGGAGACCTTTTATTCCATTCACAGTTCAATTAGCAAAAATAATACTATTTGGATTCAGTTTAGGGTTTAGCCATTAGTTTCTGCTGTGTTAGTTTAGGGCCCCTGTTTCACTTTTGATCAAGGTCCTAGCTGGAAATTGAAAGAAGCAACTGTAACCCTCATGTCAGAGACTTGCATTATATGAAGAAGCTGGCTACACTTTGGACAGTATCCTCATTTTATCACCCCAATCCAGGAAACCTGGGAAATTTAATGTATGATGTCCTCAGGGTACAGGAAGACCAACTTTCTAGTTCAGAATTTACAGTATTATAGAAGAAAACTTGATTAAAGGAAAGAAGAAAATAAAGTACTCTATTCAATGAGATATCATTAATATGAAGAATTTTTACATTGATTTTACTGTGAAAAGCCTTCTATAAATTCTGTCTTTCATTGTGGGTTTTTTTTTTCTCCTGACTCTTCCTCTAGTTTCCTGCCTCCTTCCAGGGCTTACAGTCTAGGCCAGGGGTGGAGAACCTGAGGCCTTGAAGCCACACGTGGCCCTCTAGGTCCTCAAGTGCAGTCCTTTGACTGAATCCAAACTTCACAGAACAAATCTCCTTAATAACAAGATTTTTTTTATAAACTTGGACTCTAGGCACTGTTTCAGGCAAAGCAAGGGTGAGTTTCTAGGTTGTCCAGTCTTTTGGTGCCATTTTCTTTGTACCAGTGAAGGCAAAAGCTTTTAACTCTTCTCTTGAGTGCCGCCATTTTGCTCTTCTTTCCCAGACTAACTTATTATCTTCTCCTTGTAATCTTTATCAGTCCCACTCTCAACCATGCATGCCTTCAGATGGAACTCATTACATCTCATAAATGGCAAAGTGAAAGGGAAGGCAAAATGATCTTAGCATCCATCATTATATCCACCAGGCAAAAAGAAAGATCAGCCTTTTCAAATCATACCAGAAAAATGCAGAATGTTAATTAAAATATATTCATATACGGTACTAAAATATGCAATGTCCATACAATCAATTAAGCAATCATTATTAAGTGCTTAATATATGAAGCACTGTATAATATTTTGGTGATACAATGACAAAAGTTAAACAGTCCTTGTCCTTAAGGAACTGATATTTTATCAAGGAAATAAATATATACGTATACATATAAATTATATAAAAAACAAATGCAAAGTAACTTGTGAAATGGATGAAACCACTAACAGGGTAAGACAAGGTCTTGTGTTGAAGAAGGGGCACAATCTGAGCTGTGAAAGAACCTGGAGATTATATAACAGCTATGCAGAAGGAATGCATTCTAGGAATGGAGAGCAGGTAGTAAAACCTATGGAGACAGAAGATTGAGTGCCATGTTTGAGGGATGGCCAGTCTGGCTGTGTTATAGAGTGTGTAAAGGGGAGGAATGCATAATAAGACTGGAAAGGTAAGCTGAAGTCAGGTTGTAAAGGACTTTATTAGTTAAACAGAGGAGTTTGTACTTGACCCTAGTGGTAACAGATAGCCACTGAAATTTATTGAAGAAAGGAGTGGCATGGTAAGATTTATGTTTTGGGAAAAACACTTTGGCAGCTGTGTGGAAGATAGATTGGAAAGGGAAGAGAGACTTGAGGCCAGGACGCCAATTAGGAGGTCATTATATGCATCTAGGCAAGACATGATGAAGGCCTGACTTAGAGTGGTGGCTATTGTAATAGAAAGAAGAATTGATGTGAACGATGTGGTAGAGATAGAATCTGTAAGACAGGGCAACTGATTGCATTTGTGAGGTATGAGGGAGAGTTAATACACAATTTATTCACACACAGTAAATTTATCATATACACAACCATTTGCTTATCATCCATCTTCCCCAGGATGTAAAATGTCATCCTTCACAAGCAAGCAGCTTTTTCCCATGTGGTGACATCCTCACTCATTACCCCTAGAGTTTATATGTCAGTATAGTCAGTCCCTGGTTGAATAATTCAGGTATTTTCTTCTATAGCATGCTGACACTTCTAGATAACAGGGCTCTGTATAAGGTGGGAAAGAGAAGAGGTTTCTGCTATGGAGTATCTCAAATTTGAGCTGACCATCCAATTTTGTATGTGCTGCCACTGACAAGTAGGTGCTGTCTATGGCTTCTGCCTCCCTGAAATCTCTAGTCAAAGTATAACCAAAAAGAATGGGGCTGTCTCTGAGTTTTGCTTCCCTGTTGTACCAAGGCCTCTTTTCCTCTACAGGTCAAGGTAGCCTTAGAAGCTTTCACTATTTCTTTGGAATGTTCTCATATTCCATTTAATCTTCTTTTGAATTCTGAACCAAGCCACTGCTACCTTGGCTCCTTTTGGGAGATAGGTGTCTAGCTTCAACCTGGGGATGGAGTTTCTCTAGGTCCAATTCCTTGTTTCCTCTGCATTTTTATGTTCCTGATCACTTGGTGGTCTAACTAATTGTCCCATGGACAATATGTTATTGCAAAGAATTGTCTTGATAGAGTTCCATCTGTTTTATGGTGCTATAGGTTGGTAGAAAACCTAGTCTCTTGATTATATGATATGATGTTACTTTTCATCAGTCAGCTATCTCATATTTTCCAGTGATGCCAAGATTATGTAGCAGGACTCTATATCTTGGCTGGAATTCTTGGCAACTAACCCAAACATCATGATGCTATTTGTTCTTCTCAGAGCATTCATCTTTGATGAGGCCACAATTAGGCAAGAGACTTTTTTCAACCTTTCAGTCTCACAATATCAGAAATTATCATAGCCCACACTTCTGTCATGTGTTAAGATTTTACAAAGTATCTTCCTCACAACAATCTTGTGATGTAGAGAGCAAAAGAATTACTATACCTAATTCATAGATGTGGAAACTGAGGCTCAGATAGATAAGTGATTCTCTCAGGGTCACAAGCTTTAAGTGTTGGAGCCAAGTTATGGACCCTATTATCTTAACTCAAAATCTAGCTCTCTTTCTACCATACCATACAGATTGAAATGGCTTCTTTGCTCCCCTCTATCCTCTAACACTCCAACACACAGATAAATGAGCAACTGAGGTTCTTGATCAAATATCATTGACTATAACAACAACAATAATAGCATATATAGAGTTTCAACACTTGCAAAGTGCTTTACATACATTATAACATTTGCTAACATTTCATCTTACCTAATATGTACAAACATCATGACAACATTCTTGATAGAACTGTAGGCATATAGTTAAAATTTCACATGCTGACTACACTCTGATGTGTGATTTATATTGGATCTTGTATGTATGGAGCAGGGCATTATTGGACTATTTCATTTGGAAATCTCCTTGAAGGTAAAAAAGGAATGGTTCTAGATGCACCTAATTCCTGCCAGATCAGGTAGCTCTCTGAGCAAGTGGCTCTCAAAATCTCAAGCCTGCTTGCAGTGGGCCTTGGCAGCAATTCATACACTGGGAAATGCTTCCTTTACAACATATGGGTAGGTACTTTATATTGAGTAAAGTGATCTGTTACTACTAGAACATTGCTTGTGGCTTTCTGATGCCCTTTCAAAGACAAGAAATCTATGCTCACCAGCCCCAAAGTTTGGCTGCTGAAGTCAGTTGGTACGGTGCAGACAGTGCTTGGCCTAGGGTCAGAAAGTTCACATATGACCTCAAACACTTACTAAGAGTGTGATCCTGGGCAAGTTGCTTAGCCTCTCTTTGTCTCACTTTCTTCAGTTGTAGAAATTAAGATTATAAAAGCACTTTCTTCCTAAGGTGGTTGTGAGGATCAGATGAGATATTTGTAAAGTACTTAGCACAGTACCTGCACATATTAGGCCCTTAATGAATGCTTGTTTCCTCTTCTTATTCTTTCTTTCCTTCTTTTTTTCTGTTTTCTAATTAAGGAGCTCCAATGAATAGTACCTTTCTTTGAGAACACCTAGCACATATAGTAATTTGAATGCATGTGAGTTACCACTCAATGTTAGTAGAATGCATTCTATATAATATCTGGAAGATGGGTTGTTAATGTGGAGTCCTTGAACATATATATCTCTGTGTGTGTGTGCGTGTGTGTGTATAACTGTGTTTCAATATATTGCTTTTTCTTGGTAATACTATGTATCTTATTTTATATATTTAAAAACATTATTCTGAGAAGAGATCCATAGGTTTTACCAGATTGCCAAAGGGGTCCATAATACAAAAAAGGTTAAAAACTTTGCTCTCAATTTTTCTTTCATCCAAGAAAGCTAAAATCATCATGGAGCACTTTCAGAACTATTGACCTATGGGTGACATGAATTATCTTCTTATACCCTACATGGGGTCTTTTACTATTTGATACAATACTATCCTTTCGAAATGTCTGCTGCTCTTTTGACAGTATCTCATGAACCAGTTCCTCTGGATCACATTCTTTAGCTTTGTCCAAGAATGTGAAATTTGGAGGTCTTCATCCTACAACTACATCTGCTGCCAGACATCCTCATTTTCATCTATAGAGGATAGGCTCAGGGCTTCCACCAACGGTGCCAGGCTCCCTGGGGCACTTTGTGTGCCTAGTACCCTGCCTGATTTCTTCACTTTTCTGCCCTCCACAACATTCACCAGGGTTCCTGATTTATAAAACCTCTGGGATAAGGTATCTGAGGCCATACAGCTTTTTCCTGGTCTTCACTGAACACTAAACCCATAATTGACAAGCCAGCTATGTGTCCCTGTCTGGCTGTATCCAAAATGATACTCATTAAAATTCAGGGCAACAGTTTTGTTTTGTTTTGTTGTTTTTATTGCTCACCACCTACAACTGTGCTCCATACAAATAATCTAGCAACTTTTGGTGAAAGGCCATTTCAGGACCCAAAATTCTAATTTGTAAATAGGATAACAGGTACCCGTTAATGAGTTCCTGGTTGGCAAATATAATAGAATTCTGGCAGCTATCATTTTTCCCATAGCAAAACTGTTTCCAAGCCAAGCAGGCTGGTATCTGTGTGAAACACAAAGGACTTGTTTAGAACAGCAAAAGTCAACTTTGGTGCATGTATAAGGCAGGTGATAGGTATTCGAAAGACTACTAACACTTCCTATTCCATCAATCAAATTTACACTACTCAGTTTAGAGCAATGGTCCTTTATGGTCTTCATTGCATTCAAACTTGCCTCCTTGCTATACCTTAAAAATTAACATTCCATCTCCTCCTTTTCCTACTCACAGGTTTACCCCCGACCCATACATGAAATGTACTTCCTTGTAACTTCAGCCTCTTAGAATCCCAAGCTTGTTTCAAGGTTCATCTCCTGTTCCACCTTTTATGAAGCCTATCTGGTCTTCCTGGTTATTAGTGTTGTACTGCCTCATGCTTACCTATACATTTGTATCTCTAGTAGAATGTAAACTCCTTATGGGCAAGGATTGTTTTTAGTTTTGTCTTTGTATCATCAATGTCTAGCACAGTCCTTGTATAACAGTGCCTTGCACGGATTAGGCACATGTTTATTGGATTGGATTGGCTGGATTATGAATTTACTCTTCTTATGATGCCTTCCTACCAAATGTCCACAGGTAAGACCACTGAGGAGCTTTGTGATGGTAGCATCACACTACTTTAGGGATTTTCCCTAATAGTAGTCACCAAAACCTGGAAATGTCTTCAACCCATGAGGTTCTTTGGATAAGCCAAAATGGCAAGTGTACCTATGGGTTCTTCTTCATGGAAAATCATCCAGTAGAAGCTGAATTTTTGTTGGGTATATTGTAAATAGGATTCCTTTTAGGCATGAGTTAAACTGGATGGCTACTGAAGTCTACTTCAACTCTCAAATTCAGTGATTCTGTGATCTTCTCAGGGTCAAAACTCACTTTTTGCTGATATACTATATGGCTAATATTGGTGACAGATACTTTGCAAAACTGACATGTATCAATGGACAGTTTGAGACGAATATCCCCCATCCAGATAACACGTTGAGTAGCTTCCTTGTTTTTACTATCATTTTCCAAACACAATAAAACCATTCAAAGGGAAAAGCAACTCTATATCCACATTTATCTTTTCCCCCTCACATTCACCTTTTATATTTCTCATGAGTTGCTAAAAAATTACTGGTGCACTGAAATTTTCTTGTGGCATGTGCTTAAATTAGTATAAGCCCACCAGGCAAACTAAGCAGTCATTTAATTATCTTTCTTTGTCATGGGGATCTGGTTATGCCAACTTTGAAAATCTAATATAAAGAACCAACTAGAAGTTTGGGACATCCTGAACTTGTGACATGCAACATTGTTCTATTTATTAGTTCATTCATTCAGGTTCTGGTAGTCCAAATATATTCTAAGTATCAAAATCTTCTTTCATATAGTACAGTAAGCCTTTAAGCCTCAATAATAATGTCACAGCTCTTTCTGGTAGCACCTTAAAGCAATTTTTGAAATACTTTTCAAAATGGTGAGGAGTCATGGAATATGTGTGTTACTCCAAGTATATTTCATATGCTACTCATGCAGTGAAAAGCCTCTAGACCTAGTAATGCATTCCTCCCTCTGAGGCTCTTTCCAATCTCTGGTCACTGGAGACTCTCTAAAATAAAACATCTCAGGATCTGCCAATGATGTTGACAGTTCAGGGACCAATTTTGAAGTCTTAAGTTGCAGGGAAACTAGATGTTCTAACTATGCAGCCTTCTAGCCTTGTCATACAGGAAGCAAAGATTGTCAGAGTGTTCAGGTATTGGGTTCCTGCTGACAGCCTACAATATGCACTCATATCACCTTGGAGGGTTTATTATGACCCAATCCAAATGGAAAGTTCAATAATTCTCTGGGTTCTGGATACAGTAAGGTAGCTGTGAATAATACTCAGAACTGCTGTTCGAAATTCTGAATGTGAGATATGTTCCATTATAAGAGTATTTCTTTTCACTAAGGTCATGTAAGTCTTAGTTCTCTCAACTATTCAATCCACTCCAGCAAACATTTATTAAGTGTTTATTATATGAAAGCACTGAAGATACAAAGACAGGTTGCCTCAAATATTGCTCCTAGAATGATTCAAATAAAATAACTACCTGAGACCCTTTGGCAAGCACAGATAAATGTTCTAACTGATCAACCTTTATTATCACATCAGCCCATGATCCAGGATAAATGGGCCCTAAGAGAGTCATTGGCTCTTTGCCTTTTGTGCATATCATAGAATGGAATGTACTATAACCATCTCTGTTCATGCTTTATCTCCCTCAATCAATCAATCAATCAATCAATATTTATTAAAAGCCTACTATGTGCCAGACACTGTGCCAAGTGTTGAAAATTCAAAGAAAGGAAAAAGACAGCTTCTGTCTTCACAAGAAGCTCACAGATTGTTGTTGTTGACAACAGTCATGAGAAGCTCAAAATCTAATGGGAGACAATTCATAAAAAGAGTAGGTCAGGAAGGGTCCTGGAATGAGGACATGATAAAATCCTGCAGCTAGGTGACAGATGATGAGGTAGCTGCACTGGGCCCACTCCTCCGATGGAGGATCTGGGAAAAGTTCTCTCATGTCCACCCTCCACCCTCTCTAATGTGAGAGAGGGGGAGATCCAAAGAATAGAGAGAGAGGCCAAGGGGTGCTAAGGAAGACTGAGTTTCAGAGTTGATTCAATCTTGCTGGAAGATGAGTTACTAGAGACAATGATGGGCCCAGGAGATCAGCCAGGTGAGAAATGAAAGGCCCCCTCCTTAAAGGGAGGTTCTGAGAATAACTCTCTGATGTCTACCCTCCATCCTCTCCAAACAGAGATCCCTGCAAGGTTATAAGCCCCTTCAAGGCAGTGACTATGTCTTTTATAAATGTGTATCTCCCCAATACTTAACTTAACTCTTTGCATTCTGTAAGATCACAAAGGTGACAAGTAGCAGAGCTATGGTTCAAACCCAGATCCTCTGACTTTGATATCACTGTTCCATTTCTATACCATGGTGGTCTAAGATTGATGTTGTATTGAATTACTGTAATTTCTGGTATACAAAGAGTTTTCTTTACTCTATTTAGCATGTCAGTTATGCCTAGGATGATAAGTTTTGTGATTCTGTAACAATTCAACTGGTAACAAGGCTGCCTTTCCTAATTAGCTCCTTTGGCAAGGTTCCAGTGGTTGAATCCTTTGACTTACGAACTTAAGCCCCCTCAAGTCTATCAGAACTTGACAGGCGAGGAGAAGTGATGGAAGGATGGGGTAGGTAGGTTAACACCATCCTGGAGGGTAGCATTCAATGTTTGCAACTATTTGGGTAGTAGGGTCTTTTACCCTAATCATAAGCACTGAGACAGCTAACACAGCAAATTATTTTTCAATCTTTTAATTCATTCAAAAATTCCCTTTAACTTTATCATTCTTCTTCCCTGATCAGTTTTATCAATTGTGAAAAACTAGAACTGTGACCCTACTTTTCAGATAGTCATAGTTACCACAATAACAGTTCATTATCTAAGGTTCCCCAGAGCCTTGAACAAGTGAAATATAGATCATGAACTTAGAAGTCCCTGTATGTTTAATTACCACTTCCTGAAGTATCTTTTCTAACCTCTATGTGAAGTTGAAAACTTTTTTACTATCCCCTTGGATTGCAGTCAGGAATTTGATGTGAAGGTCCCAAGTATTTTCCAAATCCATAACATGCCCTGCAGCATTCATGTAGTGTAACAGATGAATTTTCCATTTTTAACACATTCAACACAACAAATTCAGTCCCTCTGAGACTCCCTTACAGGTGTTTTTGCTGTCTTGTATCTGACATCTGTCATTCTTGGGCCATCTCAGTAGTATATTCCAGAAAGAGTTCATATTTCTTTTCTGCTTTTTAGGGAAATACTACTTCTTAAGAATAAGGGCAGCATCCCACAGAAGATCCATTTGAAGTATAATTCTATCTGCTTCACACAGGGATAAGAAGCTACAATTTCCTTGATATAGGGAACTTCCAAATAAGGAATTTCCATCTACCAATGTAAGTTGGTACCTTCCCTACCGCTTAGGGTATGTATTTACATAACATTTTAAGTTGAGATGTGCCATGGTGTAGTTCATACCTCTAGTGACATGGCCATGTTTGGAGCTGGAGGGAAACTTCCACTAGGATAGATTTTTTTCTCCTTCATATCTGATGTAGTTCTCTTGTCCCCATGAAGATTTGCCTCTGCATTAATTCAGTGTCTGAAGTAGAAGGCATTATGTTCGTGTTTGATGAACCTCTCCCAAGTATCTTTTCTTAGAAATCTGGCTCAGAAAATTCACACAGGGAAACATTTCTGTTACTCTCCTCCCTTAGTTTCTTAACCTGTATTGTACATATACCCAGAGATTCCAAAATAGTATCAGGGTCTTTTCAAATGTGCATTCATTGATCACTGTTCAATGATATTGCAAAAGTCATAGTCCTCTAATAACTGACTTGTAAATCCATAACTCTCCTTCAAGCTGCAATGCACAATTGTTTAATTCCTACTATATCATACCCCACCTTGGCAATTGTAGGTTAAGGAGAGATGCTATTTCGGACAACAAAAGTGAAATATTTCCTTTAATGAGTAATTTGGGATGATCCCTCAATATAACCTTTCTATTAGGTTACTGAATGTTAATGGCTTAACATGCCTGAGTATACTTGATGGTACTTTCTCACTTTCTCAGCTTATAACCCTCATTCAGGAAACCTGGGAAAATGTATGCAGGATACCAACTGATACTGATACCAACTTCTTATTTTCAAATGTGCCGTTCATGATCTCACAGAAGAAAGAGTTATTAAAAGCAAAAAGAAATCAAAATGGAAATCCTTCAATGAGCACCAATTAGTACAAATATCTATCACACCCCACCAAGTTATAGTCCCAAATAAGAAGATTATTCTGGCACCTTGTCTTCTGACTGTGTTATGTCTATGTAAGGTAGGTAAAAGTAAAGTTATTTTTCCCTTTATTTATACAAAATCTTTACCTTATCTGAGAAACTGAATGAACTATAGAACTGAAATAAGTCTTTAGACTTCTCTGACATTTTAGTACAATGGCTCCAATGTAGGTAGTAAGATATCCAGAATCATCATCCTTTCACCAGTGCCACTATTCCTCCCTCTGATTCTTATTCCATTTCCTCCTTCCCAGTATTCGTCACTTCTTAGTCCCGCACTCCACTACACCTACCTTTGAATGGGCCCATTTCTTCTCCAAAGCTGAAGGTAGAAGGGGAAAACAGGCAAGAGGGCCCACTACATTAATTTAGAAAAGACATTCTGAAAAAAAGAAGCTAGACAAAATCCAATCCACTTAGGCAGAAAAGAGAATTTCATCAGTACATATGAATTATAATTTTATGAACTAGAAGAGTATCTTATTTCCTTTTATTGAACTATTGCAATAACATCCCTAAGAGATCTCCCTGCTCTCATGTTCTCCTCTCTGATCCATCTGCTCTATAGCTACCAAAATAATGTTCCTAAAATATGGTGTCCATGTTTTTCCCTTGCTTAAGAAGTTTCAGTATCTCCCCATTTCCTTTAGGATAAAATATAAATTTGTTCACCATACATTTTAAATCCCTCCACAATTTGATTCTAGCCTACCTCTCCAGACTAATTTTCTAACTTTCCTCCACATACCCTGTGATCCATCGACAATGAGTTTTCTGCTGATCCTCGCACATGACACTCTATTGCCTGACTCTATACATTTTCTTTTTTTTTGAAAAAAATTAATGTCTATTGACATTTTTTTGTTTCTTATATCACCATAGTATTCTATATATCTGTTCTCCTCCAAGATAGCCATCCCAATATTTATTTTTACAAAAATATAAAAATATTTACTTTTGATTCTTTGGTGTTTCATTGTTCTTTCCATTTAAATTGTTCTAGTCACTGTGTACCTTGTTTTCTTGGCTCTGCTTACTTCACTCTTCATTGGTTCATATAGATCTTTCCATACTTCTATGTAATTGTCACATACATTTCTTACAGCATAGTAATATTCCATTACATTCATGTACTACAATTTATTTAGCAATTCCCCAATTGATGGGCAACCATTTTATTTCGATTTTTAGTCACAAAAGAGTTACTAGAAATGTTTTAGAGTATATTGGAACTTTTTTTCTTATGAATGGCTTCCTTGGGTTATAAGCTCAGTAATGGAATCTCTGCTCCAAAGCATATGGATATTTTAGTCACTTCATTGGCATAATTCTAAATAGCTTTGCAAAATGGTTGTACCATTTCACAGCTCCACCAGCAATGTATTAGTTCCTTCCACAAGCCTCCAACATTGAGTGTTGCCTTTTTTTTTGTCATCTTTGCTAATTTGAAGGGTGTGATTATGAAGCTTTCAGGATGGTTTTATTTGTATTTCTCTTATTGTTTGTAATTTGGAGCATTTTTATGTGGTTGTGAATACTATGAAGTTCTTTCCAGAACTGCTTGTTCATATCCTTTGACTACCTATCTACTGGAGAATGGCTATTAGTCATATCAATGTAGATACATATTGATTGATTAATCGATTATTTCTATATCTTGGATGTTGTTTAGTTGTTCAGTCATGTATGACTCTTCATGATCCTGTGGACCATAATGTGCCACTACTGCTCACGGGATTTTCTTGGCAGATACTAGAGTGGTTTGCTGTTTCCTTCTCCAGTTTTATGAGTGCAGTAGTTAAGTAACTTGCCCCAGTTCATACAGCTAGTAAGTGTCTGAGATCAAATTTAAACTCTGATCTTTCTGACTCCAGGCCCAGTGCTCTATTCACTGTGCCACCCAGTAAACCCTAATCAGAGAAACTTGATACAAAGATTTTTCCCCCATTTGACCACTTCCTTTCTTATCCTAGATGCATTAATGTTGTCTGTGCAGAAGCTTTTCAGCTTCAAGTTCCCTCTTCTTCTGTAAATGCAGTATTATATTACTCCATTTACTTTACTAAAATCTTTCTTAAGGTGACCCTATTCACATTGGCTCTCTTATCCCCACCCCTGATTCCTTCTTTTCATTTGATTCTCCCTTCCTCTCCTGCCCTTCAGCTAGTGCTGTTCCTTAGTTTCTAACTTTCATTTTTGCACCCTTTTCCAAAAAGGATATCTCTCATTCTCTTCATTTTCTATTATCTCTTTCTGTGTGTTCTAGACCCTAATTCTCTGATTCATGATTCTTATGATTATCTGGTCTCTCTCTTTTCTCTGCATTATTCATGCTATCAAAGGTTCCAAGGTATCCATTCTAGGGTTTCTCTTCTAAATGCTTTCTGTCACTGCCTTATAGGGTTCACCCCATGGATGCCCCTTTTCCATTATACCTCATTTTCAGATCAATATTAATTTTTATTATTAATAATAATAGCAGTTAACATTTATATAGGTCTTACCTCATGGCAGTCACTGCACTAAGTGCTTTACAATTATTATTTCAAAACAAGTCTGGGAGGTAGGTGATATTATTATTCCCATTTTGCAGATTAAGAAACTGAGGCAAATATAGGTTGAGTGACTTGCTCAGGGTGACACCTGGTAAGTCTCTCAGTCTAGATTTGAACTTAGATTGTTCCAACTCCATTCCTAGCACTGTATCCACTGAGCCACCTACCACTGCCCTACGGTAGGACCCCTTCCACACCATTGCAGTCCACCACTGATCTATAACCTCTCTTGTTGACCTTTTTTCTATATTTCCCTGGAAATCTCTCTATGTCCATGCTCTCCCACTCCTCCAGGTTCCAGTTGCTCCCAGAGGTTCCGACTTCACACCCTACACCCCCACCTAGAACAAGTAGACTTTCCAAGCACCAAGTGCCCAAGACCTCATCCAGCATTAGATCCTTTCTCCCTTTACTTTCATTTTTCTTCACTTATATAAATATTCATCAGTGGAAACCCCTCCCATCTCCAAAGTAAGGCCTCCTTTTCTCCTTCCTTTTCAATTTTTCCCCTCTCTTCCTCATCCACTCCACTATAGGATCTTCTCTTTCTGAAACCAGAGGTCACTTTCCTCTCATTGCTAGCCCTTGATTTATCCCTGTCATATCACTCACCCCTCTCTTTCCCCCTTTTATGATCCATTCCCTCCTTTTCTGCTGTAATGTAGTCCCACAAAAGAAGCATTCAACTGTAGGCAGGATGCTGCTACTTTTGTCCTTAATATCTCCTGTCCACTTCTTCACTCTTATATATACCAGATTTCCACTCTTACTCTTGTCTTTTTGTGTACATTTGGAAAGAAGTCTCTTACTAGTCTTTCCAATGTCACTCTGTTTCTGTTACTATCCTTGCCTGCTGTATTTATTCATTCCTCTTTCATTTCTGTTATTTGGGGTGTTCAAGAGGCAAACAATTTCTTCAGTTCTGATTTTCTTTCTAAAAATGTTTCAAACTCTTCTTTATTATTGAATATCCATATTTTTTCCCTTGTGATTAAGCTAGGATTTGTAGAATAAATCACCCTGGGTTGCATCCTGAGCGCCATTGCTCTTTGGAACACAATATTCTATTCTCTATCACTTTTTCCAAGGGGAATAGTCTTGCATTATTTCAATGTCTTTTCTTTTGTATTTGAAGGTCTTTTTCCTGATGGCTTGCAGGACTTCTTTTTTAAGAATTGAATTGTTAAATTTAACCACTATGTGTCTTGGAGTTTGCAGCCTTGGGATTTTTTCTGGAGGTGAGCTGTGAATTTTTTCAATTGGAATTTCATTTTCTATGTTTAGAAGTTTCTGGGCTGTTCTCTTTGATTATTTCCTTCATTGTGGTGTTAGAGTTTTTGTCCTTTCATGTTCTTCTGGGAGACCTATAGTATTGAGGTTGTCTCTGTAAAGCCTATCTTAGAGTTCAGTATGTTTTGCTTGTGTAGTGAGAATATTTTCTTTTGATATTTTTATTTTTCATAGTTTTTCATATTTTTCTTTTCTTCTATTCTTCTAGTTTGTCATTCAGTTCTGTGTACAGTATTTACATTCCCAATCTATTGTTCTTTCTTTTGCTTCTTTGGTGAGATTTGCCATTGCAGGTTCAAGTTTTTCTGTTTTACTCATTATTTTGGTTGTGTAGGCCATAAATTCTGCCCTCATAATTCTGACTTCTCTTCCAAACCACTCAGACACAGTGTGTCATAATTCCATGTTTTCCTCAAATTCCACAAA
>NW_020954641.1:20637700-20660772 GCF_900497805.2 Vombatus ursinus
TAAAGTGCTTAGTACAGTGCCTGGCATGTAGTAAGCACTATATAAATGTTTATTCCCTTTCCTTCCCAAACTACAAGGTAAAAATACATAGTATTGTGAGGGATTGTCTGATGTTGACTACTGCCACGTGACGGTTGTGGCAAGATAGGGTAGGAACAAGATATTAGGAAGTAACCAGAGCTCACGCTCCCGAGGCAGTGGGCAGTGCTATGTGGAGCTGTGATAAGCTGGGGAAGGAATAGGATACAAGGAAGTAGCCGGAGCACGTGCTCCTGAGGCGGGGGCTGTGCCACGTGGGAGTGGAACGGCAGAGAATGAGTTCCCTTTGTCTAGTCCTCTCCCTAGGTGCAACCTTAACCCCAGACGTCTCCTTCCTGTGTCCAAACCTGACTTCCTGGGTCACGTACTCTCCCTTTGTCTCCCTCTGTCCTTTGTCTCCTTCCTGTATCCGGTCCTAGCCTCCTGCGTTACGTCCTCTCCCTTGGTGCAGCGCTAAACCCAGACATCCCCTTCCGGTATCTGATCCTACAATCAATGACTAGTAGGCGGGCTGAGGAGGAGGGGCTAAGTAGGTACTTAAGGAACGGTAGAGATCGGAGCTCGCTCTCTCTTGCTCCTGCTCTCTTGCTCTGGCCTTCCCGCTTGGCCTTGCTGTGATGGCCTCTGAATAAAGCTCGAGTGTTTGCACCTCCTGATTGGTTCGTCTCTGTGTTTATCTGGGTGGGCACCGAAGACTGGTAAGTATGACTCTGGCAGCCTGCTCCTTATAGGAGGAGAGTGCATGGCGCAACCGGCACATAGAATCCCTAAAGACATGATCTACACAACTCTTATAACTGCCAGTCCCAATGAAGGGCAAGGCTCAGGTTTGTTCTTGTATATTATGTATAAATGTGTGTGTGTGTGTGTGTGTGTGTGTGTGTATCCCTTGCTGCATCTTGGCATCTTGGCTCTGGATCCTACTTCATCCAGGAATCTTAGGCCAGAGACTCCACCACTGGTCCAAAAACTCTTTCATCACTCCACAGCTGTCTCTGTCTTCTGAACTGCCTGGGAACACATGATTCTCTAAAGGATCTACGTGAATGTTCAGATCTCCCTGCTAGAAACTGGGTCCATATGTGTACCCCTTCTTTTTCCTCATTTCTCTCTAACTCTTCAGACTTTCATCTTTGGAGCTAATTTTAAAGGAAAAGCTCAAGAATAGAGCTCAGATACATAAATTTGCCATAAATCAATTGTCAATCATGAGTAAAGCAGAATCAGTATGATATGAATGGGAGAACAGGTCACTGAGGAATGGCAAGGAGTTGCCATGTTGCAGAGAAGATTTGTTGTTTAGTCGTTTCTATCGTGTCTGACTCTTTCTGACCCCATTTGGGGTTTTCTTGGCAAAGATACTGGAGTGGTTTGCCATTTCCTTCTTCAGCTCCTTTTGCATATGAACACACTAAGACAAACAGGGTTAAGTGACTTGTCCAGGGTCACATAGCTAGTAAGTGTCTCAGGCCAGATTTGAACTCATGTCTTCCTGACTCCAGGCCTGGTTCTCTATCCACTGTGCCACCTAGCTGCCCTTAAAAGAGAAGATTATCAATGTCAAAAGAAAGGGTTAAATTACAATGGAACAACAAGGGACCATGATAGTACTTAGGCACGCCCATTCCGTCTGTAACTCCCCTTCAATGTCCAAAAAAGTACCCTGTACACAGTCAATGCTTGAAAAAAAATTTTTGAATTGAATTTAAACTAGCATTATTAACCTGCCTTTCAAAATGCCATTATACTATTGGATTGTAATTTTAAAAAGAAAAAAACTTTCCCCATAAAACTCTTATGTAGGTCATTGAGTGAGAAAAACAAATATTCCTGCTGCTGAAACACACAGTTCTCCCCAGATGAACTTTTCAAATGTCTGCCAGAGCAATATGAGCTATAACTCATCATTACTCCCAAGAGGTGCCCATGAAAACTTTTTTGATTCTGAGTGAGCCCCTAAGTTCTCCATCTAGCTGAAAATTATAGGAACTTCCTCAAGTATGCTAGCTTTTTAAGTCTTGGCTGATTTTTCTTAGCTATCTTATCTGGATCAAGGGAAAAACATCCAAAATGCATTTGTTAAGGCCTCTAGGCACTGTTACATGAGTAATCTCAGTTGATGAGTCATAGAGAGTCTCAAAGCTTTACCTGTCCATCTCTGAATCTGTTACCACAAACCCTCTGTCTCTATTTGAGAAAGTCCCAGGAGGATAGAGATGTTGACCAGCCACTTCATTCACACATGCCCTTAGTAGCAGCATTACTCCCCTGCTGCTTTCAACAGATCTTTAACATTCAGCCTTAACTACCACCTATGATAGAAAACAAAAGACTCTGGGAAAAACCAAAGTAGCTTTTCATTGGGAAAAAGCTAGTGATCCTAGATGAAGCAAGTGCAAGAGAAATACCAGAGTTGGTCAGTTTTTAGAAACTACCACCATCATCATTGAAGAAACTGAGGATATTTAGACCAGAACAGAAAAGAATTGAGGGAGAAAAAGTAAGCTGAGAAGAACATGTGATTATTGTCTACATATCTGTTGGGCTATAATGTAGACAAGAATTTCATCTTGTTTTGTTTTTCCTGAGGATAGACTAGGACCATTGGGTGAAAATTGCAAGGAGGTTGGAGGGAAGCATTGTTTTTACTTTGCTACAAGGAGCAACTCGATGTAATTAGAACTGTCCACAAATCTAGGGCAAATTATCATCTGTTGGGATTGTTGCAGTGGGGATTCATGAATGAATGAATGAATGAGCATTTAGTAAGCACCTACTATGTGCTAAGGGCAGCTAGGTGGCACACTGGATAGAGTGTCAGGCCCGGAGTCAAGAAGACTCATCTTCTCACTCTTACCAGATTGACTAATATAACAGAAAAGGAAAATGATAAATGTTGGAGGGGATGTGAGAAAATTGGGACACTAATACATTGTTGGTGGAGTTGTGAACTGATCTACCCATTCTCGAGAGCAATTTGGAACTATGCCCAAAGGATAATCAAATTGTGCATACCTCTTGATCCAGCAATACCACTACTAGGTCTGTATCTCAGATTTAAAAAGACACAGGGGAGGAAGGAGGAAAGGACATAGTTGTACAAAAATATTTATAGCAGTTCTTTTTGTGGTGGCAAAGAATTAGAAATTGAGGGGCTACCCATCAATGGAATAGCTGAACAAGTTGTGGTCTGTGAATTTAATGAAATATTATGTGCTTTAAGAAATGATGAGTGGGAAGATTTCAAAAAAACCTAGGAGTTACATGAACGGGAATGAGCAGAACCAGGTGTAAGAGCAACATTGTATGATGATCAACTATAAATGATTTGACTATTTCCAGCAATACAATGATCCAAGACAATTCCAAAGGTCTCATGGGGTAAAATGTTATTCACATCCAGAGAAAGAAGTGATGGAGTCTGAATGCAGATTGAAGCATACTATTTTCACTTTTGTTATTTTTTGTGGATTTTTTTTGGTCTGTTTCTTCTTTCACAACATGACTAATATGGCATTATTTTACATGATTGCATATATATAACCTACATCAAATTACTCACCATCTTAGGAAGGGAGAAAATTTGGAACTCAAAATTTTTCAATGAATGATAAAATTTGTCTTTACGTGAAATTAGAAAAAATAAAATACTATATTAAAAAAGAAGATTCATCTTCCTGAGTTCAAATCTGGCCTCAGACACTTAGTAGCTATGTGAACCTGGACATCACTTAACCCTGCTGGCCTCAGTTTTCTCATCTGTAAAATTATCTGGAGAAGTAAATAGTAAACTGCTCCAGTATCTTTGCCAAGAAAACCCCAAATGGAGTCATGAAGAGTCAGACATGACTGAAATGAGTGAAAAATAACATGTGCTAAATACTAGGGATGCAAATAGAAAAACAGAGTCCCTGCTCTCAAGGAGCTCACACTCTACCTGGGGGAGTCAACATAGTAAATCAAATACAGGTCCAGGGTAAATGGGAAGGCCCAATGGTCCCTAGTTATATAAGTAGGTTAAATGACAACACCACAAAACTACAGAGTATAGAGGAAGGGCAGATGATAAGGCCCTTCATATCATCTGAAGGAATGGAGTTCTTGACTCCCATCTCATCCAAACTCTATGAGCTTGGATTGGGCTAGGAGTTCAACTAGAAAAACCACGAGGCCACTTCTAACCCTAAGATTCTATGTTTCACATTATTGAAAAATGTCCACTGTACTAAGTACTAGTCATGTAAAAGATATCAGTTGTTCCTCACCTCAAGGAGCTTGCAGTGTATTGATCTGATCAAGTTATAGTAACAAATTCCCAGGAATCCCAGAAACAAATCAGAGAAGATCTTATCACTCAGCATTTGGGATCTGATGCCCCTAGAATTTGGAAAAAAAAATTAAAGTGGGCCAATTGTGTGGACAAAACTTGAATAGTCACATAAGAAATATTAATCCCTTCCTTTCCTCACCTACCACAAAGCAGCCTGACTTAAAGGCCTCTGTTACTCTTGGCTATGCTGAATTATGATTGCCAGCCCAGATTGCTAACAAATGTAGTGCCCTCCTATAGCCTATCATCAGGAAAGCTGAATGCAGGCTCTTGAGTGTGCAGATGTGTTATTGGCCGTGGGCAGATAGATGGGGATTGAAAAGATGTAAGCATCAATTGTTGTTGTGTTTGTACTTCGTTCTCAAAGAGGACCATGACATCAGGGAGATGATGACATGACTTGCAATTGACTTTGATTTGAGTGACGGAAGGCTGTGCAAGGTCACCAGCCTCACTTTCTCCTCCAGAGCCATCTGGGTCCACCCAGATATTCAACAGGACAACTGTAGATGGTCCAGAGGCATCAATCAGAGAAAGGAGCAAGGAATTCAAAAGTAGAGTACAGGGTATGGTCGAAGTACGGGGCTAAGATTGGGAAGGAGGAGAGTGAGGTTTGAGCAGAGGTGAATCCTTGTTGTCCTTATTACTGAGGACTGAGGGATAGAGAGATTGGAGGGCCCAGTGAGCATGAAATTTAGCAGTTGAAAAGCATAGAGAGAGATGTAGTGATAGGATTTTGTGGTTTGTTGGAGGAATTTCAGAGTTTTTGAGGGTAATTGTGAGATCAGGGGTGTGACCATCACTGTGATACAGCTGAAAGTGGAGAACCGGCTGACTGAAGTGACTCATGTAGAGATTGAATTGTCAGAGTCTATCAATTGTTTAGCCATCATATAAATGTATCCTAAAGCCTTTAGTCAGAGGGACAAGCTCTTAGAATGCATGAACTTTTTCTGGGTTAATAGAACACAGGCATGATTTGAGCAAGATTAACACCAAGGAAACTTCTATGCAACAGTTGGGGTGACAAGAAGGGACTGTGTATAAGTTTGGAGTGACTTCCTCTTAGAAAGTGATATGAATATATCCTTGATGTCACTTCTGTATATAAACCATGACTGAATTCAAATCCAAGATGCTGTATCTGTCCTAATATAATTTCATCCATACTTCTAAAAGTCTTCTCTTTCATGAGATGCCATAGAACATTATACTCCCCTTAAGCATTTAACATATTCTAATTTGTACTGTATTTATCTCTTTGCATGCTTTATCTCCTCATTAAATCATAGGCTCCTTTCTAGAATGGACTGTTTTATTTAGCTATATCTCCCCCAGCATCAAACACACAGTGTGTATTCATATATTCAAAATATTTATTCCACACTTATTAAGTGCAGAACACTATGCAAGATGCTATGAGGAGATACAATTGTAACATGATCCCTGCCCTCTTGGGGCTTACTTTCTAGTGTGAAGACCTGAGAGCAACATAGATAACTATAATACAAGGTGATATGTGATGAGTGCATTAGAGAAGTCAGTCCTATGTTTTAATTCAACACACAAAAAATGCTTAGCAAATGTCTTGAATCATTCAATCAATTAATTAGTTAATCTTTTTTTTTTTTAAACACAACTACTCTAAGGTTCACCCACTGGCAGAAACAGAGAAAAGTGTACAATAAATAGAGAATGTGATACTGCAAGAATGATTTTAGCTTAATACAAGCAGTTCAAATTATTTCTTTAAAAAAAAAAGACCCAGTTTTATTTCTCTTTGACCTAGAACATTAGTTTCAGCATCTGATGAGATGTTATTGTGTCACCAAAGGTATAATCATATAATCATTCTTGAACACCCACTCACATTGCTCCCCTTCACTAGAGACTAGAGATTAGGATTTGGGACATGTACTCTTTCCTTTAGAAATGTAAGCAAATGAATTCTTAGTCAATTTGACCTGAATGCTTTAGCCTCCTAATTAGGTGAAATAGAGAGGAGATTTGTCTTATACTTACAGTGGTTTTATTTTTAGGAATACTATAAACATGTTTATATTAGCCATAGAAAAAGGTACAAAACACCAACATATTGATTTTTAACTAGCTCAACTCTCCCCGTGAAGTGGCCATGGGAGACAGCAAATTAATTTTATCTTCTTTATTACTTTATCTGAATAAAACATTCTAATTTCAGATGTGCAGGTAAGTAGGTGCTTTCTTTTTAAGGCTAATTCACATGCACACACATATGAACACACATATGTATTTTTTCAACTACATATATGCATATGTATGTAATCATAGGTTATTTAGAATATACGTTAGAGATCAAGTAGCTCAACTTCTTCATTTAAAGGATACAATATGAGGGGTCCTGAATCACTGAGGCCTCAGAACCACTGAGATCCCTTAGCCTACAGCAACCTAATTTCCTTGAGGTTCATACCTTTCTTCCCTGGTCTTTGAAAGTATATGAACATTTCAGTAATTTTATTTCCGTATTTACAAATTGTTTTCCAAAATGGCTGTACTGATTCACAGCTCTACCAACAATGTACTAGTGGACTTCATTTCACATGGCCCTGCCAACATTGACTATCCCCATCTTTTGTCATTTTTGTCAATTTGATAGATGTGAGGCAAAAATTTTGGATTGCATTTCTCTTGTTATCAGTGATTTGGAGCATTCATATAGTTATTGATAGTTTGCAAGTCTACTTTTGAAAACTGTTTGTTCATAACCTTGGACCACTTATATATTGGAAAATGGCTTTTGAATACAAATACACATATATCATGTATGTGTGTATGCGTACATTTGTGTATAATTGGAAAGACCTCCAAATACAAAGGGAGACATTGAAAATGCATGAGACAGAGAGAGGACTGATGGAAAAAAGTCATAGAAGGTAGAAGGGAATAGAATCAAAGAGGATTAACCTTTCCAACTCATAGAGATTCTATTTTTTCTAAGACATAGTTGTTGCTGCTGAGAATTTTAAAGGTCCAAAGAAGTAGAGTTGAATGAGATTCTCTCATAAGGCCTTAATTTTCTCAGGAAATTGGGAGTAAACTCAGATTGCAATGTTGTGAGCTTCATAATATTATTTGTCTCAGTGAAAAAGTAATAAAACCTCACACACTAATAACTGGGGATAAGGTTTTGTTATTTTAAATTAGATTGTTTAAAAATGTCTGACATAATTGATGTGCTTTAAACAACAAAAAGAAAATTTTGCCACAAGAGATGGTTTACTAGGGAGGGGAAGAAGAAGGGATCTATTCAGACATGAAGATGCAAAAAACTAAAGATATCAATAAAAATGAGACTTAACAAAATAGAGACAAGTCTGAATTAGAGTAATTTAAAAAGAGAAATGTTTATATTACATTTGACTGTTTTCAAAAACGCCAAAGGGTTAGCAAGTTGCTGAAATTTTTCTTGAGCAAAGGTGAAAACGTTTTCTTAAGCAAACTCAAAACTCCCCCTGGGAATTATGGGATGATTAATATGCTTAGTGAACCCTTTTCTTACGGAATAGGACAAAGGCAAACAAGCCCAATTCTTATCTGAACTATCACAAATTCTGAATCACTGGTCACTGACTTAATGACATTTTATTAGATGTATCTGTGTATACAAATATGCAGATCTTGTAACATGAATTTTGTTTCTTATTTCTTTTAGGTCAATAAGTATATCTCCTTCCCCCTTTAAATTATTTGTGTTCCGTTTGAAAAAAATCCATATCTTTGAGGGTATTTTTCCCACTCCACATCACAAAATATCAACTTTTAAACTATTCAACACAGAGTAGCTTGAAGTCAGAAAGGTTATACCTAGGGAACTATTGGAGACTGAAATAAATTATACTGTGAGTATCATCTCACACACCTTCACACACACACTCAGGTACCCTCCACTTTTATCCAGGCAAAGCCAGAGCAGTCTGGAAGGAGATATAAGAGAGCTTGTCTGAGCATCCCTAGATTGTCTAACATGGAGGTATCCTGCTTCCTAGAGTTTCCCTACCACGTTTGTGAGTGTATCCTTCTTTGATTGGCTGCATGCAGACTACATCTTTAAAACTAGGCAGATTTGGACGGTCTCTCTCTTAACTGTATTCCCATTCCTGCTGTATCCAAAGGGTGAAAATCATAGGGAGGTTGCCATGAACTGAACCAGGAGAGCGGATACCTTCCCCTCACCCGCAGTATGAGGTGGTTTGGGGGAGGGCAGAGTATTAAGCACTACATGTTGGTGGAGTAAGTTTGTTTATTTGTCGTTATATCTTTGAAATGAATATTCCTTTGTAAAAGCTAATCTGACTATTAATAGATAAATGGAACTGGGATGCAGGAAATCAAACCTTACACTTGAGGGAATACCACTGGTGAGGGTTGGAGACTTTGGAAGAAAGTTCCTGTTTTCTAAGATCTTATATTCTGCTGGGTTTTCACATGCCCAACTTTGAAACTGTTATTGTAATCACCAGTAGTCTACATTTCCAGCTCTCTCTCTCTTCCTGGTTTCATGGCTACACCTGGCAAAGAGGGGAGTACGGTGGCCTCATGCCATTGGGAAAACTGCACACAAATAAATCCAGCTGTCTGAGAGCAGCACACATCTTGGCCTATTTTAGCTCACCTTGAACAATGACGAGACAGGGGATTTTTAGTCTGGGAATTGGAGCATCAAATATGAGGCCTCCTCAACTTCCCACTGGCAGAGAGAGAGAGAGAGAGAGAGACTGGGGATTACCAAAGAGCTTCTACATATCACTGTGTTTTACCTCAGGAATAGGTTCTGACACCAGCACAGGTTTCATCTTGCCTCTTGTCTCCAGCAGATGCTGTGGCTTTTCTTTTTTGTGGAGAATAAAATTGTGTTTGGATTGACAAACAGGCAAGCTTCTCCATTTTAAATATGACACTGTCCTACAGTAATGTATGTCATTCAATCAGTTTGCTCCTTTAGGCAGACCTTGTTCTTAAATAGACACCTTTCCTAAAATATCAGTGAGCTTCCATGGTGTATTATATAACAGGTCATAATTATTTAGAAACCATAAAAGATATTGAAACACTTTTTCAGAGAGCAGAGTTGGTACATCCTGTCTCAATTCAGCTTTGTGCCTCTGCTTGTACCAAATGCTTCAGTAATTTGACTGCATATAACTTCCCCTATATACAGGGTATTAGCTGAAAAATGCAAGAGAAACTACCAGGAGGCATCAGTATTTTTGACTGAATTATATTTCTTCAGCCAAACTATTTTAAGGATTACACTGTTATTAGCACTCACAGTTCACACAGATCTAAGACAAGAACAACAGATCATTTTCATAAGTTCCTTAGTCTTTACTGTCAAAATGATTAGTTCATTCAATGGCACCTTCATTTTAGTTATGGGAGTGATCTCACTAGATATTTATCAGCATGTCAATTTCTCTGGGTTTTATCAATGACCTTCTTGCCACTGTTCCATTTGCTAGGACAAGCATCCCTGATCAACTCTGGGGAAAAGAATGAAACTGAACTATCAGACATGGCTTTTGTCCTTTGATGTGAGGGGCCTCTAATGTAAAATGGACTCAACCAATGAGACAGAATACTCCATAAATCAGTCTCACAGGCTGGCTTTTTTGGTCAGTTTTCATGGAACCTTGGAACATCAGGTATATAAGGAACCTTAGAAATCATTTAATGCATGTAATCATTTCATTTTCAGATAGGGAAACTGATAGAATGATTCAACTGAGAGATTTTTAAGCCCCTACCATCATTTTTTCCCTCATGTATAGTTTAAAGGTAATGACTTGGAGAGGCAATATAGTATAGTGAGTAGGACTCTGGACTAGGAATCAGAAAGACAGGTTCAAATTCTGTCTCAGAATTTATATTTAACCTCTTGCCTCAGTTTCTTCAACTATAAAATGAGGGAATTGGACTTGATGACCTCTGTGACCCTTTTCATCTCTAAATCTATTATCTTATAACTAATTTCCTGGGATTAGTTGTATAAGGGATGTGTGTACTCTATTTTGCCTGTATAGGTTATGTGGTTCCTGTCTATGTGTGACTCACAGGGAGGAATGAACAGGGAGGAATGGTCCAGAGGACTGCCAATCTTTTCTCCTCAGAAAGAGAGGGTGCAGGCTAGAATTAGATCTACTCCCAAAATATTAGTAATAGAGGTGAAATAATTTTTAGGTTCAAGCTGAGCTCCTGATTGCTAACCCTTAATGGGGAAAGCATGCCCCAAGTTATAAATCCAAGCTTTGACAGTCTTCCCACCAAATGTCATTTACTCAAAGACCATAGGTGTAACAAATAAATCCATTTATTCAAACTGACAGTAAACAGAAACCAAAGAAATTATCAGGAAACTAGAAAATTATGTTACCTCTTATCTCCCAAACTCTCCCCACCTTGGCCTCTCTTGCAGACTTAAAATATAAAGTAATCAATCTCTACCAATAAGGAGAATCGAATGCAAATTGACTTTAAGGTACAAGTTACAATTGTCAGAATATGGATTCATTATAGTGGCTTCCCAATAACACAAAAAAGACCTAATGCTATTATCATATTAACACTGTCACCTTATATTTGTGTAGTAGTACTTTAAAATTTTAAGGACACTCAAACATAGGTTACTTCATTTGATTCTCAAGACATCCCTGGGAGAGAGTTGATTTCTAAGGTGGAGAGGTTCTTTGGGCTGCCTTTATCAATATGAATTAAGCTAGTATGCTGGAAAATCTCTCCTTGAAGCACAGTGTTTGCAAACACAGTCTGACAAAATATTTCAATGAGCAGATGTGATTCTGTTGACCTTGTTTCAGACCTCCAATCGTTGGGTAAGCCACTCTTTTTTTTTCTTCCCATAGGCACTCAGACCCAGATGATGTCTTATATAAACCCTATCTTTAACTTTTCAAGTTTCTGGGGAGAAGTAGATTAGATGCATGCCCTCTGGAATTGCGTTATTCTTATCCCCTTCAAGATATACTAACATCATAGAGATTATTCTTATCCTCATTCCAAAGGGGAAATTAAGGTGTAAGGAAAAGAGATAAAGTGGATTGGACTACCTAATGACTAAGCCTGGAATAGATAGCATCTACTTCCAGTTAGATGTAGCTAGGCTACAAAGGACCTTAGAGATCTTCATCCCCAACCTGCCTTATTTTACAGAGGAGGAACCTGAGATCCAGAGAAGGGATATTTGTCCAAGGTTACACTGTTGTAGCAAAAATGGGACTAGAAACTAGTTCTCTTTCCTCTCAAACCAAGTGTCATCTTGGTCTTTACTTCAAGAATCCAACCACCAGGAATGGCATCTTAAAAGTTAGACAGTTCTCTTAATGCTGTGTTTTAGTAAGTTTATTTTTTTTTGCCAGTTTTTGTTTCACTCCTACTTCAATGAGTTTTTGTATTTAGAATTAAGTAGGCTAAAACACTGCCCTAGAGAGCTGAGTTACAAGCAGAATTATCTTTGAAACACAAGCAAAGCTGGAGTAATTACCTGCCAAAAGATACTTTAAAACCAAACCTCTTAGAGACTTTCATAACTACAAAGACAAGCACATCTATACAGCTTAAGTTCCCTTCCTCTTTCCTGCAGAGTCCTACCTGAACCACATATTGCAATATGGCCTGGGAAATGAGGTGAGAATAAAAGAAGTGTTTGTTCTCCATGACAACCTGATTCAAAGGATGGTTTCCTCCACTTGCACTTAATCCTTCTATGACTCAGTTTCCTTATCTGTAAAATGAGGGTATATGACTCAATGCCCTCCACTACCCATTTATTCTACCTGTCCCTTCTGTCCCCAGACCACATGCAAGGGGGTAGCAAATGCAATTGGACTTTCCTGGCATTCAAAAACCCTGTCCAGTCCTGCTTATTAAGTCATTTTCTCAATACTTCAATTTAGCTCCAAATCATAGACTGACTCCTATTTCAAAACACAAAGAGGGGTGGATATCATGAATCTTTGTGTTTAAAAGTGGCGCTTCTAAAAGTATTTGCACAAACTAAAACAACCAGCTATTAATCATTTTTTTAACTGGCTTGTCTCTTTGTTTTTCTACTAACAGTCCACTTTTTCTACTAACAGTCCACTATCCATGATACCTCATGGATACAGCTTGGTACCTATAGTATTTGTGAATGTATTTGCCTAGTTTTCACATTTGTTAGTACTCATATATGGCACCAACAAATCTAAGAAGGGAACGGGTCCTTTTGATAAGTTCCTTAGTCCTTATTGACAAAATAATTGGTTCATTCAGTCACACCTTTATCCCAAGTGTAAGAGTCATAATCTCACTGGAGATTTATAATCTTGTCACTTCCTCTGAGGTTTGTCAGTGATGGCCTTATCTCCTGGCATATCCCATGCTTTTACTTATACCATCTTTGCTCATGCTTGTTCTTAATCCTGGGATGCCCTCCTCCACAATCTAGGTGTTGAAATCCTATCTAAACTTTAAGTAAGGCCCAGTTCAAACACCATCCCTGCCATTAAGCACAATGAGTATTAAATAAGAACTTAATAAATCTTTGTTGAAAAACTAGAGGACATGGAATAAATAGTTCTCTCATTCCCCTCAGTCAATACAATCCTTTCCCCTTTAAACTGCCCTGGATATGTCAACCCCACATTGGAGAGAATCTTTTCTAGCCCTGAAAGGGCTGAGTGCCTACCAGGAGGGAGAACTAGTTAGCAATCAGAGGATACATAAGATGGAAAGACCCACCCAGAGTATAACCAGAGCTTCTGCCAGGAAACTGCCCAGATACCAGCAAAGACACAGGGGAGAAACCCGGAAAGGAACTCAAGGGAGCCAAATGCCAACATTGAGCTGAAATTGCTTTTGTATTAATAGAGGCTATTTGGACTTGGGGAAGAGCCAGAGTCATAAATAACATGGTAAAGCTGTAGCTAGCTGGAAAAACCAAAGCAGCAACAACAGAATACAGTCCTGGCAGATGGGGGCATCAAGTGGAAGGGTAGAGTGGAAAGACGCCTAACAGATAGAGCCTCTGCAACTTATTAATTGAGTGACTTGAGGCAAATAATTTCCCCCCTTTGGGCCTCAGTTTCCCTATCTATAAAATGAGGATAACACCTGCAGTACCTAATTCAATGGAATGTAATGAAGATCAAACGAAATCATATAGGTAGAGCACTTGGAAAACTATTAAGTGCTTTAGAAGTGTTAGCCACAAGATAGTGATGATAAGAACATCATTTTGTTTGCTCCCTCTCTTATGAAATTCACATATATCACTTTCTATATGTAATTATTTGTTTATCACTTTGTAACCTCTCATAATTATGTAGGTCCTGTTGTATGCTGTGATGCTATGACTCAGACCCAACACAGATGCTTTAATTCCTCCCAACCCCAACTGGATTGGCCTCAAATACAGGTTAAGAATCTATACACACACACACACACACACACACACACACACACACACCCTCCCATTTATTGGCCTGGGCATTCTTCTTAGGTCCAATAGATTTTCAGTTCAAGCTGCTTTTACCTGGGGGGTTGCCTAGTACTTACTGATAAGGGAAGACCCAGTGAAGTTGGGCTCACTTGTATATCTGTTTAGTAATAGTGATGACTTAACACAGTCTTCCTTCATACCAGGTAAAGACATTGCCTCAGTAGAGGGCCCGAGAAGCACTCAACAATTTACAATGCGCTTTCAAACATGCTGAAAAATATCTTTCAATGATCACAAAAATCCCAAGTTGATGCCCTCTCAAGGAGGGCTTCTTGGGAACAGGAATTGGTTTTGTTTGTTCTATTTTATTTGGGTTTTTTTTGGTCTTTCTTTTATTCTCAAGGCTCGGAATAATATCTGGCACATAGTAGGTGCTTAATAAAGGCTAATTAACTGACTGAAGACAAGTATTGTTTTACCCAAAGCTCCTGGATTTGGGCTTATGCTTTTTTTGGGGGGGGGGGTGGAGTAACTACCAGAAACCAATCTCTGCTCTTAAGGAACACTCCTTGAGAAGGGACCATCACAGGATTATTATGATGATCAGATCATATTTTTCAGTATGTTTTAAAACACATTGTTAAGTGCTCCTGTGGAGAGGGGCTCTCTTTAAATGGGAGACAATTGTATGAAGGCACGGGTGAGCATTATTACTAAGCAGATGTACAAATGAGCCCAACTGTGCTTACTCCAGTAGAACCAATATAAAACCTAAAACCTAATGCAATAAGGGTCACAGTAGGAAGTAGGGGACTCAATAAGAAACTCTGTTCTTAAACTTTGCTTTGAGACTAAGATCTAGCCTGGGGGTGAGGAACCTACAGCCTTGAGGCCACCTGTGGCCTTCTAAGTCCTTGGGTGCAGCCTTTTGACTGAGTCCAAGTTTTACAGAAAAAATCTTTTTTATTAAAAATTCTTTTTTTTTAAGGGGATTTGTCCTGTGAAGTTTGGATTCAGCCAAAGGGCCACATGTGGCCTCAAGGCTGCAGGTTCCCCACCCCTGATTTTTCTAGCCAAATGCAGCCAAAAATTCTATTCCAATAATTCTGGTTTTCAATATGTATTTTTTTGCATAGATAACCTTTTATTTTTCTGGTGTGAACAATTATCCATTTAGAAAGCATTTGCTGCTAAATGGCAAAGAAAGAGGAACTATTTTCTTCCAACAAATCCCCTTAGCCCCCTGGTACAAATGGTACCAGAAACAGGATTATTTGAGGTATTTTGCCACCTTTCTCCACTCAAATGAAAAACTAGCCTGGATTTAGTGGTGGGAATTTTACTCTTAGTTGACATTTTTAATTATATTGCTCCCATAGAAGTCTTGTTATTTTCTGTTGTCACCATTCTTTTTTTTTTGTTTGTTTGTTTTTGGCTAGGCAGTGGGGTTAAGTGACTTGCCCAGGGTCACACAGCTAGTGAGTGTTATGTGTCAGAGGCCAGATTTGAACTCAGATCCTCCTGACTCCAGGGTCAATGCTTTGTCACCATTCTTATAAAGAAAATTCATCATCTCTATAATTGAATCATAAATTGGGACTCCCTCTGGGCTGGGATTATTGCTTTGGTAAGAACTCCATGCCTGCCTCAATTAGATCCTGTTCAAAATCCCAAATCACGGGTCTAGGACTTGGATTGGGAACCCTGTGCCCACCTTAATGCATCCTGAAGGTTCTCAGGAAATAGTATCATGACCCCCAGCCAAGTGAAAAAGAAAAGCCATCCATGGTTCTTGAATTTGGCCCAGGTTAAGCATTAAAAGACCTATAGACTCAGTGCCAGGAACATCTACCTCCACTCCCCTTTTACATGCATTTGTATTATGTGGAATAAGAAATTATAATAGCTAATATAGGTTTGCATTTATCTCATTTGATTCTCACAACAACCCTGTAAGGTAATTATTATAATTTACCATAAGGCATATTATCATTTGTTCATATACGAAGAAACTGAGGGTCAAAGAGGTTAAGTGTTTGCTCAGGAACACACAAATAATAAGTGTCTGAAACAGGATTGAAACTCATATCTTCTAGACTCCAAGACCAGTGGTAAAAGATGGGAGTGAGGGGAGAGAAGCACTGAAGAAGAGATACTTTTAGTGCCCAGGGGAGAGGATATGAACCTCTATACTAGAGTATTCCAGTTTGCCCAAGATATCCCCTGCTGTATCATGTTTAATCCTCTTCCAAGAATTGGTAGCCCTTGAAGAAGAAAATGCAAGTGAATGGCTAGGAGAGCTTAGACAGAGCTTAGAGAAAAGACTCAGCCTCCTGACTGGAGTCTATGGAAGAATCAGGAGAGGTAAACAGTTTACTATTTCAGTGACAGAATAGATCAGAATGACTCAGTTTAATGCTGAGAAATAACCACCCTTCTTCCCCATCCTCTACCTTCATCATCCTTAGTATTAAACTTCAAGCTAGAAGGAACCACAGAGGTCATCTAATCCAAACCCCCCTTTATCTAGATGAGAAAACTAAGCCCCAGAGAAATGAAGAGATTTGTATAAAGTCACATAGTAAACAGAATGCATGCCCTTTGCCCTGATCCAGCATTCTTCCCCTTTGTACCATCCCCCAAAATAATGGGGGAAGGAACAGAGCAAAGTTTTAAAAAATCTGACATGAATCCAAGAGAGTAGACTCACAAACATTTTTAAATTGTAGGGTTTGGTATTTCTTTCTTTCTTTTTCTCATTCTTTTTTCTTCCTCCCTATCCTTCTACCACCCTTCCTTCCTTCCTTCCTTCCCCTTCTTCCCTTTTCCTTTTTCCCTCCCTCTTTCCTTCCTTTTTCTTTTTCTTCCTCGCTCCCTTCCTTTCTTTTTTTCCTCCTTTCCTCCCTTCTTTCCTCTCTCCCTTTTTCCCTCCCTTCTCCCTTCCTTGCTTTTTCTTTCTTCTTTCCTCTTTTCCTCCATTCACTCCCTCTTCCCTTCCTTTCTTCCTTCTTCCCTCCCTTCCTTCTCTCCCTCCACCCTTCCTGCCTTCCTTTCCTCCTTCTTTCCTTCCTTCTTTCCTTCTTTTCTTTTTCTTTCTTTCTTTTGGTATGAATGTGAGTATTACGAGTCATTCAGGGTTGTTTTCAGTGTTATTCAGCCCCCTGTCACAGTGGTGGTGGCAAGGTAAGATGAAAAGGTACTAAAAATCCTATACTCTTAGAGTATCTAGTCATGCTAATATCAAAGCATAATTCCCAATGACCAAGGAACTGACACACTAACCAAGAGAAACTGAACCAGCCCCCATACCTATATTCTTGCTATAAAATTAATGCAAAACATATAAATAAATTGTAACTATACAAGGAAGGCCCAAAGGTTCTCCTCAGAGAGACAAATAAAGGAATTGGGTGAGTTGGTTTGTAGTATGCCCCAAAACAACAAGAAATATTATATAGGACCTTTGACCATCTTACCTTGGAGTCTTCACAATTAAGATAAACAAACAGGCCAACAAGAAAATAAATGTAGCTTATGTGCTAACCTTCCATTGCAAAGAATGAAGCAGAAAAATTGCATGATAAGAAATTATAAACTAAATTGTAATTCAGTGACAATACAAAAATAGCCATAGAGCTAGTGGTAAAAATGAGGCAGCTAGGTGGCACAGTGGGTAAAATTCAGGGCCTGGAGTCAGGAAGACATCTTTCTGAGCTCATCTGGCCTCAAACACCTACTAGCTGGGTGATCCTGGGCAAGTCACTTAACTATGTTTGCCTCAGTTCCCCCTCTGTGAAATGAACTGGAGAAGGAAATGGCAAACCACACTAATATCTTTGCCAAGAAAACCCCAGTTGGGGTCACAAAGAGTCAAACATGACTAAAATGTCTGAACAACAGAAAAAGCAGTAAAAAAAAAAACTGTTATAAAATATGATCTGAGATCAAGTAATGAAAGGGACCAAAGGCTTGCAGATTACAAAAATAAAATAAAATAAAAATCTTAAGAGCTGAACATCTTTAACACTTCTCCAAAAAGAGGTTAAGGAATCCCCTATCTAAACTGAGCCTTCAATTATGTCTTAAAAATGAAATTGACTATATTTTGACAGTCAGGAAAGGACTGCTTATGAGTGTAGCAGCCATTTCAGAAGCTACTGAGTGTGGTCAGGTCATTGACTGCTTAGCTCAAAAGCCAAAATTTGTAGCAAAGAAGAAGAAAG
This sequence comes from Vombatus ursinus, assembly GCF_900497805.2. Taxonomy (NCBI): domain Eukaryota; kingdom Metazoa; phylum Chordata; class Mammalia; order Diprotodontia; family Vombatidae; genus Vombatus; species Vombatus ursinus. The sequence continues at coordinate 20,655,768 of NW_020954641.1, forward strand.
GAGATCACACATCTGTCAAACTACCTGGAAAAGGTATGGTATTGCATAGACTCAAAATCACCTTGTCCTTTCCTAAGTTCCAAGTGATACTGATTGCTGGCATTTCCTCTAATTGCCTCAATCACATCTAGCCTCTTAAAGCCTCTAACCCCTTCAGTAATGGTATATGGAATGCAGAAATGGTACAAAAGAAATGGACAAAGGACCCTGATTTATTCTAGGGCAACACAGAATTTTCAGGGAATAAGTAAATGAGTGACCCATCTCTAGAGCTGTTTTCAACATCTGCCTTCAGCTTTCTAGCTCTCACATACAACTGTTATCCCTGTTGTTATTGTTTCCCCTAGAATTCATAGATTCACAGAATCAAAGACGGAATGGATTCTAAAGCCCATCTAATCTGAAGACCTCCTCTGACCATTTCTTGTTTAAAGGAGCTTATTCAAAATTAGATTCATTTATGGGTGTTGGAGAGATGTGACCACAGTATATACTCTATATAAAATTGCTTACTGTCTTAGGAAGGAGGGAGGGAGGGAGAAAATTTAGAACTCAAAATTTTATTTAAAAAATGAATGTTAAAAATTGTCTTTACATGTTTTTAGAAAAAACAAAATAGGATGTGACCTTGTGATGTAGTGATAAACATTTAGCAATGGGTTCTCAAAAATGCATGTGGGAAGTTTGATCTGCTTTATTAACTTTTTGATTAACTTTTATTAACTTTATTAACTTTTTCTTCATCACTTTCTTAAGTCTAAATAATCAACAATATAATAAATCAAGCTCTGATTTGTGGTTTCCTGATTCCCATACTGAAACTCTATCAATCATCTGGCTGCAGCAAACTCCTGCCCTAGTACACCACGTCCTCTTGCTGAGAATCAATTTCTGTATCTGTAAGATAAAGAGTTTTGACTAAACTTAACACACAACAATAACAACTAGCATTTATATAGCAGTTAAGATTTGAACATGAAGCTTTCCATATGTTATCTTGTTCAGTCCTTACAGTAACCCTATGACGTAGATGCTATTATGATTTCATTTTACAGATGAAAATGCTGAGGTTGGGGAAGTTAAAATAACTTTTTAAGAGTCACATAGCTAATAAGTGTGTGAAGGAGGATTTGAACTGAGTTCTTCCCAACTCTATTCTCAGCTCTTTTCAACTATTCTCAAATCAGGTTCAACACTCTATCCATGATAACTTTTTAGTATGCACAAGAACCTGTTTATTTTGCAGAAATTTATTTCACTCCAGTTAATTCTCTGAGTTTTTCTTCAATTGTGACTTCTCTTAACTTGCTTCAGGGAGACTTGGCATAGTTTTGAATCAAAGAATCTTGAGGTTCACAGAGGTCTCAGAGGCATGGGTGTACTGGAGTCAGTTTAAACTGACTCAGGAGAGAGGATTATTAAATTTTCAATGTGAGCATTTACACTTTGGAAATCCAGCAAACACTACAAACTAGGACTTGATTAATTGTTCTGTTGTTTATCTAGTCTTAAGAAAGTGGTGGGGGAAATATTAATGCAGATTAAACTTTAAAGTATATTCTATGTACACTTTTGGAAAGCTGGTTGTTAAACATTTACCAGCACACCCCTGCTCAGAGGTCATCTAGCTCAGTCCATAACTGAGAATGAATGTTTTTACAACTTTCCCAATAAGCTGTCATCCAATCTTCACTTGGAGATCCCAGGTAATGGGAAACACATTACTTTCCAAAATAGTTCATTCTATTTCCAGGCAATGTTAGTTGTTAGGAATCTTTTCCTCAGGGTAAAGTGAAATCTTCGTCCTTATAACTTTCACTCACTGGTTCTAGTTCTGGCCTCTGGGGTCAAGCAAAGTGGATTTAATCCTATTTCTACATGGTAACTTTTGAATTATTTGAAGAATATGATTATTCAATTAAGTTAAATTCACCATATATTTATTGAGCTAATATGTACAAGGTGCCATGTTAGATGCTGATGGTATAAAGATAAAAGGACACAGTCCTTGTCCTCAAGGAGCTTATGATCTAATCAGAAAGTTCAAGAATATACACAATTATGTATGGAAGTATGTAATAAAGACAAAGCAAGGAAATATGTAACAAAGACAAAGCATGATTATATGCTATATGGAGGTGGGGGATCATTTTCAGTTGAGAAGGATCAGGGAAAGCTTCATGGAAAAGGTGGCATTTGGTCTGGGCCTCAAAAAAAATGAAAAATTTCAGCAGAAGGAGTGTATTGCAGCCATAAAGAGAGGCCCATGAAAATAAATGGAGGTAGGAGAATGCAGGATGAGATCAAGAAACAGTCAGTTGTCTGAAGTTTGGAATACATGAAGGGGAAGGGTATGAAAAAAGATTTAGAAAGATAGGTTGGTGTCAGACTATGGAGGGTCTTAAAAGCAAGATAAAAAAATTCAATTTATCTTAGAAGCAGGGGAGAGCCACTGAAAACCTCTGAGAAAAGTCTAATGGCATGATCAGATCCATCCATTATTTTAGCAGTTGTTTGGAAAGGGGAGAAACTAAAGACAGATTGACCAATCAGAAGACTATTAAGAGTCCAAGCAAGAAGTGATAGTCCTAGACTAGTATGGTGTTTTGTGTGAATATAGGAAAGGGAATGGATTCTGGAGATGTTGTAGAGATCAGATTAGAAAGTCTTGACAACTTATTAGCATGGAATGATGGAGGTTGCATCTAAGATGGCTCCAATATTTCAAGCTTTGGTAACTGGGAGGATGGTGGTGATCATCCTTGTCAGTCATCTCTTTTCAAGATGAAAAACCCCAGTTCTCCCTGCTTCCACCAATGACCAAATGGAATATTTTCAAGGTGGATCATAATCCTCTGGCTGGGCTCCAGGTTGCCAATGCCCATTCTAAAATGTGGTGCCCTGAACTAAACATATTATCCTAGATATGGCCTGACCAGGGCAGAGAACTGAGAAACTGGTAGGTAGAAGGGGAGGAGGGACAAGAAAATAGTTATCACTTACTCCCAACAATATTAAGGAGAAGAGAATTAGATTGATAAGAAAACTTTTCCAGAACCTAACTCTTACTCAAGATGTCAGGCAGCAGTGTCTTGCATGTTCTGAAACATCTTGCATAATAGGTGAGCTGGGAAGATAAATTTGCATGCAGGATGATAATAATGTATTTTAGAAGCAGCCAAAATTCTCCTCTCTGGGAGGTGATCTTGCTCATACATTTTATTCCCAACTGTATGTGTGATTAATAAGTACAGGAAAATTCAATTCAAATAAACTACTTTGCATATTAAAAAAACACATTCACTTATGAAATGAGTTTTAAATGAGGCAGCTAATGCCAAATAAGCTTGCAAATGAATTATTGCCACAAGTCAGAAGCTTAAAAGTAGTGTAGGGTATGTTAGTTTGGTGAAAAAGAAAAAAAAAATGAAAAGGTATATGAGAAAGGGAGGAAAGAAGTTTGTATATAGAGCCCCTGATTCAACCCCAGTCAAAAGGTTGCTGAGATGAAATTCGGGAGTAGGAATCTAATTACAGGGCTAACCCAGGGGGAAAATGGTGAAAAAGAAGAAATGTATCTTTGGTTCATTCAAGTGTCACCTTCTTTAGGAAGGCTTTCTTATCCCCCTAATTATGAATGATCTTTCCCTCAAATTATATTGTATTTACTTATGTATTTAAATGTTGGGGCAGCTAGGTGGCACAGTAGATAGAATACTAGCCTTGGAATCAGAAGGATCTAAGTTCAAATGCGACCTCAGACACTTATTGTTTGTCCCTGGGCAAGTCACTTAAACCTGATTACTTCCAAATAAATAAATAAATGAGAAATAAATGTTGTATTCCCCACCTGCTAATAGAATGTAAGCTCTTGGAAGATAGGAGATTGGGGGAAAAGTACCTAATCTTTGATTTTCTCAGTTAGGGATAAGGAATAAGTCTGAGGATAAGGAATTTTCTCTATCAATGTGGACTGGCTCTCTCATTGTAATTTAGAATCTTAAAGAATAGTACTAACACTGAGAGGTTAAAGGATTTGCTCAGGGTCACATAACCAATATGTGTCAGAGGAGAGAGACTTCACCTGAAGACTTCCTGACTCTAAGCCCCATTCTCTGCCCACTACACCATGTGGCCTCTCAAATTCTTGTTGGATTGAATTGAATTTGATCCCTGAAGCTTCTTCTTTTTACCCCTTGTGTGGCATCTTCTTCCATGTCTTCCTGACCTGTCCCTATCAGTCCCCCAAAGTCTTTTAGCTTTCTTTGTATCCCCAGCACTGAGCACAGTGCTTGGCAAATAGTAGGCACTTAAGAAGTGTTTATTGACTGACTAACTACATCCATCCTATGCCATTGCTCAACACCTTCTTGCCTATGAAAAACAAATCTCAGAAAGGAATCATCAATTAGACTAATGACTTCAGAATAATGAATCAATTTAGACTCAAAGAATCTCAGAAATGAAAGGACACTTAGAAACAATATGGTCCAAATCCTTTTTAAACATGAGGAAACAAATTGCAAAGAGAAAATGACTTTCCGAAGGTCACACAGTGTGTTAATGGCAGAGTTTAGAACTCAGGTCTCCTAAATACCACTCTTACCACACCTTAGTGTCATTTTAAGAAATCATATCACTTGCTAGAAGTAGTTTAGCTTTAACCATGAGCATAAAAGGAAAGGTACTGTCCCCTGAGCAAATGATTTCTAGAAGAACATTGGAGTTGGAGTCAGGAGGCCCTGGGTTGCCTTAGATGCAATATAACCTTAACCATGTCACTGAAATTCTCTGTGCCTCAATTTCCTCTTCTGTAAAATGAGGTGCTTGGCCTTCATGGACCCCAAGATCCTTTCTTGCTCTAAATTTATTTCCTATTGTAACAGGTATCCCAGCTCCCGTGTAATAGATATACACATTGTGTAGTATACCTGTAATGAGATCACTTTGGTAAACTGGCTCCAGAACCAGCAATGAATGAGGGAAGGGAAAAGGAGATGAACTC
>NW_020954641.1:20665772-20994680 GCF_900497805.2 Vombatus ursinus
GAGTTCATCTCCTTTTCCCTTCCCTCATTCATTGCTGGTTCTGGAGCTAGTTTACCAAAGTGACCCTGTTACAGGTATACTACACAGTGTATATATCTAGCTGCCCTGCAGTTTACATTCTTGATTGATGGATTCAATTGGGCAGCTAGGTGATGCAATAGATAGAGTGCTGTGGGACTGGAGACAGGAAGAACTGAGTTCTAATCCAGATACTTATTAGCTGTGTGACCCTGGGCAAGTCACTTAATCTATTTGCCTCAGTTTCCCATTTGTAAAATGGAGATAATTATAGCATCTAATTCCCAAGGTTGTTGTAAGAATCAAATGAAATATTTATAAAGTACTTGACGTGGTTCCTGGCACAAAGTAGCTGCCAGCTATACAAATGTTAATTATTATTATTTATATGGATTCAATTGAAATGTCCCAGCTTTCTGTGATTACATTAATTGAAGTAGAGGTGGGACCACTACCCCTTTATGTATTAAAGGAATTGTGAGGTATACAAAGATGAATAAGATGTGTTCTCTGCCAATTAGCTTATTATCTAAAAGGGATGATGAGATACAAATACATAGAAAAATAACAAAAATTAGAATATGACAAATATGTCAATTGAGTACAAAGTGCTATGAGATCAAATGAGGAATAAACCACTTCCAATTAGAGAGAAATGAGTTCCTGGACTGGCAAAGACAGAATTGCTTGTTATTACCAAACCAAACCATCCATTTCTCAGTTTTGATTTCCATTCATCTCACCTAGGAGCTTTGTGGATTAAGCACCCTTGTTGCACTATCAAAAATAATTGAATAGCTGACAAATAAACATTGAGCAAAAACTGTAAGTAATAACCATATAATTTCAATTTGTTTCACATATTCAACACCCGTTTTTCTAACTTGTAAAAAAACATATACTGCTATCACCTTTTAGGAAGGATTTATCTATGTGTAGCTTTGAAGAAGCTGGGAAATATGGTGAGCAAGGTTTCTTTCCAACTGGACATCATCTTATTTTGATGCTTTGGTAGGTCCTTTCTGTCTGTATGGGTATTCTCTCCTCCAGTGCAGATGGGTATCTGTATGTACCTGTGGATATAAACATATATGTATGCATGCATGCATGTGCATAATGCATATGTATGTATGTGTGTACTCTGCCACATGTGCATACATGCATTATATATACACACATATATGTATATATAATAATGCTGCATTGCCTATCCAGCTAAACATCAGAATCCATGCAATATGCATTTTTAATCAACCTCAAATAACTTACCTCTCACAAATACACTAAAAATTATATGACTCTATGATAAATGCCTTCTAGAAGATAACTTTGCTCAGTGATGCATTGAACATTGACTTCATGTAAGGTGCAAAACATAAGGAAAAAATATACTCACCTAAAGTATTTATCAGTGTCCTGAAAGGTGTCCTGTGCAGTCCAAACACCTAACTGAATGCCTATAGCTGCTTAAAGATGCAGGCCATTCCTGGAGAGAATCAAAGTTTCCTCAAACCCAGGAGTTCCAATAAAGAGAAGAGCTCAGTTTGTATGGTCTCAGTTATGGCCACCTCCTGTGAACCGATAAAGGAATGGAAAACATACAACACAGTTCCCAAATGATGCTCAACTCTCATATCTACTAAAACTAATCACTAGATGAAGGACTAGGAAACCGTGGATCTGGGTCTTGATTGACACCTGACTGTCTTTTTTTCTCTCACCACTTTTCTAGGCATAGAGAGAAACCCGTCCTCCGTCACTCTCTTCTCTGACCTTGAGACCTCCATGTAAAGCTTTCACTGGCTTAGAGGCATAATACATTCTCCCGACCCTTCTTTCCCCATTAGATTTTTGACTTTACAGGCTGAGTTGACCCAAAGCACAAAGCTATAGTCAATAGATGGGCATTGATGTTAATCTCCCCTATTTTATTCCTATTCACAGATGGCATTGGGTTAACTTCATGGAACCCCAGAACACTACCAAGCTTTTTTCAGTGAATTTCATATGAGTGCAAAAGAGAAGATCTAACTGTTCATACCAGATATCATCATTAGCCAAAAATCAGTAAATGACTCTATGTGTATATCACTTTACTAGATACCTGAAAGAAACAGAAAGGAATACTGAATATGAGAAAGGCACAAGCTGATATAATGGAAGGAACATTGAGTGGAGATCTAGCTTCAGGTTTGATATTAACTGGCTGCATGACCTTGAATAAATCTCTTCCCTTCTCTGGGCCTTAGTTTTTTTTCTTATGCAATAGAAACTAGAAACATCCTGCAATCCTGAGAAGCTTTTAGTACCCAGAATAAATCAGTAAGTCCTTTTATCTAAAGATCCCTCTTGTTAGGTTTGCCACACCAGTCACTCCAAATGATTCTATAAGCAAGGGAACCAGAAAGAGAGCAAAGATGATAAATACATTGATCAGTTTTCATAATAATTTTTCACATGAATAGATCATTTTTCAGTTTTTAAAGTACTTTACTCAAAAAACACCAATAAGGTTGGAAGTAGAAATGTGATGATTCACATTTTATAGGTGAGCAAACTGAGGCTCCAACATACTACATGACTTACCCAAATTCATACAAGTAGAGCTGCAGCTAAAACCCAGAGGATCTGACTCCAAGTTCTCTACTTTTCCCACTACTCCACACTTCCTTTTTTAACCTTTGCTGGTACTTTATAATTAAATGGGGAGCTTTCCTTCAGTCCTTAATTTTTTTTTAATTTAAAATTAAATTTTAAAAATTAAATTAAAATTATTTTAAATACTTGGGTTTCCCTCTGGATTACAGCCTTAGAAATTTATTTCAGATTTAAATATTTATAAATGACAGATATACTCAGATTTCCCCTAATAATTAAATAAATTAATGGCTAATTATAGGTTGCTTTGCTTTTTTTTTCACAGCTACCATATAAACTGGGCATTAACATCCACACCCTCATCACTATAAAACCACTTCTCCTTAAGTTGCATTGCAGTAGGTTAGTTTTCTCCTCCCACCCATCCAACACAAATCATTCATTCATCCATTCAAAATATAATATGAAACTGAATGGTCTCCTCTCCTCTTGTTCTAGTTGGATAAAGAGAAATGAGAAATGGAGGTGAGGAACTGTCAAGTGAGGGACAGGAGTTCTGTTCACCCAGAGGTCCAGTGCAGCAGGAGCACAGCAAGGACTGATTGTCTGAATGGAATTTTCTATTATAAAGTTATAATAGGCATTGTGAAGGAGGCTTCTCATGGAAATGACATTACTTTCACCTTCTTCCATCCCCAGTCACCTTTATGCTTTGTGAATAAAATGCAAAAGTTTTGCCACCTTTTGAAGTATTCACAGGGGAATGTAAAAGCTAAATGTTTTCAAATTAAGCAAAGGGAAAAAGATCCATGGTAACTCTTATCCTATATTATGCTGGCACACCTAGTCCATGGTACAGTAGGAGGAGGATGTTTAATTGGATTTTAGCAAAGCATTCGATAAAGCATCTTACCTTTTCTTTGAAAAAATGTAATACTACGAGCTGGAAAATGGCTAGGTAGCACAGTAAATAGAGCACTAAACATGGAGTTAAGAAAACCTGAGTTCAAATCTGATCTTAAATAATCTTAAATAATCTGATCTTAAATACCAGTTGGGTGACCCTAACAAGTCACTTAACCTCTGCCTCTGTTTCCTCATCTGTGAAATGATAATAATAGCATCTATCTCAAAAAGTTATTGTGAGGATAAAATTATATTTGTAAAGAGCTTTGTAAAGTTTAAAGTTATGTGGATTTGAAAATTATTGAATGGACAGACTGAAAGAATAGTCACTAATGATGTGATATTAATTTGGGAAAGAGCCATTGAAGTTCTTTAAGGATCTGAACTTGACTCGGGGACATTTAACTCTTCTATAAATTAATTACATAAAGCTATATATGGAATGCTTATTAAATTTGGTGACACTAAAGTGGGAAGGAGAATTAACAAGTTAGATATTACAATGACGATCCCCTCCAAAAATATGAAAGGTTAGAGCACTAGGAACTAATTTCATGAAGATTAGAAATAATGATAATAATAATACATAATAATAATAAAATTTTATAGTATTTTCATGTTTACCAAGTATTTTACATGTATTATTTAATATGATCTTCACAATAACCCCATTGATGAAGAAACTAAGGTTGAACGAACTTAGGTGACTTACCCAGGGTTATATAGCTAGCAAGGATATGAGGCAGAATTTGAATGCAGGTCTTCCTGACTCCAAGTTCACTACTATATCTACCATATCACCTAGCTGCCTAGGAAATTAATGTAAAATGTTAATCTTGGGTTCAAAAAAATCACCCTCAAAAGTTTAAGATGAAGGTAGTGGTGAGTCATGGCTAGATAGTAGCCCATTTGGAAAATCTATGAGGGTTTTAGTACACTGAATGTTCAATGAGTTAACAGTGGTATAGTAACAAAAACAAAAACAAAAACAAAACCTAGTGTGATCTTCAGCTGTATTAAGAAAGTCAGAGTCCAAAGTGTGGGAAGCAGAGTCAAGATGGTGGAGAAAGAGTCAGCATTTTTACCCAACCCACCCAGTACACTTCTGCCACAGCAACCTAGGAAGTGTGCCAGATCAGATTCTGATGAGGAAAGCCAAGAAAAAGTATAACGAGTCTTTTTTTTCCAATTCAGGGAAGATTAAGAAGATACAGAGACTGGCAGACTCTGGGCAGGAGAAAGCTGGTCAGGAGCACAGCACAGCAGAGGCAGAGACAAGAGTGTTCCAGTGCATGGGGACAATAAGGGAACTGAGACTGAACACTAGGATAGAAAGAGATGTCAGGGTACTCCTGAACCAGTGCTGGGAGCAGGAAAGAATGCCACCTGGCAGCTCAATTTACTGTTATCCAGTTCTAGGTCACAGTTCCAGTGTGGAGAGGAACAATCAAAAGTGAGAGGAACCCTAACTGAGTATGGAGCAAGGAACAAGCTCCAAAAACTTAGCTGTGTGCCCCTGAGCTCTAGAGCAGAATGGTGACCTAATTCTAACCTTTAGCCCCACATGTAAACTTGCAGTGGAATAACTAGGGCCACAGAACAAGCCCAAAGGGGAGTCAACAGTTCAATCTTTTTGAACCTGCAGAACCTTCTAGCAAGTTAACAATGACTGATTCCTGCAGCAGTCTACTGAAATTCAACCACACACAATCCACAGACCCAAAACTGGGTCAGGAACCTGAAGACCAGGAGGGTAGTAGACAGATCTCTGTCTGAATTATACCAACTTGGAAGCACTGAAAACTTACAGGTCCTCAGACTAAACTGTGAAAACAGCAGCTAGTCATATCTCTCAGAAGAGAACAAAACCCAGAACTAACATAATGTCTAAAGTCAAGAAGTAGGCTGGAAAAATGAGCAAACCAAAAAAGAATCTGACCACAAAGCTGCTATGGTGACAGTGAAGCTACAGACACAAACACAGAAGAAAACAATGACTTGAAAATGTTTACAAGCAAAGTCTCAAAGAAAAATGCATATTGGCTACAAGATCAACAAGAATTCTTAGAAGAGTTAAAGAAAGGACTAAAGAGAACCCCCAAAAAATTTAAAATCAAATAAGAATGATATAGAGAGACATGGAAAAAGAAGTGAGAGTTATGCAGGAAAGTTATGGAAAGACAATTAACAGCTTTTGTAAAAGAGGTATAAAACAATCACTGAAGAAACTAACTCCTTAAAAAATAGAATTGGCCAAATACATACTAATGACTCCATGAGACAGCAAAAAATAATAGTACAAATTCAAAAGACTGAATGAAACAAAAGAAAATGTGAAATTTCTCATAGGAAAAACAACTGACTTGGAAAATAGACTGAGGAGAATTTAAGAATCACTGAAATCTAAGAACAAAAAAGGAATCTAGATATCTTAGAACCAGAGAAAAGTAGAAATAATCCCCTGATCACCTCCTGAAAGTTCTAAGGTGAAAACTACCAAGAAAAGTATGCCAAAATCCAGAACTCCTAGTTCAGCCAGAAAGAAATAATTCAAAAACCATAGAATCACAGTGATGATTGCACAAGATTTGGTAGCCACCATTATACAGATATAGTGGGCTTGAACTATGATATCCCAGCAGGTAAAGAAGCTAAGATTACAACCAATAATAACCTATCCAGAAAAACTGAGTATAATCCTAGAGGGAAAAAATAGACATTCAATAAAATAGAAGATTTTTAAGTATTCCTGATGAAAATATCAGAGATAAATAAAAATTTTGACATTCAAATACAAGACTCAAGAGAAGCATAAAAAAGTAAACACAAATGAGAAATCATAAAAAATTAAATGGTTTAATCTTTTTTTAGCTAACTTTTATCAAACTTTATTAACACTAGGGCTGTTAGATGGAGTGCACTTAGACAGAGGGCCTAGGTGTGATTCTATTATGTTGAGATGATCTCAAAAAGGTAATAGAAAGTTGAGGAAGAGAAATACACTGGAGGGGGGGGGGAGTGGAGGGAGAGGAAGATGGGAAAAATCACCTCACATAAATGGGGCATGCAATAAAGAATTTATACAATAGAGGAGGGATTAGAGGGGGAAACATTCAACACTTGAATCTCACTCATCTGAACTGGTTAAAGAAGGAAAGAATACATGTCCACACAAAAATTAATTTTACTCAACAGGGAAATAGAAGGGAAAAGAGTTTAGAGAAGAGAGGGGCAAGAATGAAAGTATATTAAAGGAGGCAGTGATCAGAAACAAAACATAGACTTGAGGGAACAGAATAGAAAAGAGAAAGATAAATATAAGTGACTAGTTCAACCATTCTAGAAAACAATTTGCAACTATGCCCAAAAGGCAATTAAAGTATGCATATCCTTTGATCACCCAATTCTGCTACTAGGTCTATCCCACCCACCCACCCAGAAAAGTGATTCAAAAAAGATGGAAAGGACCTGTATGTACAGAAGTAGTTGTAACAGTTCTTTTTGTGGTAGTAAAGATTTGGAAATTGAGGGAATGTCTGGAAAAAAAAAGATAAGGAATGGCTGAACAAGTCATGGTATATGAATGTGATGGAATACTATATCACAAGAAATGATAAAGGGGAATAGTTTCAGTTTAGACTACCCTGTGAAGACATGTACAAACTGATACAAAGTGATATAAGTAGAACCTGGAGAATGATGTACATAGTATCAGCAATATTGTAAAGACAATCAACTTGAAAAGCCTTAATAACTCTGGTCAATACAATGGCCTGCTACATTTCCAAAGTACTCATGATGAAACATGCTAGCCACTCCAGATAGAGAACTGATGGACTGACTCAGTGCAGATTGAAGTATTTTTGTCTTTCTTTTTTTTTTTAAACATAGCTAATGCAGAAATTTGTTTTGCATATCTATACACATTTGTAATGGGTTTTGTTTTTTCTGCCTTCTCACTGGGTAGGAGAAGTGACTAGAGAGGGGAGATAATTTGGAACTGAAAAGAAAAAAGAAAGAATACAAAAGTTTCTGTGCTTTAAAAATAATGATAATAAATTATAAAAAAAAAAGTCAGATTGCCCATGTTTAATAAGTTGGTAATTGTTTCATTGTACTCTTAACTGTGTCAGACACCATCTGAAGTATTGTGTTCAGATCTGGGGGCCACATAGTAGGAAGAACATTAATAAGCACGATGTTATGTTAATGTTCAGAGGGTAGAAATCCTCTAAGTGCTGAAGGTTCTCAAGCTTATTACATACGAAGCTTTAAGGATAGAAAGATTAGAAGGGCGTGATAGGTGTGGTCAAGTATTTGACAGACTAACATGTTGAAGAGATATTAAAATTGTTCTAGTAGAGAGAGATTTAGTCTAATCTTATGGGGGAAATAACCTATTTATTAGAATAATCTAAAAATGAAATGTATCTTGGGAAATGGGAGGGTCCCCCATCACTTGAGATCTTCAGTGGAGGTTGGTTAGCCACTTATCAAATATGTCACAGAGGGGATTTTTAGTCAGATATGACTTTGACTAACCAGTTTCTGAGTCTCCTTGCAACTGTGAGATCCTATGCTTCTAGCCCTTGCTTGGAAGGGCTCTTTATTCTTTCAAGCCCAAAGAAGTTGCATTTTCTAAATACTACTCCTTGTGATCCCAGCCACTTAAAACAGAAGCGTGATACTGGTGCAAAATGCTTTACAATCTAGAGATTAAAAAAAATACTATGTTAATTGTAACATTATGCAAGAGTTATCATGGTAAAATGTAATGAGCATCAGAAGACCTGGGTTTGAATTCTGAACTAGTCATTTACTCCTTATATGACCCCAGGCAAATTATTTAATCTCAGTTTCCTCCTCTGTGAAGTTAGGGGGCTTGTCCTGTCTATAATAACACTCAAAGGTTCCCCCCAATTCTACATCTCCAATCACATTGTTGTGAATCACTTTTAGAAGTTTGAGATGAAAAGTACCAATTATAAAATCAAATCACAACACATTCCAGAGTTCTAACTCTTGATTAAAATGGGCTTTGGACCAGCGAGTTCTCAACTAACATTCCACTTATGCATAAGACCCTGTCCTCTGCTGCTTTCTAAATAATCTTTTGCACTGACAAAAGGTTAATTACCAGCTATTCTAATGGTTTGTTGTTATTGATTTAAGTGTTTAGTTTGTCGCAAGCACAATGTGTAGATTGCCTGCGAAGAATTCCATTAACCCTTTAAAGAGAGTGCTGCAATAAGATTTTCCCAAAGGAGTTGGGGTGGGACTTAAGAAATCAAGATAGGAACAAAAGCACCATAAATGTAGAATGCCCCCAAGACTTCACATTAGTGTTAAAAACTAGTCACCTTGGGTACAAAAGCATAATAAATAAAAACATGATAAAAATACTAATACCTTGTATCACTATGCCCAGAGAAACCATATAAGTGTATCAGTATACTGACCTGATTAGTATTATGGCCCAGATGTCAAGAAGTCATGAGTCAATTTCCCCTCAATGATATGCTTGACTAGTTCACTTCTGAATGCCACAAAATCAACTCTATATTCAAATCCATATTTTAAGAAACATAGAAAACAATATTTTAAGAAAACAAACCCATATTTTTAATAAACTTTAGCTAATCCAATTTCATTCTGTTTCCTATTTTCTTTTCTACTAAATGAACACAATTTCCCCCCTCCAATTTGAAAGGTGTCCACCTTGTTTCATGAAATATATTGAAGATTTTGTTCTTTATTATCCTCTAGTCTCTGAGTTTTTGTAGCCTACAAATTCACCAACATCTTCAGTGTCTCTTACATTTAGATAATGCCTTGCAATTACAAAGCAGTGTTCTTCATAAAACATGCAATCTTCCTGATGCACATCTGGAATCAAACCCACAGGGGCTAAAAGTATTGCCCTATTCCCAGACAAGTATTGTATACCTGGGTCAGTGTTTGGGAATTCTAACTTCAAATAAGAGGAATTAGCCTCCCCATAGTCCCATATTTTTCAACTCATTAAATTCCTTCCAAGGGAAAAATTGCTAAATGCTTAGTTATAGCTCAAGTTTGGGACTCTCAAAGCAAGGAGTTAAAAAAAAAAGCAGTATGAGGGCAGCTAGATGGCACAGTGGATAGAGCACTGGCCCTAAAGTCAGGAGGACTTGAGTTCAAATCTGGCCTCAGACCAAACACTTGACATTTACTAGCTGTGTGTGACCTTGGGCAAGTCACTTAACACCAATTGCCTTAAAAAAAAAAGTATGAGGGCTTGCTGAGCCTTTTTCAGGGCACTTTTGGTGCCCACCTGCCACCCAACTCTCCCCTGTGGCTCTAAGAAGCTGTAGCATGCGTAGCAGCCATACCCTGGCAAAAGCCTCTCAGGAGACAGGCTAAACCAGGTTGAGGGTAACCAATATGCCTCAAATCAATTGGTGAGTTAGGAGAATGTCTCCCCTGAGCATGAGAAGACTTCCCCCAATACAATGAGCAGATGAGAACAATTTGTTCCAATGGCCACGAAGGACTGAAGCAGCAAGAACTGCCAAGCACTTAGAACTTGGTCAGACAGCAAAGATGCCATGGTTATCCACTGCATCCTGAGCCATCACTGGTCTTCTTTACTTTTGTCTCACCTCTGGACTTTGTTGACTCTGCAAGAGAGAGTGAGGACAGAACTCTGCCTCACTTAAATCCAACTGACATGCAAAACAAGACATCATATGTGATGTCATTGGTCCTCTTTGAAAAAGAAGGACCAACAACAAAGGGGAAAGGGCCCCTACTACATACAGATC
Source organism: Vombatus ursinus (assembly GCF_900497805.2). Lineage (NCBI taxonomy): Eukaryota > Metazoa > Chordata > Mammalia > Diprotodontia > Vombatidae > Vombatus > Vombatus ursinus. Next base: position 20,676,095 of record NW_020954641.1, read on the forward strand.
TAACCATCTTATTTTCACAGTCAAAAAAAAACCCTTAAGTACCTACTTATTATGTTTATGATAAGTTACAAATTCATTAACTTGGCATTAAGATCCTCAATAATATGGCTCCAACATACTGTTCCTACCAGATTTCATATTACTCCAAATAATGCAAAGCAGATTCCAGCCACACTGGACTTCTAGCGATTTCCTAAACTTGGAATTTTGTCTTCCACCTCTGGACATTCACTCTGGCTATCCCCTATTTTTACCAAACATTCATTTTAATATCAGCTTGTCAGAATACTTCTTTTCCTTCAAGGCCCAGCTTAAGCACTGCTTCCTCCACTGTGAAACCTTCCCTGACCCTGAGCTAAAAGTATTTTCTCCCCTCAAATCTTCCTAGAACATATTTGTGTAAATTCCTCCTTTCTCTTATTTTCCCCTACCTTCTAACATATTTATGTTTGTCATACTATCCCACATTCACACAACTAGTAATTTGTAAGTTCCTTGAAGTCTTGCCAAGTTCTGAGAGACTGTCATTTTCTGTCTTTATATCTATACTGTCTACCATGGGGCCTTGGGGGTTCAGCATAGTGCAGTGGAAAGAACTCGATTTGAAGTCAGAGGACCTCAGTTTGAATCCTGACTCTGTGATTTCCTACCTAAGTGACCTTAGACAACCCATTTCATGTCTTTGGAACTCAGTTTACTCGTCTATAAAATTTGTATGTTAGGGCATGAGGATGTTTGGATTAGAGGACATCTAAGATCCTTTTCAGTTTAAATCTACTAGCCTAGGAATATAGCAATTGCTAAGTAAACATGAATGACACTGTGCTGCTCCCATACTGCAGCATGAATCTATTTCAAAGTATTACAGCATATTCGCCTCCTTAGCCCCACACACATTTACTACAAACGATTAACCTCAGTTTACTTTGGGATATAGAAAATAATTTCTTTTGAATCATCAATATTGATGACAAAGCTATAAGTACTTCCTTGGGTAACTAAATTTTGCACACTATTTGACATTTTATTTTCCCTTTACCTGCTGACTCATTTCTAGGTCCTAATCAGTAAAATAGAGCAACTATTTCAAGCCAGAGTTCTTCTCCAATAAGCCCTTTTCCGCTTGATAGCTTCTCCCAGGAATCCTAAGATTCAAGATTTAAAATAATAGATTCACAGATCTAGGGGCTGGGAGGGATCTCAGAAGTCATTTAGTATAACACTCTCCTTTTATGCATAAGGAACCTGGGGCCCAGGGAGATTAAGTAACTTACCCAAGGTCACATTTGATTAGTCAATCTCAGATGGCTTATCTTAAGCCCCACTTTGTTCCTCCCCCATACCTCTCTACCTGCCTCCTCTTATTTTAATCCAAAAGGGCAATTCATTTATCTGTTTGGAAACAAGACATTAGAATAAAATTGTCCTCCCACCATCATCCTCTTACTGAAAAAATAAAATCATTCCAATCTTCTCCTAAAGGAAGATTTCTACTCATTTAAATTGAGTTCAGAAACAGGAGATAAACTAGTGCGGCACAGTGGATAGGGTGTTAAATTTGGACTTAGAAAGACATGGATCGATATCCTACAACTCATGCCTACTGTGTGACCATGGATGAGCAAGTCACTTAACCTCTATAGCGCCTCAGGTGATTATCTTGGACTCACTAAGTTCCAGACAATTGCACTCTGAATTAATACTTGAGATTCCCGCACTAAGACCATTAAAGTTCCTTGATGTGTTTGATAGAAATAGGAAATATAATCATAAATTCTCCCAAATGACTCAATTTTACCAGGATTTTCCTGGATAATATCTAAGATTCAGACTCTGCTTACATGTTACCCAATTTGGAATCCTTCAGAGAGCAAGGTGATTCACTGGAGAGAAAAGTGGACCTGGAATCTGGAAGACCTAAATTCAAATTTTCTGTCAAGCTTGGTTTTTTCATCTGTAAAATAGGGCTAATAATAGCACCTACCTCCTAAAATAGTTTTTTTTAATAAAACAATATAATATTTGCATGATCTTAAAGCATTCTATAGATGTTAATGATTATTTAGACAGGCCCCCTAATTATTTTCTGAAGTTCTACTTTCCAATCAATGTTAATGTCATGCCGCTGCCCCTGTTACACTAATAAGTCAAGCTCACTCTGAAAAGATTGTTTATATACGTAATACACAATTTTGTACATGCACACAAATTGACTTTTAAAAAACAAGTTGAATTAAATGAAACTTCCTATTTCAGATTTCATCTAGAAGCAAGTTACCAAAATAGATTTTCTTATTGGCAAAGAATTATCTGTGAAAAAAAGACATATGGAATATTACATAGTGTAAAAAGCATGAGACAAGGCCTGGAAGGTCAAAATTCCTCTCCAGAGCGTAGCACAGTACCTGGTATACAGTAAGCACTTAATAAACATGACTGAGATCTGATACAAACTATGGGGCATGAGTTAGTCACTTAAGTTACTCTGGATCAGTTTCCTAGAACATTAGAGGTTATAAGGTAAGAATTATGAAGTTCTTTCTAGCTGTAAGGATCCATATATTTTATTAGTAGAAAAATTTATTCAATTAGTTATTAACCAGTTGTTTTCTGGTTAATAAATTTGGCTCAAGTTATTTTTCCCCTCTAAATCAAATTGAATGGTTATCCTAAGGGTCTAGCAAAGTGGAACATAGTAGGTGCTTATAAATCCGTTGATTGATCCTTTGATGCATAATTGCAGACTTAGAGAGATTTTTAGTCAAACAGTTGGAACAATGGAATGTGGTACAGCTGATCAAATGTGAATCAGCAGAACCTAGAATTTAAAAAAAAAAACTTAGAGGAAAAAGGTGGGTTGGGGGGAGAGGGAGACTGATGTAAAGAGAATCAGTTTCCAGAAATGTCTGTTATATAAAGACAAAAGGCATCAATAATATATGTTTTAAAGGGCAAAAATAAAAGTAAATAGTTGGAGAAAACTCAGTGAAAATGAAGATCCATTGAAAAAGATTTCTCATGACTTTAATTTATTGGCAAAGCTCAAATTATAATTAGATGATTCATTTCATGAGATAAAGCTTTTCCAAGAACTAATATCACATTTGCATTTGAATTAATTATTCTGATTGCAGGTTATCTTGAAAGCACTCCACCAAAACTGCTGAGTCTTTTCTCTCCTTTCATGTCAGCTTGTTTGTCAGGTGTTACAGAGATGCTTCCAAATGAATAGTCAGAGAAATAGCTATGAAGGTGAACCAGAGGTCCTATCAGCAAAGAAGCATATTTATTATTATAGATATAATTTAAATGTATTGGAATAAGACCCACAACTAGAATATTACTCTGCTAAGGACAGGGTGGGGTTGGAGGAGTTTGTTTTTAGCTAGGTTTTATGAGAAAAAGAGATAAAATCAAAGAAGGAATAGTACCTCTGCTTGGAGTGGATCAAACATTCACAAGAAAGGAGAGAATATAAAATTTTTTGATTTTTATTTTGCTTCCAATTTTTTGCCAAGAAGAATGATTTTTAGACTATAAAGGGCAACAAAAAATATCTAACACAGATTTTCAGGTCCAAGATAAGAAGGAAGAAAGTAAGAGAATACCTAGCTGGCCTTAATGAATCTCAGTCACTGTATCCAATTTAATTATATAATTAAAGAATTGGTAGCTGTGATTTCTGAGACACTGTCATTTAACTCTGAGAGACTGTGAAGAATGGTAAAGGTGGTGAAGTACTAGAGAAGACATTGTTCTGATTTTGAAAAAATGGAAGAAAGTGGAATTTATGAACTATAAACCAAGCAGTTTGCTTGGATTTCTGGAAAAACTGTAATTTTTTTTATATTTTTTATTTTTCCCCCAACTACATGTGAAACAGTTTTTAAAGATTTGTTCCTTTTTTAAAGTTTTGAGTTCCAAATTCTATCCCTTTCTATTTCCTTCCCCACCTCTCCTCCCTGATATGGCAAGCAATCAGACATAGGTTATACATGTGCAATCATGTAAAACATGATTAGTCATTTTGTAGAATAAGACTCAAATAAAAGAAAGAAAGTGAAAAATAGCATGCTTTAGTCTGTATTCAAACAGCATCAGTTCTTTCTCTGGAGACAGATAGTATGCTTCAGCATTAGACCTTTGGCATTGTCTTGGATCATTGATTACTGAGAATAGCTAAGCCATCCACATTTCTTCACTGAACAATATTGCTAGTACTGTTTATAATGCTCTCCTGGTTCTGTTCACTTTACTTTGTATCAGTTCATGTAATTCTTTCCTGATTTTCCTGAAATCATCCTGTCTGTTATTTCTTATAGCACAATAATATTCCATTACAATCATATACCACAGCTTAAAACTATAATGTATTCTTAAGGAGATAAATAATATCAAGACATAAGAGCAGTGATCACAAAAAGCCAGCATGGCTTAATCAAGAATGGAAATCTAACCTTATTTCCTTTTGTAGTTTGTTTATTTGAGAGTAGAATTAGAATGATAGATCAAGAGATCTACCTTTCTATATACATCAAAGGAATCCAGTCAGATAAATCCAGGGTAGATCACAGGTCCAGATCTTTTCTCAGGGAAATGATGCAAATATAATATACCCTGTGTTTTAGCAAAGCATTTGACAAAGTCAGAATATTTTGTGGTCTACAAGGACAAGATGGAGAGAAGCGGATTAGACAATGTCATAGGTATATTCAGAACTTGCATGATTGACTGAACTAAAGTATAGTCAATAATTTGGTTTCTGTTTGGAAGGGTGTCTCTAGTGGAGTGCCCTAGGGTTCTTGTGCTTGATCTGGTCCTGTTTGTCACATGAATGACAGCGTGGATGGCAAACTTTTCAATAACTAATACACAGCAGAACAGAGTCAGGATCCAAATAGATCTTGACAAATTGGAAATTCAGAATATCTCCAGTAACATCAAACAATAAACACTGATTAAGCATGTAATTTGTGCCAGGCACCATGCTGTATTTAGGGATTTAAAAAAAAAAAGAGGGAAAAGATAGCCCCTGTACTCAAGGAGATTACAATCTAATGAGTTAATATGAATAAATTAACATCTTAAATGGGTTCAAAATTCAACTAAAGGAAACAAAAGATGGGAGAGGCAAAGCCAGACAGCAGCTCCTCTGAATACAGCTGTTGTGTTTTGTTTTTTTTTTATGTATTTGAAGAGCTGCCACCTCATGCAGCAGGGATTAGATGTGTTCTGCTTGAGTTCAGGTGACATAATTCAAAACAAAGAAATTCCATACAAAGTGAATCTTGATGCAAGGGAAAGAAAAACAATTTTAACTTTCTAGCTATTAGAATTAACCAAAAGTGGAATGGGTTTGCTTGAGAAGTAGCAGACTTCTAACCCTCTTATTTCCCCGACAAAATGGCCTTTGATATCCTCTCCAACACTTAGATTCTGTAAAGTTCTTTGCAGGCAAAATAAATTTGGATGGCACCAGACTCTCCATTCTTTGTTCCATTTCAAATACAAAGGCTAATCCTTTTAAGTATTTATAGTTGGACCTTTTGGTGTTGAGGCTTGTCTCTGTATTATACCTTTGGTTTTTGCAACGTCAAGAAAAAGAAACATGTCAGTGGGGGGGGGTAATTACTATATATTTTTCCTATGACACCTTTTACTAAGCTATGTGGTTTTCTAAATTACTTCTTCTCAATAGTGGTAATAATCTAATTCTTTTAAACATTCTATAAGGAATTTTCCTCACAAAAAACCTATAAGATAGGGAGTATAAGCATCATTATCCCTATTTTGCAGGTTATAAAACTGAGGCTTAGAGGACAGAGGTGACCTGTTCAAGGCCACACAGTTAGGAAATGACAGAAGAGTGAGTTAAACTTTGTCTTCACTACCCATGCTTTTCCTGTTACATCATATTACCTCTTCTCTAAGGTCATTACTAGCTCTAACATTTTGCAATTCCACCATTACTAGTAATTGCCTAGGATGCTCTGGCAAGGTTGAGGTCAATGAGTGCTCTAACTTCCACTTGCCCTTGAGGTCACATTCATAAAATTACACTTTCATATGTAAGTTGGACCAACTATTCCTTTCCTAAATTATATTTGCTGAACATCCAATTACGCGCACTGTTGGAGGGGATCTTTCATATTCGACTCCAGAGTACATTATATTGTGTGTGTTGTTTGCAATAGACTTGCTTTCCTAATTAGATTTGGCCAGAGGCAAAGTGTTATGGAACAACAAGCACTGGATTTGGATTCAAAAGATCAAAGAATTACAGAATCTCTGAGTTGGAAGGATCCACAGAGTCAGCCTAGTCCAACCTGAGCAAAAGTTCCCTGTGCAAGTTCATAGACCTAGAGCTAAAAGGGACTCTGAGGCCAGCTAGCTGATCTAGCTCATTTTCCATTCAAGGAAACTGAGGCCCAGGAAGGTTAAGAGAGTCACACAGGTAGTAACACATGTGGGTCTTCTGGGTCCCCAAGTGCTCCCCTGGACTCCCCCAGGGCTCCAGAATTCTTTTCATTGTATAACAGAGCCACTAGCTAAAAATCTCCAGATTTTGGAAGCATATTGCCCAGTATGCCAGCCCATACTGCCTCACTTTGAGGTAGATTTAATTTTTAGGAAGTTTTCCTCACAAAACCTAAATCTCTTTCTCTGCAACTTCCACTTATTGCTCCTAATTTGGCCATCTAGGACCATACAAACAAATCTAATCTCTCTTCTACATTACAGCCCTTTAAATATTTAAAGAGAGCTATAGTGGCCCCACTAAGTCTACCCTTCTCTTGGTTGAACATCCTTCCTCCATTCAACTGATCCACATAGGGCATGATCACCAGTCCTCTTACCATCCTACTCACTCTATTCTGGATGTACTCCAGCTTGTCCAGATCCTTTCTAAAATGTGGTACCTGGAATATAACTGTCCAGATATGGTCTGACCAAGTCAGGGTAAAACAGATCTATCACAGTCATTCTTTTTTAAAGTATATTTTATTTATTTCATTAAATATTTCTCAATTACATTTAAAAACATTTTTACATTCATTTTTTTTTTGAATTTTGAGTTCCAAATTCTCTCCCTCCCTCATAGCCCTCCCCTATCCCTTGAAAAGGCAAGCAATGTAATACCAATAATACATGAAAAGTCATGCAAAATCATATCCATCCTTCAAGTCACTTAGTTTTTGTGGACCTCAGTTTACTCATCTGAAAAATGAAGAAGTTGGACTAAACAATCTCCATAATCCCTTACAGCTCTGTGTCATGACACTATGCCTCTCCTAATTCAATGAAGAATGGCATAATTTATCTGACTCCTAGAAACAAGCTATCTAAATGTAAAGTAAATATCTAAATGTATTGTATGACTATAATACAAGTGCCTCACGCTTATAGAACAATTTAAGACTCAGAAAGCACTTTTCCCAAGCCACTCTTTGAAGTAATTAGTATCAGCACTGTTTCTACAGGTGAACCAATGAATTAACTGGTCAAGTCTAGCTTCAACTAAATCATACCTGTCTAGTTATACCAGTCAAATGTCTTTGACTATCATTTCAAATTTCTGGACCTCAGTTTCTCCCTTTGCAAAATTAGGGAATTGGACTATCTGGCCTTTGAGGTCCCTTCCAGTTCTAGATTTATGATCAATGATCTATGATCAGAATGACTATTTTATCTAGTTTAACCAGTCAAGTCAGCCAAACCCATATTTTACTTTAAGAAACAAATCTAGTATTCAGTTCATCCACTACTCACTTCTCCCCTTTTGAGATCTCACTGATAGCCATATTCCAATAGAGCCCAATGTATCCAACTAGATAATTGACTCATCCCATCTTAGCTCATGAAATAAATGTTTGAGGATGCTCATGACAAAGTCAATAATGTACCCTTTAGCATAACATACTATTCAAACTATAAGCAACCAACTTGCTGATAGGTGGATTATATTCTATAAAGCAGAGTATTTTACTAGAATTTTCAATTCATCAGAAGACTATAAGACTAGTAAATGAATGGCAACATTTCCCATCATCAATTTGATATTTTCTTAAAATGATGATCTGCTAATCTTCCTCATTTTATCATGGTGAAAAAGATTCAGTAGTTAAGAGAACATGTGAAAGGGAACATGGAGAAAAGAAAGGATGTAGAGAAAAGGAAGGATTTTTAGAGTTAGAGGACCTGGTTTTGTCACTAACTTTCCAGCTGACTTCGGGCAAGTTATCATCCCTGGCCCATAGTCTCCTTATCTGTAGAATTAAGAAGATTGTACTAGAAAATGTCTAAGATATCTTCTTACTCTGAATCTATGATCCTGTGACCTTTATGTTTCTTTTCCATGTGTAAAGTAATACAAAATCTATAGTACAAAACTACATGGTCTCATCATGCTAAACATCTTAGGTATGGATACCTCATTGGAGTTCACTAATTCCTTTCCAGAACTTGAAAGCAAGAGGTGAGATATCTGGGTAAGGCTTTTTCCCCCCCTGCTTGTCTAGCACTCCAATTTGCCAACATGTCTCCTTGTCTTTCCCAAGTTAGAAGTCATAGTGCTGTTCACTTAAATGCCATTTAATTTATTTTTATCTTGTGTCTCTTCTACAAAGTGTCTCAAATGTTTTACAATGAGAGATAAGGAAAAAGACAAGGGTGTTTGACAAATTGGGAGCAGTTGCTCTTGTAGAAACAGAACAGAAAGGCAATTTATGGGGAGCAAAGGAGGTGCCAACCATAAATAATTGATAGTGTGGGCTCTTATCCTGATGCAAGATGTGTTGCACAGTTTGTCAGAGAGATGAAATAGAAGAATCCTCATATGTGCTTAACAAAACATGTATGTTGAGAATAAGGCCATGTCAAGATTTGAAAGTTTATCAGTGGGAAGGCTCTGAGAAAGAGAAACAATTCTGTATGAAGAAAAAAATGAATGACAAGGAGAGCCCACCAAAGAAAGGAGCAATAGTAGGGTCCTGAAAAATATCTTCATAGGATTTTAGAACTAGAAAAAAGTCCTTAGAACCTAGCCTAAACCCCTTAGTTTATAGATGAAGAAATAAGTCTTTGATCAAAGAGGTGGAGTAATTTGCCCAAGGTCACATAGGTGGCAAGTAGTAGAACCAGAATTTGAACCAATTGGAATACCAAACTCAGTGTTCATTCCCCTGTACCATAATGGTTCAAAATGAGAAGGGAGGGGTCTCTTCTTTTTTCTAGTTTTATCTGGAGTTAGAGTGTTTGATCTAATGGATAGAGAGGCAGCTTCAGTGCCAGGAAGATTGGGTTCAAGGTCTGTCTCTGTCACATAATGACTGTATGGTCCTAGACAAGTCCCTTAACCTTTCAGTGCCTAAGAAACATTCTGAAAGAATTATAAAGTGGGGGGGGCAGAGCCAAGATGGTGGAGGGAAAGCAGGGACTTGCTAGAACTCTCCCCCAAACCCCTCCAAATACCTATAAAAATGGCTCTAAACAAATTCTAAAGCAGCAGAACCCACAAAAAAACAGAGTAAAACAAATTTCCAGCCCAGGACAACCTGCATGGCTGATTGGAAAGGTATATCACACTGGGCTGGGAGAGGAGCACAGTTCGGCTTGGGTACGCAGGCTGCAGCGACCCTGGAGCAGGCTCCAGAGAACTGAATCACAGGCAGCTGTGGTGGTTTCCAGACTTCTCAACCCATAAACGCCAAAGACAACTTAGAAGGTCAGTGGGAAAAGTCTGTTACTGTGGTGAGAGAAGAAGCTAGGTTTCAGCCACAAGTCTAGAGTGTGTCCTCGGGGCAGCAGCTGCCTCCTGAGCTTCCGGCCCACAGACTGAAAGGGAATCGAGTGGCTGATCAGAGGGGGATTGCAAGGATCTATTTGCCAGGGCTGAGGCAGAGATCTCTTGCTTTGCCCATGCTTAGATCTGAGTCACAGTTCTGAGGGGCAGTCCTGGGGTGAGGAAGAGCGCTGGCGAGGAGGAGCGCTGGCATGGTGGAGCTTGTTGTGGCTGTGGAGAGGAAACACCTCGCCCCTTATCATAGCACCTTGGAAGAACTGACACTTTTCAGGTCCCTAGTAGTATCTCTGAAAACAGCTGTACAAACCCCCGAAGCTTGGGACAGTACATTCTCCACATTGGAAACAGACTCTTACCTTAACAAAGAGTTTAAAACTCAAGTAACTGGTTGGGATCATGAGCAAGCAGTGCAGAAAGAGTCAGACTATATTATCTTACTTTGGTGACAAAGAAGATCAAAACATACAACCAGAAGAAGAAAACAAAGTCAAAGCTCCTACATCCAAAACTTCCAAGAAAAATATGAATCAGTGCCAGGCCTCGGAAGAGCTCAAAAGGAATTTTGAGAAGCAAGTAAGAAGTAGAAGAAAAACTGAGAGTGATGCAAGAAAATCATGAAAAGCAAGTTAACAGCTTGCTAAAGTAGACCCCCCAAAAATACTGAAGTAAATAACACCTTAAAAAATAGCCTAACCCAAATGGCAAAAGAGGTCCAAAAAGCCAATGAAGAGAAGAATGCCCTAAAGAGCAAAATTGGCCAAATAAAAAAGGAAGTCCAAAAGATTACTGAAGAAAATACTTCTTTAAAAATTAGAATAGAGCAATTGGAAGCTAGTGACTTTATGAGAAATCAAGACACTGTAAAACAAATCCAAAAGAATGAAAAAATAGAAAACAATGTGAAATATCTCATTGGAAAAACAACTGACCTGGAAAATAGATACAGGAGAGAGAACTTAAAAATTATTGGACTATCTGAAAGTCAGGATCAAAAAAAGAGCCTAGACATCATCTTTCAAGAAATGATTAAGGAAAACTGCCCTGATATTTTAGAACCAGAGGGCAAAATAGAAATTGAAAGAATCTACCAATCTCCTCCTGAAATAGATCCCCAAAGGAAAACTCCTAGGAATATTGTAGCCAAATTCCAGAGCACCCAGGTCAAGGAGAAAATATTACAAGCAGCCAGAAAGAAACAATTCAAGTATTGTGGAAACACAATCAGGATAACACAAGATTTAGCAGCTTCTACACTAATGGTCCACAGGGCATAGAACATAATATTCCAGAGGGAAAAGGAGATAGGATTACAACCAAGAGTCACCTACCCAGCAAAACTGAGTATAATCCTTTAGGGGAAAAAATGGTCATTCAGTGAAATAGAGGACTTTCAAGCATTCTTGATGAAAAGACCAGAGCTGAATAGAAAATTTGACTTTCCAATACAAGACTCAAGTGGAACATGAAGAGGTAAACAGGAAAGAGAAATCATAAGAGACTTATTAAGGTTGAACTGTTTACATTCCTGCATGAAAAGATAATATTTGTAACTCATGAGACCTTTGTCAGTATTAGGGTAGTTGGAGGGAAAAAATTATATGTATGTATATAGATAGATACATGGATAGATAGATAGATAGATAGATAGATAGATAGATAGAGGGCACAGGGTGAGTTGAAGATGAAAGGGTCGTATCTGGAGAATAAAATTAAGGGGTGAAAGAGGATTATACTAGGAGAAGGAGAAAGGGAAAGGTAGAACAGGGTAAATTATCTCACAAAAAAACAGAAAAGAAAAGGCTCTTACAGTGGAGGGGAAATGGGGGAAGGTGAGAGGGAGTGAGTGAATCTTGTTCTCATAGGATTTGACTTAAGGAGGGAATAACATACACACTCAATTGGGTATGGAAATCTGTCTTACCCTACAGGAAAATAGGAGGGGAAGGGGACAAGAGAGTAGGGGGATGATAGAGAGGAGGACAGATTGGGAAAGGGGGTAATCAGAAGCAAATACTTCTGAGGAGGGACAGGGTCAAAAGAAAGAAGAGAATAAATGGGGGGTGGGATAGGATTAAGGGAAATAGAGTTAATTTTTCACAGCATGTCTACTATGGAAGTGTTTTGCATAACTGCACATGTATAGCTTGCCTTTTCAATGAGGGTGGGTGGGGAGGGAGGAAGGGAGAAAATTTGGAACCCAAAGTTTTAAAAACACATGTTTAAAAAAAAAAGGTTTTTACATGCAACTGGGAAATAAGAAATACAGGAAATGGAGTAAAGAAATCTATCCTGCCCTACAGGAAAATAGAAGGGGAAGTCGGGGAGAGATAGCAGGGAAAGCAGACTAGGGGAAGGGGTATTTAGAATGCATGCCATCGTGGTGTGGGGGAAGGGGCAAGATGAGGTGAAAATTTGGAACTCAAAATCTTATGGAAGTAAATGTTGAAAACTAAAAATAAAAATTAAAAACAAAAAAATTTAAAAAAGACTATAAAGTGTCAGAGAAAGCACCAATCTGTATTGGTAGAAGGAATCAGTTTATCTTACCAATTAAAATTTTAATCCTTATCTCTGTTTAGATGAGGATACAGACTAGGATGAAGGAAATTCAAGACAAGGTCGGACAGCAAGCAGAGAAGGCAATTAGGATTCAAAAACAACCTCAGCCCAGGATCTAGGACACAGAAGTCAAGTTCAGATAAAGTGGTAATCATGGTCAAGTTTATAGGCTAAGATGAGGAGTACTAAGCAATAGATGGAACTCTGACCACAAACATGGTTATCCAGCACTGACTGCAGTCAGAACCTCTATGCCAGTCCAACTCCATTGCACAACTTAACACACAAATAATTAATCTGCTGAGAGATAGAAGGGATGTTGGAGGCCATCTAGCCCAATATTCTCATTTCATACATATATACTTTGAGGCAATTATCCCAACTCCCATTCCCATCAATAAGAAATATTCCCAGAGGGTGACTTCTAAGTTCCCTCAAGTCCCTATGTGGTAATCCCAAGGGTTTTTTAAGTTGATTTATGTTGATATATTTTATTTTTTCATAACTTAGATTTTCTTCTGTATTCTTCTTTCTCTTCCCTTCTCATAGAACCACCTCATATAACAAACATACTTTTAGAGAAAAAGAGGAAGAAAAAAAAATCAGTAAAACTTATCAATGACAAAAACATTTTAAAAATATACAGTATTCCACACCAGTGGGTCCCCACCTCTGTAAAGGACTGGAGGGTAGGATATCTTCTGATACCTCTTCTTTGGAGTAAAGCTGGCTCTTCATAATTTTGCAACGTTCTTTTTTTTTATTGTTTTGTGGTTGTTCTTTCAATTTACTTTCTTATAGTCATGTATATTGTTTTGCTGGTTCTGTTTATTTCACTGTCCAGTCCATATAAGACTTTCCATGTTCCTTCATATTTCTCATATTCATAATTTCTTACCTGACAGCAATATTTTATTACATTCATGTACCATAATATATTTTCCATTATGCAATTGGTGGGCATCTACTTTGTTTCCAATTCTTTGCTACAACAAAAGGTGTTGCTATTTCTTGTTTATGAAGTCTTTCTTTTTGTCAATGGGTGAAATTTCTGGGTCAAAGGGTATTGATATTTTAGTCATTTTATTTGCTTAATTTGGAATTGCTTTCCAGAATGGTTATACTAATTCATAGTTCCACCAATAATGCATTAATTTGCCTGTTCTTTCTATAACCCCTCTAACATTGACTATTCCCATCTTTTGTCACCTTTGCTAATTTGCTAAGTAAAAGGGAAGTTATTTTTTTTCATATAACATGGGTAACAAGTCTCCTCTTGTGTCTTTCCTGCCATCATTATTATTTAGTTATCAATTAGTCAAATAGATTTAATTAGTTTTTAGAAGGGGGTATTTTGATATGGTGATATAGTTGCTATACTTGGCACAAACCATCCCCTGGAAGTCTGTGACACATTCTTCCACAGGTGCATACAGAGTCTAGAACTCAGGTTTAGATAACTTGTACATGTGGTAAAGGAATAACTCACAGGTCCCAGTTGCTAGAGGCCCTTTCATCCCTTTCATGGGAGTACTCAAGAAGTTTCCCTTAGTCATGACATGGTTTTCTTGCTAGGCACCTTGTGGAGCCAGGAATCTATCTTCCTATATCACATACAGTCTGTTCTTGACTTTCAATGAAGACACTACAACCAGTCAGTTCCAGATCTAGATTTTTAGAGTTTAGATTTTAGATTCCAGATTTCGAACACTAACAGAGAGGAAGATCAAAATCCTCCAGATCCATCACAGCTCATATGTTCTTTATTGGCCTAAGGGAGGATGGGGCAGGAGAGCTAGGCCAAAGTTGAAGCTCTCCTCTCCCCAAGCAGTTCTTCTTCAAGAATATTGCTGGAACACCCTTGGCTTACATTCACTCCAATTTCTCAGGGCCAAACTTGCATAATATTTTAGAGATGATCTCTATCACATGGCCATGTCTCCTCAGTGAATACAGAGTCTGTGCAATATCTCTCCAGTTAATTAAAGACTTTTTGTACTTAAGGTATCAATTGAAAAGGTGTGGGAAAACTTGATTGATTTGCTCAATTGAGTGCCTTTCATATATAGGTAAGGAAATGGATGCCTAGAGAGGGGGGATGACTTACACAAGGTCACATAACACATATTAACATTCACAGAGATAAGAGAAAGGAAGGAACTTTACTTTGTGACTTAAGCTACTTGATAGGCACTAATCCTTATACTACCCCTTTTCTACTATTTCCCTGAAATTATGAAATCATCTCTTGATTATAAGGAAGTTTCCTGAAGAACTTTAACAAATGAATCAGCAAATCAAAAATAAAATCTAACTTAAGAAAGTAGGAAATTTCCCATTCAGAAAAAATGGAACAAGGAAAGTAATAGAAAAATTCTTCAGCATGAGACATTAGATACCATTTTTGAAAGTTTCTTGGTGTCCTCTTCCAATGATAGAATGGAACTGAAGGATAATTGGAACAGTGTCTCATTCCCATGTTATTGTGAGAAGAATTATAAAAAAAAGAAGCTGACTCTTAATCATTCGATCCAATCTAAGAGTTTCTAAAAGAAACACAGGAAGAAATCAAATAAATTGGTCCCATTTCTTCTTCAATTTGTCTCTTGGAAAAGCTTCCTTCTTTTTATATCTTTTGTATTCAAAGGAAATATTTCAATAGATGTTTTTTAAGCTGAAAACAAAACTAAAGTCAATGTTCCAGCAGCTTGTGCTAGAGGATCGCAAAATAACAGCCCCGATGAATGGTGGTAGGTGGAAGGGCAATAAAATTGGCCCTACTCTGCCCACTCTTTTTAAAACATAGGACTGAAAATATGCACACACACAAAAAGAACAATTATAAAATAATCAGAGGACTTGGAAAGTTCCCTTACAAACTCATTTTTTTCTTTTGTTAATAAATGGCAACTGTCTCCATCTAATAAGAATCTCTCTAGATGCTCATCTTCTCAACTAAGTTATGCTAGAGTTTTTTTCTTTCTGTTTGAGGAGATACAATTTGACCAATGGTGTTTTCAAACATCATAATTATCATCACCACCATTATGATATTAATGATAATCATAATAATATTAACATTTTTCTAGGAGACAATTTAAAACTATTTTGATTCTATTTACCCTTAAATCCATCATCCTCAGCTCAATGAAATGAAGTTTGGCTTCTAAATTAAAGAAAGAGTCAAACCAAAACATTTTATTAAACATCTGATGCACAAGGATGACATCAAGATATATAGTTTCACTGAAGAACACATTAAGCAGATCCTTCATCTTGTGGAATCTTTCTTCACAGATATGAAATGTCATTTGAACTTGGTAAGTGTGAAATGCTTAACACCATGAAAAGAGTCTGTGGGCTTTGAGTTTGCATCTGGAGGTCACACTGAATCAGTGGATGAAGGCAACACCTACAAATAACTTGGTCTCCTCCAGGCATCACATCTAACGTAAAGATATCAAAGAAAAGACTTTAGCTAAATAAGAAACTTACTGGCATCCTGGAATCAAAACTGAATTAAATTGAAAGAATATATTTAAAGCAATTAACACCTACATAATACCAGTCAACATAAATTTGGAATTGAAAAATTTTCCATAAGAGACTTGGGAAATATTCTAACAGAAACAGTAACAAGATAATAGTAATAATAACAACAAATAAATAACTAGCATATATGCATATATATAAATATGTAGTGCCTACTATATGCCAGGTACCATGCTAAGCACTTTTCAAATACTATCTCATTTAATCCTCAAAACAACACTTGGAGGTATGTACTATTATTATTACAATTTTACAATTAAAAAAAAAAACTGGGCAAACAGAGGTTAAGTGACTTACCAAAGGTCACGTAGTTAATAAATGTATGAGGCCAAATTTAGACTCAAGTCTTCCTGAATTCAAGCCTTTTACATAAAAACACAGGGTCTAGAATGCTATGGCAGCTATGGAGGAATATTAGTATTTCCTCACCAAACAGGAGGAAGAAGAGAGGTGGAGATTCTTAGAGTACTTAATGAATAGGTCAAAACCCTGCGGAAATACTTTTAAAACAATGAGACAACATTTCACTAAACAATAGTTGACTGATAACAGATACTCTGTTGGGTGAGATGAATGCTGTAACCAACTGTGTGTATGTATATTTTTCTCTCTTTTAACCAATTCAGATGACAGTGAGGTTCAAGTGTTGCCCACTCCCCCTTAAGACCCCTTTCATTGTATAAATTCTTCCTTACAGGCCCCATTTATGTAAGATAATTTTCCTCATTCTTTTCTCTCCTGCCCTCTTCCACTGTATCACTTTTTCTCACCCTTCCATTCTCCTTTTGAGATAATCCCAACATTCTAGGCTCACACCTGCTTTCTGTCTAAGTATATTCCCTCTAACAGCCCCAATGATAATAAAAATCTGAGAGGCTACATGTATCATCTTCCCATTTGTGACTTTATTGAAGTTCCTTATGATTTCTTACTCATATTTATTCTTTTATTCTTCTCTTGAGTCTTGTGTTTGAATGTCAAATTTTCTACTCAACTCCGGTCTTTTCATCAGAAATGTTTGAAAGTTCTTTAATTCATTCAATATTTTTCTCCTTTTTTTCCCTGTAGGATTAAATTAAGTTTTTCTGGGTAGGTTATTCTTGGTTCTAATCCTACCTCCTTTGCCAGCTACCATTAAAAAGGAACAGAGGAATTGGAATATGATATTGTCCAATTCCTCTGTTCTTTTATAATGGTAGCTGCCAAATTTTGTGTAATCCTGACTATGACACCATGGCATTTTTTTTTCTTTCTGGTTCATTGAAATATTTTCTCCTTGATTTTTGGTTTGTCACATTTTCTATATTGTTGTGGGGGAGGCTGTGAAGTAGCTAAGGTAAAATTCTACCTCCACCTTCCTGACCCCACTCTACAGTGCTTTTGTTCAAGGGATTTCTAAGTATTTTTCATATATTACCTGCCTAATTCTAAGATAATCCCCAGAGGTAAGACAAATAAAATAACATAAGGGATAAGCAGCAATTCCAAAACCACACAGGCATAATGCAGTGGACAGCAAGGTGTAGTAAACGTCTGAACTCAGTTAGAAAACCAGATAGTCTTAACTCTTGTGTGTGAACGTGGGCAAGTGATTTTGCTTGCCTTGCTCAAATTCAATAGACTATTATATACACTTCATAGATGAAAAAATTATCTGCCATGGAGGATTGTTGAGAGAATCATATTAGCAAATGTAGAGTTCCTCAGTATTATGTAATTAGAAGGTCCTAAATTTGGAGGCAGAAGACCATGATCCTGATCCTAGCTCTGCACTTACTGGCAGCATGTGAATGGACACATCAAGCTTAATCTCTGCCTATAGATCCCTGTTGAAGTCATGTTCCCCACAAAATGAAAGATTTTAATTTAGATGATCTAGATGAGCCCTTCCATCTTAAAATATTATGATCCTATAAGTGCAAAGAGATCCATAAACTCCAGCACTATATAAATGTAAGCTTCAAATTGTTATCATCATCATCATTATGTCTCTGGATAAATATAAAATTTCACTGGTGGAAAGTTCATATGGACTATTTCAACTAAGAAGTTCCTCTCCCCAAGTAATTATTGGCCTCCAAGATTGAAATCTTCTTCCTGAGATAAGCAATTTCCTCCTTTGTTACAGGCCCCCTATTGCCCAAAGGACTAAAGATAGAGATTTGTTTACTAACACTTATAATGAGATCATTGATATAAACCTTAATTGAGTCAGTCAAAAGCCATGTCACACTAGAAACAGATAAGGGAATGATTCTTTAAGGATCATAAAATGATTCTTTTTCCATTGGTGAATTTATTATTTGAAATGGAGAAATCATCTACTTTTGGGGGTGTACAAGTAGAAGTTATAACAAAAAAGGAGAAAGAAAAGAGAGAATAAGAGGGAGAGTACATTAAGGGAGGGTTTTCTTTTAAGTAAAGCAAACTCTTAAAAAGGGTATAGAAAACAAATAGATATGAAAATATAAAAGAATGAACTGAAGGGAAATATAAAAATTTATCATAATAACTGCAATGTGAATAGGATGAATTCATCCATAAACAGAAGGAGACAGCAGAACGGATAGAAAACAGATCCAAATGGGACAGTTAGGTGGTGCAGTGGATAGAGCACTGGCCCTGGATTCAAAAGGACCTGAGTTCAAATCCAGCCTTAGACACATAACACTTACTAGCTGTATGACCCCCGGCAAGTCACTTAACCCCATTGCCTAGCCAAAAAAAAAAGAAAAAGAAAAGAAAAGAAAAGAAAACAGATTCAAGCAATATGTTATTTGTATTTTTAAAAACGTATGTGAAACAGAAAGATGCACACAGAATTAAAATGATGAGATGGAATAAAAACTATCATGCTTCAGGTGAGATTTAAAAAAAGGCAGAGGTGACAATCATAATCTTGGACAAAGGACAGCCAAAATAGACTTTAAAGAGATAAACAGTAGAACACATGCATGACTACTCATGTATAACCTATGTGGAATTGATTGCTTTCTCAATGTGAGGGGGTGAGGAGAGAGAAAAGGAGAGAAATTGGAACTCAAAGTTTTAAAAACAAATCTCAAGAATTGTTTTTACATGTAAATGGGGCAAAATAAAATACTAAATAAAAAAATAAAAAGTAAAAATAAAAATCTCTTTACATAAAGATGGCTCCAAATAATTTATGATATATTGATTGCTCATAGATAGGCCAAATAAATGTAATAAAAATGATACTATGTAAATTAATTTACTTATTCAATGTTATAACAGTAAAACTATCAAAAATAAGTTTGCTGTTGTTGTTCGGTCATTTTGCAGTTGTGTCTGACCCTTTATGACCCCATTTTGGGGATTTTTTAGGCAAAGATAGTGAAGTGGTTTGTCATTTCCTTCTTCAGTTCATTCTACAGATAAGGAAACTGAGGCAAAGAGTGTTAAATGACTTGCCCAGGGTCACAAAGCTGGTTCTATCTGAGGCCAGATTTGAACTCAGGAAGATGAGTCTTCCTGACTCCTTGCCCATCACTCTACCTATTGTGCCCCCAAGCTGCCCAAAAGATGACTATATAGAACTAGAAAAAAATATTAGCAGAATCCAATTGAGTGAAGAAAAGTTCAAAAATCTCAGGAGAATTAACTGCAAAATAAGAAAGAAGGAAGGGAAGAAAGAAGGTAATTCTATTACCAGATCTCAAATTATACTACAAAGCAGTAATTATCAAACTATTTGGTACTGGGTAAGAAACAGAGGGGCAGCTAGGTGGTGCAGTGGATAAAGTACTGGACTAGGAGTCAGGAAAACTCTTCTTCCTGAGTTCAAATCTATCCTCAGACACTTACTAGCTGTGTGACCCTGGCCAAATCACTTAACCCTGTTGGCCTCAGTTTCCTCATCTGTAAAGTGAGCTGAAAAAGGAAATGGCAAGCTACTCCAGTATCTTTGCCAAGAAAACCCTAAATGGGGTCATGAAGAGTCAGAGACAACTGAAATGACTGAACATGAAGAGGTCTAGAGGTTTGGGGTGCTCAAGCCCCAAGATTGCGATGCAGGCCCTGCCTGAATGAATTCAACTCAAATCTTCTCCCAGCCAGAGAAAAAATTTATTAGAGATAAATCACATAGGCCAGGTGAAGCCCATCTCGGCATGAGAGATTCTCAGCCTTTGAATGGGGGCCAGGGTGGATCTTATATACACTAAAGTAACTTTGGGTGGCCAGAGGAAGGGGCTGGGAAAAGGGTCTAGATGAGAATTCTGATTGGAAGTTCTGAGAGATTGAATAGACAATGTGGATAGATAATGAAGGGAACTGGAAGATAGAAGTTTGAAAGGATCAGAAGATGGGGCTAGGGCTTTCAAAGGGAGATACGGGGAGTTAGACCAGAGTAAAAAAAGTTTAAGGGTTTTCTGGGGCCTGTAGACAAACGGGAGCCAGATTCTTTTTAGGGCGAGGGGCAAAGGTACATCTGAATAAGATCAAAAGGTGGGGCTAGGGCTTTCAAAGGGAGATAAGGGGAGTTTATAAGGAATCTAAAAGTTTAAGGGTCTTCTGGGGTCTGTAAACAAATGAGAGCCAAATTCTTTTTGGCGAAAAGGGGCAAAGGTCTCAGCTTCCAAAACTGAATGATGGGCCCATACCCCATCAAACACACATACAAGAAATAGGTTATTCAGTGGCATAAATTAGGAGCACAATATACAGAAACAAATTAGTACAGTAGCCTAGAGTTTGATAAACCCAAAGATCCCAACTATTAGGAAAAGAACTCACTATTAGACAAAAACTGTTGGAAAAATGAAAAGTATTACAAGAAAACTTGGAAAACAAATTTCTTCTATACTTAAAAAATTAGGTATAAACCAAAATCTCCCACTGTATACCAAGATAAGCTCCAAATATGTACATTATCTAGATAAAAACAATAACATCAAAAGCAAATTAGAATGGGGCAGCTAGGTAGCGCAGTGGATAGAGCATCAGCTCTGGATTCAGGAGGACCTGAGTTCCAATCCATCCTCTTGATGGGATATGGGCCCATTATTCAGTTTTAGAAGCCCCTTTTCACCAAAAGGAATTTGGCTCCCATTTGTTTACAGATCCTGGAAGACCCTTAAACTTTTAGATTCCCTATAGACTCCCCTTATCTCCCTTTGAAAGCCCTAGCCCGGCCTTTTGATCTTATTCAGATGCACCTTTGCCCCTAGCCCTAAAAAGAATCTGGCTCCCGTTTGTCTACAGGCCCCAGAAAACCCTTAAACTTTTAGGTTCCTTATTGACTCCCCTTATCTCCCTTTGAAAGCCCTAGCCCCACCTTCTGATCCTTTCAAACTTCTACCTTCCAGTTCCCTTCATTATCTATTCCCATTGTCTGTTCAATCTCTCAGACCTTCCAATCAGAATTCTCATCTAGATCTTTTTCCCAGCCCCCTCCTCTGGCCACCCAAAGTTACCCACCCTGGCCCCCATTCAAACTCTGAGATTTTCTAATGCCC
The DNA here is from genome assembly GCF_900497805.2 of Vombatus ursinus. NCBI lineage: Eukaryota > Metazoa > Chordata > Mammalia > Diprotodontia > Vombatidae > Vombatus > Vombatus ursinus. The sequence continues at coordinate 20,697,485 of NW_020954641.1, forward strand.
AAAAGGCTGAGACTCTGTCATGCCCACTCATCCCTACGAGTGTTACTAATGTTCAGATTCTTTAAGAATCTGGCCTATATGATTTATCTTTAATAAACTTTTTCTCTGGCTGGAAGAAGATTTGGGTTGAATTCATTCAGACAGGGTCCATGTCACGATCTTGGGGTTCAAGCACCCCAAATCTCTAGACCTCATCACTCTGACACGTAACACTTACTAGCTGTGTGACCCTGGGCAAGTCACTTAATTTGCCTAGTCAAAAAAAAAAAAGCAAATTAGAAGAGCAAGGGAGAAATTACCTACCACATCTATGGGTAAGGAAAGAGTTCATGACAAAACAAGAGACAGAAAGGATTACAGAAGATTAAATTTAAAATTTTGATTAAGTAAAATTTAAAAGAATTTTGTTCAAATAAAACCAGTGAAACTAAAATTAGAAGAAGCAGGCAATGGGGAAAATCTTTATAGTAAGTTTCTCTTATAAAGGTCTCATTTCAAAGAAACAAAATGAACTGAGTCAAATTTATGAGAATAAGAACCATTTCTGAATTGAGAAAAGGTCAAAGGCTATGAATAGATGATTTTCAGATGAAAGAGACAAATAGACATGTAAAAAATTCTCTAAATCACTAATAATAGGAGAAATGTAAATTAAAACAACTGAGTTTAAACTCATCAGATTGTCTAAGATGGAAAAAAAATGACAAATGCTGGAGGAACGGTAGGAAACAGGTACATTACTACCCTGTTGGTGGAGTTGTGGACTGGTCCAGACATACTAGAAAGCAACTTAAAACTATGCCTAAAAAACTGTCAAATAGTGCATACCCTTTGACCAAGTGATACTACTATGATACACCCCAAAGAAATCAAAGAGCTAAAGGATCCATATGTAAAAAGATAATTATAGCAGTTCTTCTGTGGTGATAAAGGATTAGAAAATGAGGAGATTCTCACCAATTGGGGAATGATTGGACAAATTATGGTTATAAATACAACGGAATGCCATTATGCTATTAAGAAATGAGGACAGGAATGGTTTTAGAGGAACTTGAGAAAAATTGTATGTACTGATGCAGTGAAATGATCTGAACCTAGATGACAATATTTATAACAATGTTGAAAGGCAAATAACTTTGAAAGACTTAGAAAATCTCATCAACATGATGACTAACTGTAATTCAAGAGGGTTCATTATGAAACATGCTAGCTACCTCCTCACAGGGAAGTGATAGGCTAAGAGTACAGATCAAGACATATTTTTTGGAAAAGCCAATGCTGGAATTAGATTTGCATAACTATAAATGTTTATAACAAATTTTTTTTCTTGTTTTCTTAATACGAAGGCATGGGTGTGGGAGGAAGAGAGGGCAGATGTTCATAAAAAAATTAATTCAAAAATAAAATGTGATAATACCTGTTGTAGTACCTATTTTAGAGTTATTGTGAAGTTTAAATGAGACAATGCACGTGAAGTGTTATGTCAATATTACTATTACGTTGTTCTCAAAATGGGTTACCTAAATTCAACAGAATGATTTATCAGATAGTTTTTGCTTAAATCATGGAAGTGAAACCATTAATTTTCTTTTTTTTTTTTTTTAGATATTAGTCTTCTCTTAAAGCAAACTAGAATAGGATTAGCTTTGGGGGCTATGATACCATTTTATTGACTCATATTGAACTTGCAATCCACTAAAACCTCTACTTCTTTTCCACAGGAATGGTTATCTGGTCATTTCTCTTACATCCTATATTGGCAAATTTGATTCTTTGAATTTGTTAGAAGTGTATATCTACTCCAAATAATTTTAACTTATTAAGGTCAACTCATTGCTTTAATTTATCAAAGGTATGATAATTATGATTTCAGTCTTTGTATATTCGGGGTGGGGGTGGCAAGTATGCCATTTGTAGCTTCACCAAAGTTGTTAATAAAAAATATTTTAAAGCATGTAGTGAAAGGTTCCTGGGCAACCCACTAGAGACCTTTCTCTAAGTCGACATTTACGCATTAATGACTATGAATTTTGTCCAGTCATTCAATTATTTCCAAATCTACCTAACACAACTATTACCTAGTCAGTATCTCTTCATCTTATCCACAAGCTTACCATGAGAGAATTTACCAAATACTTTACTAAAATCTAAGTATATTATGTCTATAACATTCCTTGGATTTACCTTATTTTTTAAAAAAAGAGTAATTTAACATGAATTGTTTTTGGTGAATCTGTTAGCTTTTAGTGATCATTTATTCTGTTACTAAATACTCACAAGCTAGTTCCTTAGTAATGGATTCTAGAATTTTTCCAACTCCAATCTCATTGGTCTATAGTTTGAAGACTCCATTTTCTTTCCTTATTTCATATTTATCCACAACTATCTCTCCTTGTTTATACATTCTGCATATGTGTTCTGAGTTTATTGATAATTCTGCTTTGTATTCCTGCAGGCATATTTGAGTAATTTTTTTTCATTCTTCATTGGAATCATTTCTGTTTGTGTCTTCAGAATTCCTTAACAGTCTTCTCATACTCCCTTCCCCTATGACATATTAGACATTAGACCTATTAGATATTAGACCTATCTTTCCTCTTAACTCCTTGAAATCTGCTCTCCCCAAATCTGAGGTTCGTGTCAAACCATGCCCAGCTTTTTTCCTCCTCCTCTCCCATTTGACTTTGTGATTTATGAAGTGTCAATGTCATTTCTACTTCAGTAACCTTTTCCTCCTTGATTAGAATTAGGTCCAAAGGTTTCTGTCACTTATATCTGGATGTAAGGGAAAAAATGCAAGGAAATAAAACCTTTTCCTCCCTACTCCAAATCAGGTACAAAATGTTAGTTCCTCTTGTCATTTCCTGCACATTCAATCAATGAATTATCATTAAAGAAAGTCACAAATTGATCACTTGTTCTGCTTTTGTCAGAGAGAGTTCTTTGGCAGATTTTGGATAGTTGAAATCTCCCCTACTACTGCAAGAACATACATATGAGCCAGGTTTGTAACATCTTCTAAAATCCTCATCAAATTCTTCCCTATGTCTGGATGGTTTGTCATATAGCTCTATAATATTATCACATTTTTCTTGGTCCCTATTCTTTACCCAAATGCCTTCTACCATGTTTTCCCTGGGATTTCTATATTTCCTTATATGTATATTTTCCAAGGAATCTTATTATTTAATTAATATAGAGAATTATCAGTGGGGAAACTCCTTCTATTGATGCAAATTGACAATTTTATGCAATTTACTATTTTATAGAGTTGCCTGGGGTACTGAGAGGCTAAATGACTTGCCCAGGGTCACATAGCCAGTATTTGTCAGAGGTAGACTTTGAACCTATGTCTTTCTGAACGTGGGGTCAGATATCTATTCACAATGCCACACTGCCTCACCCCATACATATCGCTTCTTAAAATTCAAAATTACCCAATATTATTCTGTTCCTTTTGAATAAGACATACTCTTCCAGGGTCATATTCCTGTTACAAGATCTAATTCCACCAAGGCTCGGTGATACTTAAAAATGAATGTGCCTTATGTTCAGTTCCATAATTTATCTTGCTTATCATCCATTTTCTGTGCCTTTGTATATGAACATGTGAAGCCATAGGTTTTATTACTAGATCTCTTCTTGTATGTTGACTACCAACATGACTAATTATCCCTTTTGCTATTTTTCCTGTTACACCTATTCTCTGAAGTCCTAGATTTGTGTATAGAGCATTTTCATCATCTCAATTATATTTAAAAGACTTCATAAAAGTATGTTTTTAACAGCCTTTGTTGGATTTGCTACACCAATTTTATTCCTGTATTTTAAATCATGGTTTAGAAATCTAAATTTTGTTTTGTTTTAAGAGAACAAAATTCTTTGGAGACATGTATACAATCCTCAAATCTGCCTCTTTTCTGGATTTGCTACCTTCAATCAGCTGCAGCTACAATCCTAATGTCTTTAGTTTCTTGTCCAGGACTTCTTTAATCCCGACCAATGTTTTGCTAGGCATTCATTCAGAGATTTAGACTTACAAGCAACTTTAAAGGTCATTTTTTCTAGATACATCATTTCACATGTGAAGAAACCAAAGTGCAAAGGTTAAACAGCTCCTTTATAGTCACACAGCCAGAGCTAGGATTTGAACCTAAGACTTCAGACTCTAAGTCAACATTCTTTCTACTATACCATATTGTTTCCTGGTGTATAATTCATGCCTGCACAAATCATAATAAGTGGATAGTGGTTTCAAAATCTCATCAGATCTCTTTCATTTTCCCACATGTATGTATTCTCAGAAAGACATCAAATCTCTTTTTTTAATATCAGATCAACAAATAACTGTACTTCAAAGTCATCAACCACCATAGCTTATTTTTTTTCTCCTGACCATTACCCCATAATTGCTTGCTTCATAGTACCACAAGAAGTTATTTCCTCCAAAGTTATCCCAGCTCTACATCAATAAGAGTCCCATAATTATTATATCACATCCAATATTTACTTACTTTTATCCCTTTCCTTCCATAATCTCCCATCCTTAACCCTCTTGACACAAGTAATAGTTCCCTTTTGCCTGTTTACCTCTATAAAATGAGTGTGGCTGCGAAGACTACAGTTGGCTGATACTTATAACCATTTTCTCATTCCTTTTGTCCTTGAAAAAAATAATCAGTCACAGTTTATTATAAAACTAATATGTTTTTGTCCTACAGATGATATAATAGATATATATCCTCCCTTCTTTCTGCTGCTTTACTGAGTTTATATTAAACAAAATGTTAGAAGTATAATCATGATAACTCAGAGCCCCCAACTGGGAAAACTCTTATCATTTAGGTAGAGATTTGGTTTTCTGCTCTAATTTAAATTTATGTTCATCTCTAACTAATTCCTGGACTCTTTATGGTTGAGCCAAAATTCAAGTTCAGTATAACATGTATAATATGCACATATGATATATATATTATATATATAATGCATATTATACATGCATATAATATGTGCAGAAAGGGGATGTAGATGAAAGGATGAATCTTTTCATGTAAATTTCCTGGTCTTAAAGAGTTGGATACAGACAGGAACTTCAGGCAAAGTCTTCTACTCTTTTATTCCTTTAGGGACCAATGACCATCCTCAGTCCCTCCATTCTGTGCTGTAGCTAGGCTTGACTTTTGCTTCCTTCTTTTACCTATTGTCCCTGTACCATTGATTCTCTCTGGCTCAAATCAGTAAGTCTGATGGAGTTGAGGAGGCCCACCCTGTCATTGCATGGCTGTTTCCATACTCCATCATTTCAGTCTCTCTCTTACAGACTGTTAAGTTCTTTCAGGAGCTCCAAGGCATGACTCAATTCACCTTCAGCTCAAAGATCAATGTGGTTATAAATCCTTCTCAGGGCTGAAGAGGAATGTTTGTCTCTCTGAATGACAAATCCCAGGATGATAGTCTGTTCTCAATTTTTTTTTATGTCTTCTCTTTCTTTCCATCCTATTTTCTTTTCCTTCTTTCCTCCTTTATTTCATTGTTTTCTTCTTTCCTTCTATCTATTCTTTCAACATTTCTTTTTACCTGATAGTTTAGAAAGAAAAGATACATTATTCTAGATCCTCCACTTTCTCATCTAATGCTGTGATCAGTACATACTTTGTAAGCAGATAGGTGTGAAGAAAACAGTCAAAAATGCAAACATATCACATTCTCCACAGACTACTGCATATCTGCTTAAACTAAGCTCAATAGTCCTCTAGGATTATTTCAAGTGTGATCTCCTTCAAAAGATCTTTTCTGATTTCCCTCAATTGTTAGTATTCTTCCTCCAGAATGATTTTGTATTATATATGTGTGTATATTTTTATTTATTTGTGTACATGTTATGTTCCTCCTCTCTCCATCCCTTAGAATGTAAGCACCTAAAGAACTTGTATTATTCCATTTTTCTCTTTGTACTCTTAGCAGTGTCTTGCATACAATAGGTTTTTAATAAATGCTTGTTTAAGTTAAAGAGAATGGTATTTTGATAGCTTTTTGGTTGCTACTGGCTATTATGGTAAATTAACAATTTTCAGGAGAACAGATGCAAATTTTTTTTAAATAATATTTTATCTTTCCCCAATTACAAGTAAAAACAGTATTTAACATTCTTTTTTAAAAATTTATTTCCAAATCATCTTCCTCCTCCCCATGCCCCTACCTCAGACAGTAAATAGTCTGATATAGGTTATACATGTACAGTCATGTAAAACATTTCCATATTAGTCATTATGTGAAAGAAAACTTGAACTAAGAGAGAAAGAAAGAAAGAGAAAAAGAAAGAGAGAGAGGGAAAGGGAGAGGGAGAGAGAGAACAGTATGCTTTGGTATGTATTGGAGTATTTGGTATGTATTTGGAGTGTATTTTTCATCAGAAGATTTTTGGGATTGTCTTGGATCATTGTATTACTGAGAATAGCTAAGTTATTCACAGTTTTTCATTATACAATATTGCTGTTACTGTGTACAATGTTCTGCTGATTCTGCTCACTTTACTCTGCATCATTTCATGTTGGTTTTTCTAGTTTTTTTAAGAGTATCTTGTTCATTTCTTATAGTATAATAGTATTTGATTTCAATCATATATTACAACTTGTTCAGCTGTTACCCAATTGATAGGCATCCCCTCAATTTCCAATTCTTTGCCATCAGAAAAGAGCTGCTTCAAATATTTTTGTACATATAGGTCTTTTTTTTTTCTTTTTGTTTTTTTTTTTTAATCTCTTTGGAGTTAAAGACATAGTAGTGGTATTTCTGGGCCAAAAGGTGGGCATGGTTTTATAACTCCTTGAATATAGCTCCAAATTGCTCTACATAATTGATGAATGAGTCCACAACACCACCAACAGTGCATTAGTGTCTCTATTTCTCCACATCCTTTCCAACATTTATCATTTTCCTTTTCTGTCATATTAACAATCTGATAGGCACAAAGTAGTACCTCAGAGTTGTTTTAACTTGCATTTTTCTAATCAGTAGTGATTTAGAACATTTTTTTCATATGACTATAGATAGCTTTGATTTCTTTATCTGAAAACTGCCTGTTCATATCCTTTGACCATTTATCAGTTAAATAATGACTTGTAGTCCTATAAATTTGACACAGTTCTTTATATATTTGATAAATCAGGCTTTTATCAGAGATGCTTGCTATAAAAAAATCCCCAGTTTTCTGCTTTCCTTATAATTTTGGTTGTAGTGGTTTTGTTTCTGTAAAACCTTTGTAATTTAATGTAATCAAAATTATCCATTTGATATTTCATAATGCTCTCTATCTATTTTGTCCCAAACTCTTCCCTTATCCAAAGATCTGACAAGTAAACTATCTATGCTCCTTTAATTTGCTTATGGTATCACCTCTTATGTATAAGTCATGTACACATTTTGACCTTAGCTTAGTACATAGTGTGAGATGTTGGTCTATACCTAGTTTCTGCCCTACTGTTTTCCAGTTTTCCCAGCAATTTTTGTCAAATAGTGAGTTACAGTCCCCAAAGCTTGAATCATTATTCTAGTCTTTTACTACAATGTATTGTGTGCCTAATCTATTCCACCAACCCACCACTCTATTTCTTAATCAGTACGAGATTGTTTTTATTTTTAATTTATGGAATAAAACAAGCATTTCCATAACATAGTACAATTTTTAAAAAATGATTGCAAATGAAACTGTAAATCTACTATGTACAACTTGCTATTCTTTTCAAATATATAACAAAATTATCATGTAAGTTTCTTATTTTTTTCTTCCCTCCAACCCTTGCCCTAGAGATGGCTACCATTAGACACAAATAGGTTTATAGATGTAAAATTACTTTATAAATATTTCTTTTTATCAGTTCTTTCTCTGAATGCAGATAGAGTTTTTCTTCTTATATCTTTTATAGCTAATTTAGGTATTTATAATGGTAAATATAACATTCACTCAAAGTTGTTCTTAAAACAATATTGTTGTTACTGCATACAATGTTCTCTTGGTTCTGCTCATTTTGCTCTTCATAATTTCATGCAAGTCTTTCCATGTTTTTTTCTAAAACCATTGAGCTCCTCATTTCTTGTAGCACAGCAGGATTTCATCATAATCATATATCACAACTTGTCCAGCCATTCCCCAATTGATAGGTATCCCTGAAATTAGCAGTTTTTTGCCACCACAGAGAGAGCTGCTATAAAGAGTTTAGAACATACAGTTTCTTCAATTTGAGGATCTAGTATGGCTATGCCACCTTCCTTCATTTTTTTTATTGATTCCCTTGATATTTTTGACCTTTTGTTCTTCCAGATGAATTTTGTTAGTATTTTTCTAGCCCTATAACATAATTTTGGTAGTTTGATTGATATGGTATATATTGATATGGAATAAGTAGGTTAATTTAGGTAGAATTTCATTTTTATTGTATTGTTCAGTCTACCCATGAGCAATTAATATTTTCACAATTATTCAGATATGACTTTATTTGTGTGAAGTGTTTTGTAATTATTTTCATGAAGTTCATGGGTTTGTCTTGGCATGTAGATTCCTGAGTATATCTACAGTTCTTTTAAATGGAATTTTTCTTCCTATCTCTTGTTATTGGACTTTTTTGATAATATATAGAAATGCTGATGAATTATGTGGATTTATTTTGTATCCTGCAATTTTGGTAAAATTGTTAATTATTTCAACTAGTTTTTTAGTTGATTCTCTAGAATTCTCTAAGTATACCATCATATTATCTACAAAGGGTGATAATTTTGTTCATTGCCTATTCTAATTCCTTCTCTTATTGTTATAGCTAGCATTTCTAGTACAATAATGAATAATAAAAGGTGATGATGATGGGCATCCTTGCTTCACCCCTGATCTTATTTGGAAGGCTTCTAGCTTATCTCCATTACAGATAATGTTTGCTGATGGTTTTAGATAGATACTACTTATCATATTAAGTGTTTTTAATAGAATGGGTATCATATTTTGTCAAAGGTTTTTTTCTGCATCTATTGAGATAATCATATGATTTTTGTTGTTTTTTATTCATATGGTCAACTATGCTGATAGTTTTCCTGATATTGAACCAGCCCTACATTCCTGGTATTGTCTTGTGTACGAAAACAAAATTTTCTGTTCAGCTCTTATTTTTTCATCAGGAATACTTGAAAGTCCTCAATTTCATTAAAGATCCATTTTTCCCCTGAAGTTTTTGCTGGGTAGGTAATTCTTGGTTGTAATCCTAGTTCCTTTGCCTTCCAGAATATCATATTCTAAACCCTCTGATCCTTTAATGTAGAAACTGCTAAATCCTGTGTGATCCTTACTGTGGCCCCAAGGTATTTGAATTCTTTCTTTTTGGATGTTTGCAGTGTTTTCTCCTTGAACTGGGAGCTCTGGAACTTGACTATAATATTCCTGGGAGTTTTCATTTGGGACTCTCTTTAAGGATGATCAGTGAAGTTTTTCAGTTTCTATTTTATACTCTGGTTCTAGGATATCAGGGAGGGCTGCAGGCCTACAATGGGGGCCTGGAGCCACAGGTCCTCTCTGTTGGTCTGTGCTGGGGGCCAGGGGCCTTCTCCACTGGACTGCTCCTGTCCTAGGGATTGGGGCCTGGCTGCTGGCTTGCCCAGACACTGCCTCTGCTGGATTGCACTCCCCTTTTACCTCAGTGAGATGGAACTTTCCTTCTGACTTTCTAAGTTGTGTTGGGCTGGAAAATCATTTCATCTTATCCTTTTGTTGATTCTGTCTCTCTAAAATTCATTTTGAGATGTTATTTTATAGCTGTTTGGAGGTGAATTTGGCAGAGTTCAGCCAAGTCCCTGCCTTACTCTTCCACCTTGGCTCCACAACCAACAGATCCAAATCTAATTAAATATATCCACCTCATTTTACCTTGCTCCTGCTCCTTAGAAGCTTTCTGTGACTTCCCTAGCAGTTTAATTCCTTCTCCCTACATAAAAGGTGAGACTTAATTTATTTAGCCGACAAAGAAACCAAAAAATAAGGCCAGAAGACACAAAGGATATTAGACTATTAACTTCGATGAGAGAGGCAACTTATCCATGCTTTGTATCTCTAACATGCAGAGCATAGTGACCAGCACACAGTAAGTGCATAATACATGTTTACTACACTGTATTAATATGTAAGAACCTCTAGCTAAGTATTTGAATTAAGTATACTTTGCAAGAATCAGTTTGCTTAGCAGGGCCAAGCACTGGATTGTAGTAACAGTTAGTGATATTCTTTTGGAAGTTTCAGCTCTGAAAGAAACCATCTTTGCTAAGACAGGCCAGAAAAAAATAAAATTCACAAATCAGCAAATGGAAGTTCTCTCATACCCAGCTTTGGTTTTGCTCTCTGAATCTTGACCTTTATCCATCTTCCAATAATACATGGGGGTATCTTTTCTGAAAGCAAAAGAAAGGTCTTCCCTGCTCTGACCCTGAATGATGAAAGAGGCCCAAAAAAGTATCATCTAATCCAATTAGGAGGCAGAGTACGGCCTTGTGGCTTCCTCCTGGCATATATTAGATCTGAGGGCAGCATGGTAAAGGGGGAAGAAATGGGATGCAGATAATTTTTAAGACTCAGCAGAGACATTGAGACAGGAGAAAAATGTCCTCCATGCTAGCTTCTCCAGGAAAAAAAAACTCTCTAAGTTATGGTTTGACTGGATTCCATTCAAAAAGGGCTTATTGAATGTACTGTGAGTAAGGCTCCAAGGATACAAAGAAAGAAATGAAAAACAGTCACTGTCCTTAAGTAGTTTATACTTACTGGGGGCATTACATGTGGAAGCAGATGAAAAAAGATGCAAATCAATTCTGCCTTTGGAACAGGATGACAAAGTTTGTCCAACTTTAGGAGAAAAGCTACATTTAATTATGAGGACAAGTGTCTTTACCAGAGACAATAACTGATAAATCATTTGTCTCTCTTTCAACAATTATTTATTAAGGACATACTGTGTGTAGAACACTATGCTAAGTACCAAGGGAGATATTGAATTTCTTTAAGATAGAGTATCTAGCCTCATGGAATTTATGGCATTATTGAGAAATTAGAATAGATAACTATGTAACGCGAGACCAAACTAACAGGAGATACTCTGGAGAACAACTGGAAATGTGCGTAGAGATACAGGGCATTTAGAAAGGGAAATGCTAGAGAAAAGGCACGAGGGGAAGGCCACCAACGCTGCCAATTAAAGGTCACCATTTCTGCTATTGTGGCAACTCCGTACACAAGAGACAGGATACATGGCTAAGAGTCTTTGAGACAGCTGTGGTAGGCAGTGTGGCTATTCAGTTTGGGAGAGTGAAGAGGGAGAGTGACTTTGTGGCTATGTAAAGTAATGGATGTCAGGTCTAGAGATAAAGGACTGAGAGGTTTTAAAGGTAAGTGCCTTGAGTGCTGTAGTCGCCTCCTATTCAGCATTTAGCAGCCAGATAAGACTGTCAATGAAAGCTGCAACTAGTTGTTGTCTTGAAACTCTGGAGAATGAAGCCTGCCAACTTCAACTTTCAACTCCATTTTTTATCCCACTGCATTCACCAAGAAAGAATAGAGCACAGTGAAACAATATTCAAATACATAGAAGAGATTAGAGACAGAAAAAAAACTAGAGATAAGCAGGACAGCTTTAAGAGTTACAGGTTGAACTGATTATATGCTTTAAAAGAAAAGCAACTTATACATATTAGAGATTCATGTTTCATGTCCAATCCTCTTCTCTTCTATATATCTGAAAATGCTTAAATTTTTTGTGTTTGTTAAGTTGAGAATTTTAATTTCTTTAAATTTAAAAACAAAGCAAAGTTTATCTCTATTCTTTAAAGTGACCTTAATAATATCCACTTAAGGAGTTTGGGTTTGCAGGCTAGATAAAATCAGCTGGATTCTAACTATTCCTAGTTGTGCAAGGAATGATTTCTGAGGGGGAATTATAATAGACCATAGTTGATTAACCTTTTTTTGGTGTCACGACTCCTTTGGCAATCTAATGAAGCATATGGGCTTCTTCTCAGAATAATGTTTTTAAATAATTTAAAGAAATGTTAAATTTCAGTTAGAAATTAGTGAAAATAATAACAAATTTTCCCCATACAAGTTCATGGACCTTAGACAAAGCAAAGCAAATATTCAAAAAATAAAAAGGGATAAATAAGGACACTATATTATGCTAAAAGGAGCCTTAGGCAACAAATCAATATCAATAGTAAACTTATACATTCCAAATGCCTCAGTATCCAAATTCACAAAGGAAATACTGTCAAAGCTTCAAGAAAACAGGCTATAACATAAATAGTAACAGTAAGTTTTGGATAAGTCTAATAAAAAGATAAACAAAAGGAAAAATATGTAACTGAACAAGTTCACAGATCCTTTGAAATCTATCCATAGGTACATTGAGGATCTGTAGACCCTAAGAACCCTTATAGTACAGGGAGATAGTAACTTTCCATCAGACAAGAGGAGAAAAGTGAATGGAACATGGGAGTTTGCCAGAGAAAAACATGCTTAGGGACTCTACAGTGAATTGAGAGATCATGATACTTATTGATTAATAATTTTTTATGGATTTGCCAAGGACCTTTTGCCTAGGTAAAGAAAGGGAAGTTAGTCACCCTTGCTGTCTAGGAAGGGGCCAGACTATTGCCATTGTTTTTCCTACACATACAGAGAAATGCAGGCAGGGAGGGAGTGAAGAGGGATTGAGGGTAATGACTTGAAAGTATGTCCTGCCCAGTGGAAGGAGAAGAGAAAGTAACTGTACTAGGCACATGCCACCCAAATTCCAAGTTTGGGGAACAGAGGAGGGAATGAATAACGATATCAGGTCACTATGTATCCCAGAAATCCAGAATCCTCTCTTCCTAGTGCCTTTATTTACTTTTTTATGCTAATTATTTTTATTTTGATCTTATTCCATTTATATCTTTTGCTTTTATATCATTACTATTTTTAATATATCCCTTTCCCTTCTCTACAAAGCTAGTCAGCCTTTGTAACAAATATTTTTTTTTAAAAAGCAATACAGCCAAACTATCCAACACTTAAGCATCCATTTTTTTCCTCTCATTTCTCTCTATATTCTAAAAAAAAGACTCCCTGCATCCTATAAGCACAGTAAACAAAGCAAAACCTTACCTTGGTTATATACAAAACTGCATTTTTTATTCTACATATCTGTTTATCATTTTCTTTTTGCCATCAACTGTGTAGTATTCTTCTTTATCAGTCTTCTGGAATCAATAAATCATTTTGTTATTAGAGTTCTTAAGTCTTTCAGAATCTTATGTTATTATAATATTAATGTCAAAGTATAAATTGTTCTTCTGGCTCTGCTCATTTAACTATGTGTCCCTTCATACAAGTCCCTCCATGTCTCTTTGAAATAATTTTTTCCCTAGGCATAGGCCAATATCTTGCACCCTATACCAAGATAAAATCAAAATGGGTATGTGATTTAGATATAAAGACAGATACTATAAGCAAACTAGGAGAGCAATGAAGAGTTTACCTATCAGATCTATGGAGAAGGGAAGAATTTATGGCCAAACAAGAGATAGAGAACATTACAAAATGCAAAATGGATGACTTTAATTACATTAAATTTTGCACAGACAAACCCAATGCAACCAAGATTAGAAGGGAAGCATAAAGCTGGGAAACAATTTTTACAACTGGTATCTCTGATAAAGGCCTCATTTCTAAAATACATAGAGAACTTAGTCGAATTTATAAGAATACAAGTCATTCCCAAATCGATAAATGGTCAAAGGATATGGACGAGCAGTTTTCAGAGGGAGAAATTAAAGCTATCTATAGTCATATGAAAAAATGCTCTAAATCACTATTGATTAAAGAAATGACTCTGAGATACCACATTACACCTATCAGATTGGCTAACATAACAAAACAGGAAAATGATTAATGTTGGAGATGTGGGAAAATTGGAAGACTAATGCATTGTTGGTGGAGTTGTGAACTGATCCAACCATTCTAGACAGCATTTTGAAACTATGCTCAAAGGGCTATAAAACTTTGCAAACCCTTTGACCCAGCATTACCACTTATAGGTCTGTATCCCAAAGAGATCATACAAATGGGAAAAGGACCCACATGTTCAAAAATATTTATAACAGCTCTTTTTGTGGTGGTCAAGAATTGGAAATTGAGGGGATACCCATCAATTGGGGAATGATTGAACAAGCTATGGTATATAAATGTAATGGAATGCTATTGTGCTATAAGAAATGATGAGCAGGTAGACTTCAGAAAAACCTGGACAGACTTATATGAACTGATGCTGAGTGAAGTGAGCAGAACCAGGAGAACATTGTACACAGTAACAGCCACACTGTGGGATGACTGACTTTGATAGACTTAGCTCTTCTCAGCAATACAAGGATCTAAGACAACTCTAAAAGACTCACATTGGAAAAAGCTATCCCATCCAGAGAAAGAACTATGGAATCTGAATGCAGATGGAGGCATACTAATGGCTCTCCTTTTCTTTTGTTGTTTTGTTTTAATTCTTCTTTCTAGTGGTTCCTCCCTTTGGTTCTAATTCTTCTTTACATCATGACTAATGAGAAAATATGCTTAATATGAATGTATAAGTAGAGCTTATATCAGATTGCACACCATCTTGGGGAGTAGGGAGGAGGAGGAAGGGGAGAAAATTTGGAACTCAAGTTCCAATGGAAGTGAATGTTAAAAACTAAAAATTAATTTAAAAAATAGTTTAATTAAAAAAAGAAATAATTTTTTTCTTCCTTTCTTCCAGCACGATAGTGTTCCATCACATTCATATACCACAATTTGTTCAGCCATTTCCACCAATGCTATCAGTATCACCCCAGTCACCCAGGTTAAAATCTTAAAGCTATATTTCACTTTTAACCCTCTGTTAACCCCTTATAATAACTAGTCTCATCAATTCAACCTTTGTAACATCTCTCAGAGTTACCACCTCTGATAGATATCAGAATCAGGACTAGCATATTATCTCCTAGAATTTTGTAAAAGTCTATTATCTGTTTTTCTTGCCTTCTAATATCTACCCTCTTTAATCTATCCTTTCACAATGCTATCTGCATAATTTTACCAATGTACCACTTGATCTCATCTCTCCATTCAGAATCATTCAGTGACTCCCTATTGTTAATTAAAGTGCAAAGACTTTAGTCTGTATGTGAGACCATTTACAATCTGCTGTCACCCTATTTTTCCAGCCTTACCTCATAATACTCACATTTACATACTCTACATCCCATCCAAATTGACCTATCCATTGTCTTCTACTCTAATTGTGAACTCTCACGTTTGTTCCTCTGGTCAAACCATCCCCGTTCCTGGAATAGAATATATCCTTGCCCCCTCCATCCATCCCATCTCCAGCTATTGAAATCTTTCCCTTCTTTCAAGGTACAATTAAGTACCATCTTCTTAGTAGAGCTTTCCATGAAGCCTCTTAAACAGAAGTCATTTTTTTCTTTCTCATACCCATTTGATTCTCTCCTTTGCATATATCCTACTTAATTTGTATTATAGTCACTTACCTACATGACTTATCTCTTCTGTCCTCAGTATCATCTTTCATCTTTTCATCCTTAGAATTTCACACTGAGCTTTTTAAGTATTAAGAACTCAAATGTTGACTAAAATATACAGCTATTTAAAGGAGTACTTGATGTAAGAGACATTCCAATAGAATTTGAAGGGAAATTATCAAGATAGTAAGACATACAAACATGTCCTTGGGTAGTTGAAAATCCATGGCAGAAAACCAAGGCAGAAAAGAAGTCTAGGCACTCTTATGAAATAGTTAAAGTTTGTTCTTGGTACCAGCTACTCATAAGCTTCCCTTTGATAACTCAGTTATCTCTGCTATGGAGCCTCATTTGGGGCCTGCCCATCTTGGATGGGCCAGATCTTTTCTGAGCTGCTTACTATATTAAGACTTTGTGCTCTCCCTGTGATAAACTATGCTGTCAACTAGAACATTTTGCATATATCAGTGTGTTATTTCTGGGCTCACATATTTATCTGGAACCTTCCAAAAAATATATTATCAGGTTAACCCAAAGTAGTCTTTGAGTGCTGTGGAAGCCAGGTACTGAGGTAAGTCAGTGCTGGAACAGGGAATCCTCACCCCTAAGCACCCTAGGCAGCCAATTAATTTTCCTACTCTTAGAAGAAATTCTTCACAAAGATTTTTTTTTCTAGGCAAATGCTTAAAGTGAAAGGTTTGGCATGATCACATGGCATCACCTACACAAAGATAGCCATAGAACCATAAATTTAGAGCTGGAAGAGTCCTTACCTATCCCTATCTAACCTAACAACTTGATTTCACAGATGATGACCTTGAGTTCCAAAGAAGTTAAATATCTTGACCAAGCTGACACAAGTAATTAACTAGTGGCAAAGTGAGGATTCTAACCCAGGTTTTCTGATTTGAAATCCATTACTCTTTCCACTGCACTAGCAAATGGTTATTATTATAGAATATTCTTTTTAAAAAAACAACAAAAAAAAGAAATTCAATCAAAATTGTCCATATCTATAAATGTACATATATCCACATAGTTCAACAAATATTTATTAAAAACCTACTGCATCGAGAGCATTGTATTAGGTGATATGCAAAGCTTTGGTAAGAAATAGCCTCCACCCTCATAGAGCTTAAAGACTAGTAAGGATAAATGGCATACTCAAAAAATAACTATGCCAACAAACACAGATCTGTGGATCAGGATGATGCATGATGTAAGTATTCGGAATGACCCAACTCAAACAGGGATGACTAGTAGAAAAAGCAGCAAACAGTCAAATAAAGGGTACTCTGAAAATTATTTTCACCTCATCATTCATAGAGTTATAAACACTCAGGGCTCCTATTAGAGTAAAAAAAAAATTGGTGTACTCAATATAAACAGAATGGTGAAAAATGATACCAATAGTGACACAATTATGGAATTTTATTTTGATAGGGTAAAAGATTTCTTATGACCTTTTTTTTTTTAAATAAACCCAAGTATGACTCAGATTTGGAGTTTACCCAGGAAGAGTGTCCTCATTGCTACAAGAAATCAGATGAAACAATGTGTGTGTGTGTGTGTGTGTGTGTGTGTGTGTGTGTGTGTGTGCCTGAGAGCTGTTTCAAATCTAACATTTCCACAAATTCAATATTCAGGTATATTAATAACTGATAGTGTTAGCAGAAATAATAGAACAGTTAACTTAAGAATTGTGAGTCAAAGAGTGCATTTTTGCCACTAATGCTTTGTAAGTATTTCTTAGAGGTTGTGAAGGCATTTTTGATCAGTGAAAACTTACGAAACAGGGAACCTGGATTCTAGACTCAGCTCTGTTGCTCTTGGTTTCAGTTTCCTCCTCTATAAAATGGGGGTGAGGTGCTACACAGTCTCTAACATCCACACCACCTCTAATAATTATGATTGTAGGTTATACAATGACAACAGAAAGGAGTCATTAACAGCATGCCTTCTCTGAAAACAGCTGCTGTTTGGGACAGGCAGAAGCCCAGGGAAAATTGAGATTGTGAAGGCTGCACTTCTTCATTCCCCCAGGATATGTGAACCCCAAATTTGGAGATGAAGGGGATTTGCCTTAAAGGATCTATTTAGTTTGCCTGCTAGTTCTGATATCTTATTTCTCCTGTATCTTTCAAGAGGGATAAGATTTACTCCTTTATCAAACAGGAGCCAAAGTCACCTTCATAGGAATCAATAGAACTGAGCAGGTTCTGCTTGGAAGGTAAGGAGATGAGGGAAGGGCCAATGTTAATGATGCTCTCCACAGGGTTTACCAACAGCCTGCCCATTCTCTTTGCCTTCCTCTGTTTGCCTTGTATAACTGGGAAAGATCTTAGAATCACGGGATTAACAGAACATTACTTAAGTCATCTAGACCACTTCCTTTGTTTTATGGAGGTGGAAACTGAGGCCCAGTACAGTAAAGAAACTTGTCCAAGGTCACACTGGTATTAGGGAATATAACGGGGATTTGAACTCTAGCGGGCATAGTGGATAGCGCACTGGACTGGGAATAAGTCATCTTCATGAGTTTAAACCTGTCTTCAGACACTAGCTGTGTGACTCTAGGTCACTTAATTCATTTAACTCTGTTTGCCTCAGTTTCCTTATCTGTAAAATGAGCTGGAGAAGGAAAAGGCAAACTGTTCCAGTATCTCTGCCAAGAAAACCCCAAATGGGGTCACAAAGAGTCAGATACAATTAAAAAATAGTTGAATAACAACAACTGATAATTCTAAACCCATAGATTACAGCAAATTGATAGGATTCTCCCAT
This sequence comes from Vombatus ursinus, assembly GCF_900497805.2. Taxonomy (NCBI): domain Eukaryota; kingdom Metazoa; phylum Chordata; class Mammalia; order Diprotodontia; family Vombatidae; genus Vombatus; species Vombatus ursinus. The sequence goes on from NW_020954641.1 coordinate 20,715,845, forward strand.
CAGTGGATGATAAAATTTTCTAGTTTCTAAATAACAAGAACACAATGTGACAAACAAACCTCCTGAAAAGTTGGACCCTTGAGAAACTTTCTGTGCTGAACCAATCAAAATGTAAGAGAAAAAATTATTTGCAAATGCATTTTAAGGGGACTTTCCTTCTTATATTTTCCTCTTACTTTGCTCAGAAATAAGTCTTACATTTAAAGCCTCTGAAATCATTAAGCCTTTTTTTTATCTGTACTGGAAGGATAGGCACCAGACATTCTATTTCCATAAAAATTAATGTTATAGTCTTATTATTCCAAGCATAATTTCAACAAGTAATGGATTTAACATAAAAGTATATTAGCATCAGTAGTCTTCTGATGCTCTGAGTCTAGAAACAAATTTGACTTAATGGACTGAATGAATGGTGGCACTGAGAGACTTTTAACCCCCTGCAAGGGCATTAGTGAAATTTGGACTCCTATTTGGCAAATATTAGTACATATAAAATTCATTTTAAGACAAAGAAAACTTACAAACATGTTTTTGCCAAAGAAAAGTTCTATCCTATATAAGGAGATCCCCTCAAAACATTTTTATAATTATTTACACCATTTAACATTTAGATGTTAAAAAGCAGGTATCTCTCTAAAATAATTTGCTCAGGTCTAGAGATTCTATCTTTCCCCCTGGAATCTCTGACCTTTCTTTATGACAAGAACTGATGCTTTTATTTGGAATTATGCAAAGATTATGAATAAAATAGTCATACCCTTTGACCCAGAAAATCCATTGCCATTCATATACCTCAAGTAGGTCAAAGATAGAAAGAAAGGTCCAATACACAACAAAAAAATGTATAGTAACACTTTGGTTGTAGCAAAGAACTAGGAATGAAGTAGGTGTCCATCATTTGGGGAATGGTTAAATCAATTGTGCTACATAAATACAATGAAAGTATGTAAGTATGTACTACTATGTAGTAAGAAATTATAAATATTAAGAATGCAGAAAAGCAAGGGAAAACATGAACTGATGCAAAATGAAATAAGGAAGATGAGAAAAGCAATATCAACTATCAATAGTTGAAAGCAACTATCAATACTAAATGTTGTATTATCATAATGACCAAGGTTGGCCACCCAGAAAAGAAATAAGAATGCATTCCACTCTCTTTGCAGAGGCAAGGGACTATGAGTATGTATCACCATGGTTAACTTTTGACTTTCTCAATGTATTGGTTAGTCTTGTTGAATTGTTGTTGTTAATCTGTTGTTATAAGAAAGAAGGTGGAAAATACATGTATTGTGATAAAAACAAAAGAAAGCAATGAAAATATATTTTAAAAAATAAGTTATATACTTCCCCCCCTTTTCCCTTCCCAAAAATCTTCCAGATGAGGAGCTACTTATTTCTTTTCTTTCTTCATTCATTCCTTCATTCATTCATTCATTTATTTTTGAGGCAATCTGGGTTGTGACTTGCCCAGAATCACATAGCTAGCAAATGTATGATGCTGGATTTGAATTCAGGTCTTACTGACTCCTGGGTAAGTGCTCTATCCACTGCACCACCAAGCTATCCCTATAAGGGCTACTAATTTCTGAGTTGCTCAACTGGAACTGGCCAGCTGGGTCCCCACTAGGCAACTTGGACTACTCACAGGTTGTTGTTTGTCCTTACTTCTCGAAAAGTACCATGACATCAAAAAGATGATGATATGACTTAACAATTGCATTGGATTTGAGTGAGGGAGGACTGATTTGACAACAAGTTCCTGCCTCAGCTCCACTTAATGGTTATTTTTGGGCCCTCCTGGCTCAGAGTGAATGTAAATAGTAATTATTTCTCTTTTGGCCAGCTACCCTGAGGGTCTTCGCCTCCCAGTTTGATTTTTTTTTTTTATTAATGGGGCCATCCCTTGACTCACTTCTTAAACTATTCACTGAGTGGGCATTGCCTCACTCAAAACAAGAACAAAATGAGAAAGACCTTAGCTTAAAAAGGCCAAGGTCTCCCACTGCATCCTGGGCCATCTCCAGTCATCCTGATCTATATCTGGCCACTGGACTCAGATGGCTCTGAAGGAGAAAGTGAGGCTGATGACTTTGCACAGCATTGCCTCACTTAAATCCAATTCAATTGCAAGTCACATCATCATTTTTCTGATGTCATAGTCCTCTTTGAGAATGAAGGACAAACCACACACAATTTCTACATGATTATATTACTTTTCCAAATCCTCAATTGAACAACTGATCTATTAGCCAAACTAATTTAGATCTGCTATAAATAATTCAATGAATGAATGAATGCATTTATTAACTGTTTCCTACAAAGCAGGTACTATAGTAACAGGGACACAAATAGAAGCAAGTAATATGGCCCCTGCCTATGTAGCATATATTCTAACAGAGAAAGAAAATACGTAGTGGAGTGGTGGCCAGCGAGGAGTATTTTGAACAGGGAAGACAGAGACAAGGATAAGTGGGAATAAAAGGCAAATAATTGGCATGTCCATTCCAGAAGTAGTAGTGTTGGTTTTATAGAGTTGGGAAGGAGGCAGGAGGGGCATGTACGTGCACAGCACCGTAACACAGAGAATGTGGAAAAGTGAAATGGTGGGCCTAAGGCTGAGCAAAATAAGGTAAATGTTCACAAATCCAAGCCTAGAATCAAAAGATTAGGCACTGGAGTCATCTTTGTCTGTATCCAGGGAGCAAAGGTGAGAATACCAACCATTTAAATTTGGATCACATGTTTAACTTTTCGAATCATGTTCACATCTATCAAGTCATTTGGTCTTCACAAGAGCCCTAGGAAGGAAGAGGGACAAGTTTGATTCTCCCACATTTGCCATATGGTCACTGAGATACAGATTGCTTATGTCACCTATCTGATTTAATCTTCAGGGACAGAACAAGATCCCAGGTCATTCATTCAACTGACAAAGTGAACTTCCAAAAGCTCAGCTTTGTACATAGTGATCCAGTGACACTGGCCTCCTTCTCACTGTACCTCACTCAAGACCCTCCTTTTTCTCCTCATAAAAACCTTGTGAGGTAAATAGGGAAGGTATCATTATCCCTATTTTATGGAAAAGGCAACTGTCACATCAAAGGAATCAGTGTCTTACTCAAAGTCAATCATATAGCTCCTTTAGCTATGGATCAGAAATGGAACTAAGAATGTCAGACTTTTATCCTGAGTCTTTGACCCACAACAAAGCATATGGATGATAAGTTTGTTTGACAGTTCATCGATGTGTCTCCCAAATTAAAGCCTAATTGCCAAAAAATAGGTAGTAGAAAAGTACCCACAACATCCTGGCAAAAGATACAGGTTCCTAAAATGAATTTCCCACAGGCACTTGCTGCCCATAAGAAAGTTGGAACAATCTGCAATTAAAAGTTAGATCATAAATCTGGTGCTAGAAAGGACCTCAGATGTCATCTAATCTAACCATATCATCTTACATACAAGACAATTGAGGACTACAATAATTAAATTACCTGTCCAAGGTCATACAGGTGTTAAGTAGTCAGGAATCAAAATCAGATCCCATGACTCCAAGATCAATACTCTTTCCCCTGAAATAAGCTGCTTCATCTACTATCTGATATTATTCTCTCTGATCATGCTATACATAGGTATAACAAGACTATTAGCTCTTTGAAGGCAGGAACAGTGCCTCATACATCAGTCTTTCCCCACACACTGCCTGGAAAATAGTAGGTGCTCACAAAATATTTGCAGAATTGCAGCGAACTTCCTCAGTTCCTTCTAGAAACAAATGTATTAATTTTTCCTCTCTTTGGCTCCAGCTGGTATTGAAATTAATGTATAGGAAAAAAGGTGATTATGAGATAACTTAATGTGTTAGAGGGACAGACATACAGACACACAGATAGCAACAAAGAGAGGGAGAGACATAAAGATAGGGAGACAAACAGAAAGCCAGATAGACAAGGCCTTATTCAATCTAGAAATGTCCATGATCACAATCTACTTCATGGATCATGGGTTCTTAGTGTTCAGCATATAGAAGTGGAGACTATTAACCCCTTCTCAGGAAAAAAATATTTAGATGAATAAAATAAAATACATAGGATTTCAAAGGAAACCAATTAAATTGAAGTATGGTTAACAAAATATTTTTAAACCAAGTTCATACATGCCAAGTTAAGTCCCTGACCTAGAGAGTTACTGGGCTTTTATTTGATGAGCTGTGAAAATAGTCTGACCTTGAACTTCCAGTTGGAATTATTAAAGGTGAGGTTGAGGGTTCAGGAGGAAGTCTGGCCTCCTCGGGGGCCTGGTAACATGGGAAATATGCAACCTGCTTTGTAGAAATTGCCCATTTGAATGGTATGTCATCCTCTCAATTATGAATAAAACTACTACCAACCTCTAGAACAATAGGTATTCAGCTCAAACTTTTGAACTCCCAACCCAGTATTCTTGGCTCTCTGTAGCTCCTGTTCTGAATGAAACCAATACACTGAAATTACATCTTTTAGGTTCCTTTAAGCCTGCCCTGTTGTTTTTGAATGCCTTTTCTGGAGGTTTCCCAATGGTTGCTGGGGCCACCTGTTCACGCAATATGCTGCATCAGCATTTCTGGCCAGCCTACCCACAACAGCAGGTGGGCTCTGTGACTGTTCCCAGATGAGGGTGAGCCTTGAGGTAGGCAGCAGGCTAACCCAGCTTCTCCAGCACCAGGAGAACATGGCCCCACATAGTTATCTATTCCAATTGTTGGATCAAAAACAGTGAGATATGAGGATAACTAGCTATGGTGTTTCCAGGTTGAATATAATGATAATATTGGTAATTTTTTAAAAAATGAATAAGGTTATGGCATTTGATTATGTTTCTAAAGTATCTCTTTTATAAAGGTAAAACGCTACCAATTTCTCATCATCATATTGCATCATGGTCTATCATCTAAACTACAACCTATTTTTCTTCTAAGGAAATTTTCAAAGCTGCAAAATCAATGATCCCAAAGCATAGAACTGATGGTGTTACTTCCCTACTCAAAAAGATTCAATGGCTCCCTATTTCCTCTAGGATAAAATACAAACTCCTATGTTTGGCATTTAGTACCCTTCATATTCTGTCTTTAATTTGTCTTTCCAAACTTGTCTTAAGTGAGTCCCCTTTAAGCATTCAAAATTGTAACCAAACTAGTTTACTTGTTTATTATAAGCATAACATTCCAACTCCTGCCTCTGTCCCTCCTTTTTGGAGTGCCCTCCCCCAAACCTCTGTCTCTCAGAATCCCTAGCTTCCTTCAAATCTCAGCTCAAATGTCACCTCCCATAAAAGACCTTTCCTGCACTCCCTTTCCTCCCTCCAAAAATCAATTATAGTGTATTTATTTTGTATATTTAATGCATTTGCTTACTTGTTTGTCTTGTCACACCGTTATATTTTTGTCTTCGAATTCCTAGAACCTAGTACAATTTCCAGTGAATAATAAACATTTAATTAATACTAGTTGGATTGCATTGGACTGGGTGGGGGAGGGCAGAGAGTAGGCAGGAGAAGGGGAACAGTATTAGAATTATCACAGGATCTCAGGAAAAAAAGGAATATTTGCAATAGAAGACTCAAGACTCCAAAATACTTCCCTCTAACCCCCACCAATCAGGCTAAGCTAGCAAAATGAACTTCTACCACTATTTTGTACCTCACAATCTTGTATCAGAAAGGCATCTCAAAGTTCTTTTAGTTTTTACCCATACTTGAAGCAAGGATTTCCTTGACAATATCCTTGACAAGTGATTACCCATTCTTTCTTTAAAGCCTTCCAGAGATTCAGAATTAGACATTATATGCTTATCATAATTAATGGAAAAACATCTTCCAGCTCAGTAAATCTTGGTTAAAGTAACAGGAGACCAGCTTTACATACTAATGCTCTTCAAGTCAATTCTTTGAGAGAAATAGAGAAGGTACAAGTAAGTCCTGAAAACTCTTGACTTGATTAAACTGCCTCTGGATTACCTAAGCATTTTATTCCTCCTCTCACTCCCCTGTCTTTGAATATCTCACAATTTATTTAGATCTTGCAAGAGAAAAGGGAAATAGTGAACATAGAGATAAGTGATTTGGGTACTGGTAAGCTAGTTGGGAAGTGAATAGATAATTTATGGAGAATAGTTAATCATTTCATTCCCTTCACCACCAATAAAATGTCTATGTTCCAATATGCCAATTGATCTGTGATCTTATTGATATGAGTATTCATTCAACATTTCCCTTCTTAACCTGTGTGAGACTTGTCCATGTATTACCAAAAGTTCACCACTGAAAGTTTATCCAACATTCTGGGGGTCTTGTCAACTTCATCTGACATCATTAGTATGGGCTATCTACTTGACATCCTTTACTCTTGAAATGTGACCCATCCACCTTATTTTTCAAATATATATCACTTTATGATATCCTTTACACTGCTCCTCTTTTGTAATCCATTATTTATAATATGTTACAGCCCTGTCATGCCCACCTCAGCTATGTAATGGTGGAATTATTGGGTATGCTATAGCAAACATCTTCAGTTATTGGTTTTTCAGTTTTATTTTTTATGTTATGACTGCTCATGGACTAGATAAATCATTAAAATAATGAGATTTTGCAGCCAAAAGATCGGTCATATCATTTTTCTGTATAGATGTCAGAAGAATCCTTCTTCTTTATCTCTGCCTTTAGGATCTCGGCTTCTTTCAAAGCTCATCTCAGATGCCCCCTCCTATGTGACATCACCCCAGCTGTTAGTGCCTTCTCCCCCCAAAATTACATTGCACTTATTTTGCATATATTTTGTCTACATTTATATATGTACATATTGTTTCCTCCCACAAAGCATAAGGTCTTTAAGAGCAGGAACTGTTTTCATCTCTTTGTCTTTGGATCCCCAGAGTCCATCACAATCCTGGAACTTAATGGGCAAATGATAAATTCTTGTTGATTGATTAAATCTCCTCTTTACAAGACCAGCCACTTGTCAGGCAGAGTACTCCCAGGAAACTCATGATCATACTCATGGGCTCACGGTGTGTGTAGATATGAAGATGCAAGTCATAGCTCATTAAGGTATAACTAGAATGCAAAGCACACAGTCAGTGGCTCAGCGGATAAAGAGCCAGGGATGGAGTCAGGAAGACTCATTTTCAATCTTCTAAAGTCCTTCAAATCTGGCCTCAGACACTTCCTAGCTGTGTGACCCTAGTCAAGTCACTTAACTTTCTTTGCCTCAGTTTCCTCACCTGTAAAATGAGCTGGAGAAGAAAATAGCAAACCACTCCAATACCTTTGCTAAGAAAACCTCAAGTGGAGTCAGACATGACTAAACAACAATAGAAGTCAAAAGAATCAATGTGTTCTTGGTGACGGTTTTGCTTTGATGTTCATTTTATCCTTTAATTTGTCTCTATGTTTGATTTTTTTGACCTCCACCCCAAGTCTTTTCATTTTTTTCTCTGAAAGTAAGAAACAGAAAGATTGTATCTTCAGCAATGAATTGGGAACTAGAGGTATTGGGGTCAAATCCCAGCACAACAACTTCTTACCTGTGTGGACTTTTGTTTAGTCATCTGTTGAGATGGCAATTGGTCAGCATCCTTCCCATAGCTGGTAAAATAATCCTGCTAAGGAACAAGTCTAACCATGTCACTCTCCTGCTTAAAACCTACTGTGGTTCCCTATTGTCTCTAAAAACCAAACACAAGCTCCTTAGCCTGGCATTCAAGGCCCCCACAATTTGGTTTGCAATCTACTTTTCCAGAGTTATTTCAAATTATGTTCTTCATTCACTCTATGTTTCAATCAAACTAGATTTCTAGATATTCCTCAAACATGACAAACCTTTCATAGCATACCAAAGGGTATGTTGGAGCCAATTCTAACATTCTGGAAACTGGTAAACATAAATCAGGGCTTAATATATTCTTTTGTATATATGTGTATGTATATGTATATATACATATATGCATACACATATATGTGTGTTCATACATCTATGAATATTTGTATATATGTATATTAGTATACATATTAATATTAGTATATATATACATATATATATACATAGTGTATGTATGTATTTTCCAGAGAGCTAATTGTTAAATATTTACCAGCATTCTACAACTAATAGGTGTCTAACTTTTTTCTCCATAGGCAGAACATGGTTAATAATGTGAATTTATAGGATCGTACTTTCAGAGATTGAGTGTTAAAAGGACCTGAAACGGTCATCTAGGCACACCACCTCATTTTCATGATAAAAAACTTGAGGCCCAACAAGATTAAGGTTCTTGCCTAAGATAATACAAATAGTAAATGAAGCCAGGACATTAATCCAGGATCCATATTAGAATAGAACAAAATAGAATAGAATAGAACTTTTCAAGCTATCTAGCTTCATGTGTTTGTTGTCACCATTCTAGAATGATTCAAATTGGTATATTTGTTTGAGGTTATTGCTTTTAAAGGGAAAGACAGCGAAGATTTTGTGCATTCCAGATTATTCTTCCCCATTTTTCCTTGTGGCTAAGGTTACTTCTGACAAAGCTCTGTATCTGGTAGGAGAAAGTTATGCTCCCTAGAATAAAAACAATGAAGTTTAAGAGGTGAGATTGGGGGATTGTCATAGATCAGGGACTCTTAAACTAACTTCACAGAAGGTTTTTTCCATCATTGCGTCTGGAGGATGGTAGGTCACTAATGAATTGAGAATCTAGACTGAGAGGCTCAATCGCCAGCCAGAGGCAGCTGGATACCAAGATAAATGCTTCTTGTTTTTAACTCTGAGAGCACTCAGCAATTCCAGGTGAATTCAGAAGGAATGGAAACAGGAATGGGAGTTAAATGTCAAGGGAGAAGACGACAGGCACTCCACTAGCTAGCAAACTGCAAAGCTAAAAGCAGAGCCTTGAGGGGATGACGAGAAGCATTCAAGGGCTCCCAGGAGGATAAGAGTAAGGAAGGCCAGGGAGGGCAAGTCCTGATGAAAGGAAGGAAGCTGAAGAATAAGGGCACCAGGTGTCTCTGGACAGTGCCTTTACGGGTGGAGTGGAGGAGAGATACAGGAAGGGTGAGGTGGAAGGAGTAGTACATCATTTGTACCTTCTTAGTTTTATCAAGTGCCTATAGTGCTCCAATAAGGGGGAAAAAGTCTTCCTGATACAACCAGAGGCGTAGACTACCCCCAAATTCTCATATATACGATGTCAAATCCCAGATTAACCCTATAAGAGTCATTATTGCCCTTTGGCCCATTGCCCCTACCGTAAGTTACTCTAGGAACATCTTCTAATATTTAAAGGGACAGCTTATGTCTAGTCTTCCCAAACATAGGTAACACCTAAAGGATAGGACAATATTTATTTCACCCAGCATAAAATAGAGAGGACACAAAGGATCCTCAGGAGCCCATAAACAGACACAGAAATCACATAAGTCATTCAAATAATCTATTTATTTCCTTGAAAAAGAACTAAACTTGAAGCTACTGTCAGAACAACCCTCAGAGTTCTGGTGAGTCCCTCTTTCCCACAGAATACAACATACATAGTCCTTCCAAGACTTATAGTATTACACTGTGCTTTAGAATCCGAATGGAAGGTAAACAAACTTTGGGAAGTTCTGAACAAGAATCCCCATCTCACACAATCCAAATGATTCAGAGGCTTTGTTGTCTGAGTAAGATGCCTTGCAGGACCTATATGGGTGATCTCTCTCTTCCTCCAAGGAGAATGGTATATCAAGAAGTCCTTTCTCTCTCTAGAAGTCCCAATAATCAAATTCTCAAACTTGGGAACTCTTAAACTTTGAGTGATCCATGAGGTGTTGCAAAAGAAATTGTCTTGTTCTGGCTAGAAAGTAGATTCTGGTATCATTCTAACTAAAGAATTCAATCCCTACTGTCTGCTCTTCACAGAACATAGTCCATAAACTACTTCTCTGAGCTGTCCTCTAAGGAAGGTGCCAAAGTCATACCTACCTCCACATGGAGGCATATCTCAGATATCTCTAAACTAAGGTCTATATTCTATAATTTTATCAAGTTTATTAGGAGGAATTCATTAGATTAATCAGTGAAACCCCAACTCCTTTCCCTGAAATAAATGTAATATGAATGACTTCTGAATCTCTAAAAATATCTCGGCAATTCCCTGATGAATGATCCAGATGGATTTCGGCATTTCCATACTTAAAAACCAAGGTGTTTGTTTTTACATTTTTAAGGACTTCTCCATTTGAGCAATGGGATCCTTTTCCAGTCCTCATTTGAGACATTCCTTGTGCTCTTCAGGTAAATAACAGCAGGTCTTGACTTATTCTAGGATTATCTTTCCCTCACAATTGAGTATTTTATGTGTTATTTTGCTTAACCTCAAAACATAAGCTCCTTGAGAGCAGAGACTATTTGTGATTTTCTACTTCTACAATATTCTGTATATAATAGGCACTTAATAAATCTATTAAATTTATTGAATATTTATTTATCTTATAGTTTCTAAGGTCCTATCTAATGCAAACTTGTAATCTTACAAATGTGGAAGGTACAAGGGCAAGGAACTGTTTCATTTTTTACTTCTGTATCTCATCAGTACCTTGTGTATAGTAGGCACTTACTAAACCTTTTTCCCTGAAAGGGATTTTGGTCCTAGTCACTAATTTTTTCCCATAACTTGCCTCCCCACTTAAACTCCTCAAAGGCAAGAACCAAATCTTGGGTTCTTTTGTATTCTTCTCATACCTTCCTCACACTACTTCTCCTAACCACACAGAGTGCCTAGAACAGTGCTGAATATATAACGTCATCAATTACTGCTTCTTGATTGATTGAGAAAGATATTATTGGCAAGTCCCAAGGGATCAATTTCCTTTTAGAACTGTGGATAACTTTTTCCTCCAATAAAGTCCTACCCTGAGGTGACAATGTGGTATGAAGGGTAGAAGTAACCCTGGATCCTCAGACTATGGCAGCAGGGCCTGAACTCTGACAAGGCCTAATAAACTGGGAAAAGATTTGCATGGCAACTCAGAGAAAGACCCTATGTTGGTCTTTCAAGGCCTAACCTTGCTAAACCAGTCAACAAATATTTATTAACCATCTACTATGTGCCAGACACGGTGCTAAGTGCGAGGAATACAAGCAGGCAGGATACTTGCAATCTAGGGGAAAGACAACATGAAAGGAAGCTAAAGGTGAGAAAGAGGCGGGGATACCCCCAATGGCTTGATAAATGCGTCCAAAGAAGTACAGCCAGATGGGAAATGACATGCAGGGTCTCAAACACCAAAGGTCAGATACCTGATGAATATTTTTTAAATTAACAACTCATGAACTTACCTTTAAAATATCATTTAGAGGTTATTCTCTGTTTTGGTGAAAGGAACACCACCAAAATCACAGATATTTGGAGCCATTGAAATACAGTATAGCATGTGAGCTCTGCTCCTTCCTACCCATGTAACTTTGACATTTCTAAACTTCCTGGACCTCAGTTTCCTCATCTGTAAAATGAGGTGATTGGACTACATGATCTTTTTTTTACAGTAATATAGTATTTATACATTAATGTATAATATAGTAATATTAATACATTATACATATAATATAGTAATATACATTTATATAGGACCTTAAGATTTAAAATTGCTTCCTTTACAACAACTTAGAAAGGGAGATACTAAGTACAAGTCTTACTATTGCAGTTTTACAGGTGAGGAAACTGAGGCTAAAAGAGTTTAAATGATTTACCTACTGATACACAGCTACTAAGCATCAAAACCAAAACTAGAATTTGAACCCAGGTTTGCTGCCTCTAAGTTTAGCATTCTTTCTACTATACTCTACTGCCTGTCACATCGTAGGCAATAAATAAATGCTTACTGTACAATGATGAACAAATCTAATTGAAACAATTTAATAATAATAATATTAATCAAATTGTATTATATAGAGCTAAGTACATGCTAGGCACTGTGCAGAGCACTTTACAGTTATTATCTAAGTTGATCCTCACAACAACCTTGAGAGAGAGGTGCTATTATTATTCCCATTTTACAGATGAAGAAACTGAAACAGGTTAAGTGACTTGCCTAGGTTCACATAGCTGTTAAATTTCTGTTGTTGTTGTTGTTGTTATTGTTGTTGTCTTTGCTTTTGTAATTGTATTCCAGTGTTGAGCATAGAGTACTGTTCAACACATTTTTTTCAAACTGATTCCTTCATTCAATATCCTCCCCAAGTTTACACTATCATATGAATTCCATCAAGAAAAGGAATAAATCTCTTATCTAGGATCATACAATTGCGAGCTAGAAAGGAGCGTAGTGGTCACTAGATGATCTTTAAGGTCCTTTTCATCCCTGTATCTATGACATTATGCTCTATGATCCTATGAGCATAGCGTTTGGTAAGATATCAAGGAAGAAAACATGTTGGTCATTGATTATTGACTGACCCCTTGAAATTCTCCTTGCAAAAGCTAATGCTCCTGGAATAGCATAGCAAGGGCATACCCCTCAAGGGAAAAAGAATCAAAGGTAGATGATGCTAGAATAAAAGACCTTGTTTAGTATTCTCATAAATGATGCTATTAGGCATGATTTTCTGAAGATTCTTTTAATTAAAGTCATGGCTCAGGCAGGAATGATTAAAGGTGTCATTTAGTTAAAAATCAAACTTCACTTTTTGATTACATCTGTAATTATAATGCATTAACAGCAGAGCTATATATCCAGGCATTGCATATGCTGGTGACATTAAGAAGCACCCATGAAGGCAAGAGACTTAATGTTTGTGATCCTACCCCAATCAAAGTCAAGATGATTCTAACAGTTTCTATGCAATCATCCAGCAGCAATCAATCCATCAATAAGCATTAGGTACTTATAATGTGCCAAGCACCGTTCTAGGTGCCAAGAATACAAAGACAAAAATGAAACAATTCCTAGCCTCAATGAAAATGTAGTCCAAACGTATAATCACATAATCCCATAGTTGGAAAAAACTATGTGGTTGGAGAAATTATATGGTTCAATGCTTAGCTTCTACAGCATCCCTGACATGTAGTCATCCAATATCTTTTAGCACATCTCCAGTGACAGGAAACTTATTACATATGAAAAAATTCTATTTTCATAATAGCTAACAATAATAATCAGTAACAGTTATATAATATCACTGTGCTAAATGCTTTACTGTTATTATCTCTTTTGATCTTCATAACAACTCTGAGATAGGTGCTTTATGTTCCTCATTTTACAGATGAGGAAACTGAGGCAAGCAGAAGTTAAGTGACTTTTGCCCAGGGTCACACAGCTAGTAAGTGTCTAATGTGAAATTTGAACTCAAGTCTTTCTGACTGGGCTGGCCCAACTGTTAGGAAGTTGTGTTTATTTTCCTTCCCCTACTCTCAAGCCAAAATCTACATTCCTGCCATTTTCCAATTCTGTATTATAGTCATGCTCTCAGAGGAATGCAAAGAAAGTTTAATCCCTCTTCTGAAACAGCCCTTCCAATGTTTGAAGACAGTAATTCCTCTATGTGTTCTTGTCTTCAGGCTAAATATCCCCTAGACGTACAAATCCTTAACGGATATGGTTTCTACATTCCATCATTCAGATCACCTTTCTCTAGATGTTAGTTTTTCAGTAACCTAAAAAATATGGCACCTAAAACTGAGCATATGACTGTAGATGAGGTCTGATCAGGGGCGGGTATAGTAGGATTATCATGTCCTTTGTGCCAAATACTCTACTTCAATTAATGAAGCCCAACATCTCATTACATCTTTTGCTACCACATCACAGTATTGAATTTTCTTTAGTTTGCAGATCATTAAACTCTCCCAAATCTATTCTTTAACTATATGATTTATTTCCTTTTAACACAAATGCAGGACTTCATTTGTCCCTATTAAAATTTCATTTTGTTAGTTTCAGCCCATTCAGCCTGCTGAGATTTTTTGAGATCTGTTTTTTATCATCTAATACATTACTCTGGCCTCTCAGCTTCCTGTCATCAGCTGATTTGATCATTTGTATAGAAATAATGATCATTATTACTAGTAGTAAAAATGGCATTATTATTAATACTAATACTACTGCTATTAAGAATTACTAATAGAAATAATAATTCTTACTTATATATGACTTTCTCACCTATGCTATTACAATAGCCTTCTGATTGGTCCTCTTTGATTCAAGTTTCTACAATGTATCCTCTACACAATTACTAATTAGTATTAGTATTAGTAATTAGTATTCCTAAAACACAAGTCTGACTATATCACAACCTTCTTAAGAAACCTCAAGTTTTATATCCCCTCTAAAAAATATGAACTCTTCTTCTTGGCATAGAAAACCCTTCACAACCTGGCTCCAACCTATCTCTTTACTCAATTCATATCACCTATTCCTCATACATTCTACGTTCAAGCCAAACTTGTGACTGCTCTCCTCTGTGCCCTTACCCTGATTATCCCCTGTGACTGGAATCTCTTCCTCCTTACTTTCACCTCTGGGAAGCCCTGTCTGGCTTCAAAACTTTTCTTAAGCAGCAACTTCTGTTTGAGATTGTTCTTATTCCCTCTTATTATCAGTTCTATCCTTTATATTATTTGTATTTACTTTTCAAAAGCCTCTCACAGAGGGTATAGTTACTAATACTATACATATGGACTTTTTAGGATTTTGCAGTTGAGGCTGATGGTTTTTGAGAAAAATTGAGAAGAGAAAATTAAGGGAAATAAATTGAGAGAGGTTATGGAGAAAACAGAGAGAAAGAACATGAGGGAAGAACTTTGTAGAACTGTCATTTTATTGTTTAGCTGTTATATGAAGAAAAATAAAGAGAATTTTAGGATGAGTAAATTTGGGGGAAAAAAACTTTTTTTAAGTGATACTTTGAGAGAAAGGAAAGAGATTTGTTCTATTATGGCTGGAGAAAGCTGAGATGACAAAGAAACAAGATGGAGAGAACTTGCTTTACAGAACAGTTTTAACCTTTATCTTGCAAAGAGGATGAAGAGAATTCTTGAGAAGTGACTTTAGTTCATATCTTGAGTGAACTAAATGGTAGAAATATGTTTTCAGAAGTAAGGAGTAGTCATCTATAGATATAGCTAAACATTATAAATAATAATTATTAATAAATTGTAAAGACAGCAACTTGATGTTTATTTAAGCCTTAAGAGATAAGAAAATTTGATAAAAACAGGTGCATTGGCAGCTGGAAAAGAGATTTCTCCAGCTTATTAAATAAATATTTGATGAATTGGATCCAACTCCAACTAAGGGTGACCTTAGTTGATTGAGAGATACAGTGATGTTTTATTAATGAGAAAATATAAAACATTCCCCTGTACAATCCTAAAGCTTGTGGTGGTGAGTTTAAACACAGGAATCAGTCAAGTTACAGTCTAAGAGAGGACCCATAAGTTAAGAGGTGACCCACAGAACCCTACTATGTATATATTTTCTATTTACTATCAGTATACATGTTCCTTATCTCTACCCAGCCCCCAATAGAATTTGAGCTTCTAGAGGGTGAAGACTTGCATTTTTATTTTTATATCTCAAGGATATAGCAGAGTGCCTGGCACATAGTAGGTGCTTAATAAATGATTACAGAATTAAACTGATTTGAATATAACCCTTTGGAGTTTACAAAGCACCTTCTATACATCCCTCAGTTGACCTTCTTTCACAGGTAGTTATGAGGTAAGTCATGCTTATGTTAGCCCCACTTTACAGCTGTGGAAACCAACTTGAAAAACAAGCTAGTTATTTTCCCATAGTATTAAAAGCATAACTTGAACCTATGTCCTCCTACTCCAAACCCATGCTTTTAACACTCCACCAAGCTACCTTATCTTTCTCTGTATATATATATATATATCTATATATATATATATATGTGTGTGTGTGTGTGTGTGTATATATATATGTATATATATGTGTGTGTGTATATATATATAGCATTACAGGACTTGGGAACAGAAGGAAATATGCATTTATATACCACCTATTATATACCAAGCACTGTGTTAAGGACTTTACAAATATCTCATTTGATGCTCATAACAATGCTGTAAGGTAGGTGTTGTTGCTATCCCCATTTTATAATTGAGGAGACTGGAGCCAACAAAGATTAAGTGACTTTCCTATGTTCACACAGTTAAGGCTGGATTTGAACTAAGGTCTTCCTGACTTCAGGTCCAATGCTTTATTCCTAGCACCACCTAGCTGCTCCTAGGATTTTTGCATGATAAACTGCTTTTCTCTGGCAGACAACCAACTGTTCTGCACCCAGTTCATATTCTGGATACACTTCCAATGTATAGCAAGGAGCACTTTACCCAGCTTCACTCCTTGTCCTTCCTAGGGACTGAGAAGATATCTGACAACTTCTTGATTCAGCAACAAAGAGCTTCTTTCACCTCTTTGCACAGAATTATAGAATACTAGCACTGGAAGAGACTCAAAAGAGCATCTAAATTAACCCCATCATCATGTAAGAAAGAAAATAAGTTCCAGAGAGGAGTGGCTTGCCCAAGATCACACAGCTTTTCAAGAGCAGAGCAAGGCCCAGACTCTAAATATTCCAACCCTCATTCCACTGCATCAAAGTGAATAAATACATGTTTTCTCACATGCAAAAGGAGAGGTTTGGACTGAATGCTCTCTGAAGTCCATCTTGAATAACATGCTCTCTAAATAAGGGCTTGGCAAGCCACCCTAAAGACAATCCCTGGGCTTAAAAAGAAAACGGAACTCACAGCACTCCAAAGGGTATCTTAAAGCCTGACTGGAATGAGGTAAATGCAATGAATTCATCTGTCTTTCCAAATTAAACTTTACTCTGCAGATATACAAAAATATTCTCTCCATTCTGGGCTGTTCCTCCTGTATTGACACCACCCTAACCTTTCCCCTTTAACAAACCTCACATGTGTTGCTGCAGGCATCTATTGCCGTTAATATCCAGAAACTCATCTGTTCTTGGCAAAGCTGTAGGCTACCCATGATCTTTCCCTCTGTCCAATGGATCAGACAGATGTCCTTAATTTTCCTGGGTTTTGTTACCTCCTAAGGACAGGTTCAAACATTGTTTTCAGATTTTTAAAACATTTAGGTCATGATCTATGTATTTCTCTTCTTCCCAGGGTGTACTCCCACAGAACACATCTGACATTTTCTTTAGCATCCTTCACCAGGGTGGGGGTTCTGCTGTGTCCTATACCTAAACATGTGCAGTTGTAAATATATGATACATGAAGACTCATAGCAAATACATTCTAAGTTCCCCAGTAACAGAAACTCCTGGGAAATTGTCACAAAGCAGCTACAGGAAAGAGGAGCAGGATCATGGCCTGATTTATATCAATGGAGTATTGAGCAGGAGGCATAGGATCATGTACCACAAGGAAAATTAAATTGGGAGTCATGAGATTTGCATTCAAATCCTCATTCCACCATTAACTTGCCATATGACCTTGGGAAAGTCACTTCACCTATCTTTACCTTACATTTCCTATTAAATGAGGACAAAATAATATTTAAGACCTGATCCAGGTTCAAAGTTCTATACCTTTGCAAAGTGTTTGTGTTTAAATATGCCAGGCTGCTCTACATCTTACTTTGCTGCTAGCTAACATGTGTATAACGATTTAAGATTTGCAAAGCATTTTACATACATCGTGTCATTAGACCCTCCTAACAACCTTATGAGGTAAGCACACACAATTGTTATCTTGATTTTACCATTGAGGCTTGGAGACCTTAAGTAACTAACCCATGTTTGCACAGCTAGGAAGTTTGGAATTGCTATTTAAATCCAGGTCTCTCCTGACCCTGAGGCCAATGATCTTCCCCCACTCCCATCCACATAAGGAGTAGCACCCACTCACCTAAGCCCTCCTTTGCCCATTGGAAGGTTTCCATGGTTGCCCAGTCCATGGTTATTAACTCTTCACTTCAACCAACCTTCACTTCAACATGTCTGCCTAGATATAACCAAAAGCTATAGTTGGCCAAGGATAGCTTTTTTTCAAGAAATAGAGAAATAAGGAGTGAGGTGGGAAAACTGTAAAACTACCCCCACATCTCCAGTCTTATACATTATGGATAGGTCATGGTTAAAGGAATAGCTTAGGGAAAAGAGTAAGTAATATAAATTAGGTGCTCCAGACCCTTGACCTCTGGAGAGGTGTTTTCACAAAGGATAAGAGATTCAGCATTTTCCAACTGTCATAAGAGGAAAACCAGATTTCAGTTAGGTTTTTCCTGCCTTTCAGTTGAATTCATGTAAGATATCCATCCTCCTATAATATGTCAGTTGGGGTAAAAAAATGGCATAAATTTATACCTTTCCCTTTCTGTGTATCAGTTCATCTCAAGAAAGGCAGGAGCTTTTTCTGACTCATAATCCACAGTTTCCTTCTGTCATACCTTTCAGAAAGCTGAATAGGGTCTCAGTCACAACCAAACTCTGAGAGTGATGCATTATGTATGATGGGAAGCACAGGTAGAGATCCAAAGTACATGTGCCAGTTAAAAGTCACACTTCATAGCTAAAGTCTTCAATCATTTCTTCAGCTATTCTGAAGTCATAATTATCATCCTCCTAACCACCAGGAAATAAAGAAAATGAGCAGTAAGTAACTTTTTAAAAGATGGATAGCAGATAAGATTGCAATCCAAAGGGGAATCTGGTACTCTTGCTACATTATCTGATATCCTAAGGGAACTATACCATAATATGTAACCAATAAATGGTACAACCAGAAACATGTATATATTTATTGGAATAAAGTCATATACCTCAGTAGAAGGTAGGCTTTTTGAGGGCGGGAACTGTTTTCTGAACTTTCTCTCCATAGCACCTAGAGCAATGATTTGCATACTCAAGGTATGTAATTGATACTTATTGAATTGAATTGTGTAACTAGTTTGAAAAATGTTGCTTCCTCCACCTTTCAAGAAGATGTGTGTGTGTATGTGGTGGGGAAGAATGCATAAATGGCTCCAACTCCATCTGCTCTCCCTTAGGTGGACCTGGTAATAAGGGGGTATTTGGTACAAGGAGTAGGAAAGGAAGGGGACCATCCATGAGAGGGTAGAGACAGTGAAGAGGAGAAAAAGAATAAGATTTTGCCTTCATCTCTCACCATTGAGATGGCATTAAGGAATTTGAAGACTCCTCAGAGAATCACCAGTCTCAACCAAGAAACTAGCACACTGTTCTATGAATCCCTGAAAGTCAGATCCATGGTGAAGGAAGGTGGGACGGACAGAGGCAGAGAGATAGAGGGAGACAGGGAAGAATGAAGGGAGGGAATCAAGGTGAGGGGGGGTGAAATTGTGAAAGAGAAGAAGAGGAGGAAGAATTTCCTTTCTTTTATGACAGTCATAATATCCTGCAGCATTGTGAATTAAATATCTTTAAGCACAGGTCTGGCCTTCTTTGATGGGGATTACTGTAGATACATTTTCCCTGGTGTTCTGGGAGAGAAAAAGTCCCAAAATATACCTGGGCCCTTTGGGTGATAAAACAATCTCTGATAAACGGGTTATAAATTTCCAAGGGATGTTTCATTTATGATGACAGCTTTTTCCACAACAAGGCCTGTTTAAGTAAATGAAATTTTTCATCCTAGAAGATGGCATCCACAAGTCTCCAGGCCTTGTCTCTACATCCTCCATTTAACTGAAATGGCCTTAGAGCTTTGGATCCCTGTATATCAGTTTTGCTCCATTTTCCTCCTGGTTGCACCAAGTAATCTAGGTCTGAACTCTATTACTAGGCCCTTGGGCTTATCACTACACTATGAGTGGACCTTAGGGTACATCATAAGAGTCAGGGCAGTGTTTACCCTTTGCAGATGCTAAAAGGTATTTACATTTAGAGCCTTCTGTAACCTGGTCCCTTCCTAACTTTCCAATATTCTTACACTTTACCCTCCTCACACTCCATGATACATATACACCTATCTCACACATGAAAATCTACTTGTCAAATCTGTGCTTTTGCACTGGATGTCTCCCTCCTCCCCCCTCCCCACCTCTACCCCATACCTAAAATTCTCTTCTCTTTATCTTTACCTCTAGCTTACCTGGTTGCTTTAAGACTCAGCTAGTACCTTCTCTCTAATATTACCAATATAGCCAGGTCATGATTAGTGAAAATAATGAATCCCCTGAAGGGGTCAAATATATTCAAATTCACATGATTTGAAGTAATAATTATGAAAAATATGGTCCTTGGTTCCAACGCAGTGAAAAAATGCAGTATAAATTCAAATGATGGGACCACTTCAGGGAATTCATTATTCATACTAATAAGAACCTAACTGTATATACAATTATTTGCATGTTGTCTCTCATTAAAAGGTGAGCTCCTTAAGGGCAAGGACTGGTTTTTTACCTGTGTATCCTCTGTGCCTAATACAGTGCCTAGCACATAATAAGAGCTTAATAAATGCTTTTTTGACTGACTGACTAAAAGGATAAAGAGGAACTTAAGCTGTTTACCTATACCACTAACACAGTTCACTGAAAAGTCAGACTCAGAGTTAACAAATATTTATTAAGTGTCTACTATATGCCAGGCCCTGTGCTAAGTTCTGGGGAAACAAAGAAAGGCAAAAGACAGTCCCCAGCCTCAAGGAGCTTACTATCTCCAGAGGGAGACAACACATTAAAAAAAAAAAAGCTGAAAAGGCATGTGGGGGGGGTTGGGGAAAGGTTACCCAAAAGTTCTCCAGCCCAGGGGTGAAATAATCTGAGGAGGTGAGAATTTCAAGGTTGATTTCAGCTTGCAGAATGATGAGTTACAAGAGATGATAAAGTCCAGGAAAGCAATCAGGAGGAAAATGATAGGGAGAATTCCCTGGGTGCTCTCCTTGAAAGGCAGAAGATCAGTAAGGAGCTGCCAGATGTCCACCTCCCCACCCTCTCCAACCAGGGAAGGGCCCCAGGGGAAAGAGGAATAGAGGAGGAGTGAGTACAAATCATTCTATCTGCACTCTCTGAACCCCAGGATGATTTCAAGACAACTCTAGATGAAGTTAAGATAAGAAGGAAGCAATTTAAAGAAGGGAAACCAGAACCCCCTCCTGCCCTGAGACTGGGCTGGCTGGTGAACAGAACTCAGTCATGCTTAAGGATTGATCCATATGGATTGAAACAGGTGGGAACTGGAGGCATAGCTGATTGGCCCGGGATGATCAAGCAATTGTTATTCAAATGAGAGCTGCTTGGGGCTTTTGTTCTCCTTCCTTAAACTAGGCTCCCATAAAGAAATCATTGCTCTCCTGCCTAGGCTCACAAATGGACTCAGAAAATGGCGGTGCTCTGCACTCTTCTCTTCCCCCAATTACTGGGTTGGGTCACCTCACTCTACATACTATCTTCTACTTTCCAAAGCCAAAGGCATAGGAGATATGAGTGTGCTGAAGCCAGCTGAACTGGCATGAGAGCTAATTGTTAAATTTTCAGAGTGAGCAATTTACACCTTGGAATTTGTCAAGCATTACAAATCAGGGCTTGATTTATTGTTTTGATGATTTTCTAAACTTAAGAAAAGATAGAAAAATGTTAATAATGCACATTAAACTTTGAAAACTTCCTTTTGTGCTGCATAATATTTTTTTTCAAGGAAGAACTCACTGTTAAACATTAACTTAGCACATCCCAGGCAGAGAATTCCAGGCACCTGAGCGTAGTGGGTTCTTTCTATATACTTAGAGAAACTTTATATAAAATGAAAAGAATTTTACACTCCTCTTCCCCACCCTACCCTCCAGGCCCTTGGACTAAAACCAAAACCTGTCCCTGTACTCAAAACATTTATAAGTATATACTGAGCACCTACTATATACAAAGTACCCTTGTTGCCACCATTCCTCTTCATTCCCTGGGCATTTGTAGGATCTGATTTCCCCCTAGAAACTCACTTTCAGGCCCTTCCTCTGAGTAGCTATACCTGTTCCTAATATACCCTGGCTCAACCCTCCAATTAGCCCAAGTCCATCCTTTCTGGGCCCCATTCTCTTCAAGATTACTACTTGTGGTAATTAGGCAAAACAGATGAACTCATGTCAGCCAATGTGCTATTCCTCTCAAAAAACACCTTAACTCAATTACAAATCACATCTAACACATAGATTCATAGAACATTAGAATTGGAAGGGATATTACAAGAGATATAAGAGAGTTGAGATAATTTGTCATCCACTAAGTTAAGGGCAAAGTCAGGAGTAGAATCCACTTTCTATTGTTGTCAGACTGGTCTGCTAGCTTCAGTAGAGACACAAAGGTGAGTATGATCCTAAAGCATGAACTTTTTCTGCCTTGTATATAGGTCTGGAACTTTAGGTATGTTCAGGAGATAATTTTACTTATGGAAACTCATGTCTGATCCTAGTTGATTCAGAGGTAAGATATAGGAATCAAGCAATCAATAAGCATTTATGGAGCATCTACTATGTGGCAGGCACTGTTGTTCTTGTATTGTATTGCCTGGCACATAGTAGGTGCTTAATAAGTGTTAGTTGACTGACTGACTATATTGGTCATTCTTCTTCAGTAGGAAAATGTGATTTGGGGAGAAGTACTAGAATTTGAAGCTACAAAATTTCCTCTCTAAACTAGGTAGGTGGTGATATACTAAGTGGCATTCCCATATATATGAATTTAGCAGCTCATGGCAGCATTATATATGACAAGCATTTGTGATTTTTCAAAGGAAGAACAGATCCCAGGAGAGAACATGTAATTTGTAATGAACTCATGATTAAAAAGCTGTAGCAGTTGGAGAATGAGTAGGTTTTGGTGTAACGAGACCCAGTGGATCAGCTTAGAGGGGAAGTCCTGTGGAGATATTTATTCATTGTCCTGGCTGAAAGGAAGATCCTGAAAATGGACAAGGATGCCACTTCCTCAGCAAGCCACCACATGTGCAGCTCTCTGGCTCTGTCTTTGTGTATCTGTGTCATTCTATTTCTGTCTTTCCCCATCTCTCCTTCCCTCTATATCTGACTTTTTCTTTCTGTCTCTTTGTCTTCCTGTGTCTGTTATTTTAGTCTCCATGTGTCTGCCTGTCTTTCTCTCTTTGTGCCTATATCTTCTATGTCTATCTTCTTTATTTCTATCTCTGTTTCTCTAGCTCTATTATCCATCAATGTCTGTCTGTTTGTCTGTCTCTTTCTCTCTCTCTTCCCCCCCCCATCTCTCTCTTTCTCCATTTTCTTTCCATGAAGGATATGCAGTGTGAATGCCAAAGACTGCAATACTCATTGATGGAAACAGGGAGGGCTGCCACCCATGAGTCATGTCCATTTCATCCTGGGGTCCAAAGACAAGTAGGCCATTTTTTATAGCAGATAAAGCACTATACTTATTTGAAAGTCATACTCCTTCTCCCCTTGGAACTTAAGACAAAAGAAGCATACAATGAATGCCCTTTGGTCCTTCTCTTACTCCATGATCTCATTGAACAACTCTGTTACCTAGGAAATGACTTCCTTCTGTTTAGTGGAATGCACCAAGATATTCTCTTAGAGTATCCGTGGTCAGTGAGCCTGAGCTTATGTCACCTGGAGAGTCAGCTTTTGAATTATGCTACTGATGTTTAATAGCTGTGTGACATTTGGTAAATCACATTCCCTCTCCCAGAACACCATTACTTCATCAGTAAAATGAGGGAATTGAACTAGGTCATCTCTAAGGTCCTTTAGCTCCAAACTACTGATGTAATGACTAAGTCTGAGGGTACACAAATGTAAATTTTGTCTTTCACTTCCTATTTTACCTTATTACCTTCTTACCCTCACAATACTCATGCAAATAAAGATAATTGCCATTGTGCAAAGCCTTAAAGCTTCAGGAGATATATAGGCATTTATGGTATGTGCCTGAGGTCCTTGCAGAGACCCTGCCATTGAATTATGCACAAGGTCACCTATGTTCTCACCGAAGCCTTTTATACTGCTGCTCTTGAATGAATCATAGTTATTTTTAACCTTGGTTTGTAACACTTGATCCCATACATATGCCCACCCACCATCTTTGTAATGCCTTTTGGGTCACTATAATTTTTCTTCTAACTATAACTGACATCTCTATAGTGCTTTTATGGTTGGCAAAACATTTTACAGACATTATCTCATCAGCCTACGAGTTAAGTGATACAGATATTGTTATCCCCATCTAACAGATAAGCAAAAGAATGACTGAATGAAAGAAAATAAATGAAAAACCAGTAAGTGTGTACTATGTTGTGCTGAGCATTGATGATACAAATACAAAAGCAAGATAGTCTCTGTCCTCAAGGAGCTTACATTCTAACAGGAGGAGGCAACACACATGAGAAATGGTGGCCGTGAGAAGATAAAGTCACAGGAACAATAAATGAAGGCATTCAGTTGTTGATGTGCTTTCTCAGAAACAATGGTATTCTTGATTATTGTTCCTATAGCAAGAGGTGGAATGGGAAAGGAGGGGACTGAGAAGAGAATATTGCAGAATACCTCCATGGGACATGGTAGGAAGGTGGCATGGTGACTAGAGCCAGGATGCAATGAAATCTTACAGCCCAAATCTTACAGACTTGAAAGTCCAGCTGGGAGAATGTAGCAGTAGGAGCCTAGGCAATATGTCAAGGACATGTAAGATTAAGAAACTCAGGATGAGAAAGATTAAGTGACTTGCCCAGGGTCAAACAGCTTAGGTAACAGAGTTAGAATGTGAACAAAAGTCTTCTTGACCATAAGTCCAGCACTATATCACACTGCTTCTCTCTATAGCATTATATGATTGACAACTATAAGGGAGCACCAGAAATATAAAGAGACCAGAGAGATGAGTTTTGTGGAAGCAAGCAGCTTAAGAACATTGAAAGCACTGCAGTTTCCCAAGTGTAATACAGAACAATCTCTCTCCTATTCAATTCTGGGTCCAGTCTGTATATCTGTAGCACCCTCCTAATGAGAGTGTATGTACGTCTATGTACAGCATCTGGAATATAAAGTATAGTCATCTCCTTTCTCTCTAGGCTGGCCTTTTCATCACAACCTGCCTTCACAGTGGCCAACCTTGAGTTCTCAGAGATAGACCACCACAACATGACCATGACTCAAAATTTCTCCCAGTCTTAGGTGTAACTCTGTTGTGCGGGAGCATGACAGAGGAGAAAGGGAAGATGTACTCCCACTACCCGAAACTAGCTCATAATCCTAGACCATTGGACTTCTCATTTATATAAAATCAGCCACTGTGAAACAGATCACAAACATAAAAGCATATCAACAATAAGGGAAATGAAAGAATAATCAATATATTACAGTTCAAAAATAAATGGAGGTCACAGTCTCCCACCGATAAATACCGTGTCTATAGGGGAAAGTGGACGCACACTTACATAAACCTCACAAGAAGACACACAGGTGAGAAAAACTCATATGCTTGAGACAATTCACAACTCCAAACTGGAAGGACTAAGGTTCTTCAGGAAAAATCTATCCTCATTCAAAGCCTCTTCTATTCTACCTGATTCCTTTCTGGTACTCTCAGCTCTCTAGCTGAGCAAATCCCATCCTCTTCTGATCTCAAACTGATGAAACTAGAAGCTCTCTAACTGATAGTAATCCTTAAAAGAATGAAAGACACCTGGGTGGAGATGTCTTGTAGATAGTTGGAGATAAGGAGCAGAAATGGAGAGGAGCATAGTGAGATAGAGAGAGACCTGGACATCAAGTGTTTGTATCCTGTAACTACTACTGATGATGTCTATAATGTCAAGCAAATCATTTAACCTCTCTAAATGTCAGTTCCCTCATCTATAAAATGAGGTGACTGGATAAGAAGCCCTTCAAGAGTCCTTCTACTATAACAGATTGCGTGCCATCTTGGGGAGAGAGGATGAAATAAAGGGGGAGAAAAATGTAAAACTCAAAAGCTTGTGGAAGTGATTGTTGATAAATCAAAATAAATTAATAAAGTTTAAAAAAAAAGATTCCTTCCTGTTGTAAGTCTATGATACTCTGATACGAAGAAGGATATAAATGGAGATAGACCTTTGGAAGTCATCTTCATTGACAAGATAGTTGAAGTCATAGGAATGAACAAAACTGCCTAGGGAGAGTAGGAAAAGAAGGACAAGGATAAATTCATCATATAATAGTTGGCAAGGAGATAGGAACTGGGCCTGTGATTTCACTGGTACAGAGAACTCCTACCAGTGCCTATAGACACCTTTTCTGCAATTTATAGTTTTAGAGACAGGCCTGGGATGCTGAGAAGAAAATTGGCTAAATCAGGTCAAAAGTATGTGTCAGAAGCAGGTTTTGAACCTGGACCATCTTGGATTTGAGACTGGTTCTTTATCCACTAACACTAAATTGCCCCTCCATAGCTATTAATATGTATAAAAATCCCTGATGTTACAGAGGGTATAAAAACAGAGAAAATGTTTCAAAGCACAGCATTGTTTAAGCTGTTTTTGGAAATAAGTGGTTTTAGAAGCCAAGTAACTTACTTTCTAGAAACCGAGTTATTGACCAAATCAGGGCCCACAAGGCAAGAGAAGAGTCTTCAGTTATTACCTCTGAAAACTGATCACTCCTTGAGTAGCAGGCTCTCTATATTTCATTCACATTTCAGTGCCTGTTCTATAATGGTGTCATAGCTGGGACTGAGACACTTTGCTTTTCAACTATGAAAAGAGTTCCTCATCCTCTCCTCTCCTGCAACCCGTCTCCCAGGGCTCTTTAGACAACAAGAGAAAATGCAGGTTTTGGCCACTACGAACTTTGTTTATAGAATAAATTCCTAGGAAAAAAAGGGGAAAAGTCAATTAAAATAGGAGATTCTCTGGTTGTCTCTCTTATGACTGGCTAGTGACTTAAGTCAGAAAAGACTTTGTAGACCAATAATATAAGCTGATGATGTGACAGGAGGTTGATACTGCAGCGATTAGGAAGGTTCGAGAGACATAGTTTCTGAGTAATTTAATAATTTTATTAATAAGGCCAGCACATTTGTTAATAAAAGGCTGATCATTGGCCATGTCTCTTAAACCAAGACAATCATGGGGGTGAGCTCACAGTTTTTATACCCTTTGAAGAGTAGATGTTCTCCACAGTGGGAATCAACTCTGATTGGTTAGCAATTAATGAGATGAGAATATTACAATGAAGACCTGAGAGTGACATCACATCACCCTTGGACAGAGAGACTATCTCTATACCCAGATCACCCCTAGCCTTGGGCAATCTAAGCCCCACCCAAGCAGAACACAATGGCTACTCCACTCAAGTTGACTTTGTGACTCATTTTAAAAATCAGGACTTTAAAAAAATGGGGAAGGGGGTGACTATGATCGCCCCAAATCATCAGTTATTAATAATCATTCCTCTCAATTCTTTTCTACAGAGACGATCTCTTAGACTGCAAATTACCATGGAAAAGGATTTGTTATCTTAAGAAATTGGTCTAGGAACCACATCATGGACAGTGCCAGACTCTAGGAGTTTGGTAAATTATTTCTATACCCATCTGAACATTTATGTAGCACTGGTGGCATTTGAATTCTCTATTTGATAGATTTTTTCCCTGGGAATCAAAAATCAGTCAACTAGGATTTATAAATCACTTACTATGTTCTAGGCACTGGAGATACAAAGAAAGGAAGAAAAAAAAGAAAAAACCAATCCCTTCTCTCAAGGATCTCACAGTCTGATGGGGGAGACAACATGCAAACACATATATTTAGGAAAAAAGGGGTGTGATCTCAGAGGGAGGGTACTTGAGTTCCCCAGCAAACTCAGAACTCGTCTACTGTTTCCCTCTACATGCCGATTTGTAGCCACATTTCCAGCTCCATTTCATTTGGCACAATTCCTGCCCAACTGCAGGACACCCACCAGGAAATTTTATGTTTTAATCACATTTAAGCTATTCCTGATGTCATTAAGAAATTCATTCTTGATCATCAAGGACAGCTTTACAATGTTTTCAAATTCCAAAATTTCCCTAATTCAAACCAGCCAGTCTGTTCTTCTAATTTTATTCAATCCTGGGACCAGTTTATTGTCCAGGTCCTCCTCCAGAAAGAGCACTGGACTCAGAGATGGGAAGACCTGAGTTCTAATTCTGCCTTAGGCACTTACTAGCTATATGACCCTAGGCAAGTCACTTAATCTCCCTGAAATGTTTCTTCATCTCTAAGATAGAGATAATAATAGCACCTCCCTCCCAGGGTGATTGTGAGGATCATATGAAATAATATTTAAAGTGCTTGGCAAACTTTAAAGTTCTATATAAATGCTAGCTGTTGTAGACAGCTAAGCAGTAAATAGATCAAATACTCTAGCACTTGGAGTCAGACCAATTCAAATCCAGCTTCAGACATTTAATAGCTATGTGACCCTGGACAAGTCACTTAACTTCTCTCAGGGTCAATTTCTTTATGAGCTAAATGGAGATAATAGCATCTACCTCATAGGATTGTTGTCAGTATCAAAAGAGATAACATATACAAAGTATTTTTCAAAACTTAAGGCACTATATAAACGCTATCATTAAATGAGATAATGTGTACAATGCTTTGCAAACCTTAAACCCACTATATAAATGCTAGCTATCAGAATTATTATTATTATCATTATTATTTAATGAATACCAGTGCAGTGCTCTGACTGTCCATCCAAGATCCCCTGTTCTGAAAATAGGATTAAACTACTTCCTTTTTCATGCATATATAGCCTGACTAATGTCTGTTATGACACTTCGTGTGTGTGTGTAAAGCCAACGTTGGAAACAGGCCCCCATCTACTGAAAACCAGCCTACTGTTTTCTACTGTCCTTTGGGCCACCTGAAACTTTGTTTCTTCTGAGACTGTGTTTTTCAATGATTTGCAGTCATAAAGCAGCGCCAGCAGCATAATTTAGTGCTTCCAGCTGGGCTTTGGTGGCGGGAAGCTGTTTAGGACTGACTGTTTGAAAGCCCAGTGCATTTTCCCAGATGCAATCTAGCTTGTTCACCTATTCCTATTTGTTCTGGCCCCAGTTAATTGTCAACTTTCAGATCCTATCCCAAATAATATGCACTTGTAAGGGACAAGGGGTAAATCAGAGGACTCCCTTAAGAATTTGAAGAATTCCCTGATCAATTTGATGACATCACTCTCTGTTTACGTACTTATATGTGATCTATGATATCTTCTGGACTTACATGTGATATCATGAAGGTTATATAACATATATCTACAGGCTGTACACATGCATCTAGTGTAAAATGAAGGGAATGAAAACTCTTTAATTAAGGATAGAATGTAGAACAAAAGCAATACAAGTATTAAGACCTTCCTCAAACTGATTAGTGCCTCCCCTGATATACGACTGATATGTGACAATTAGTAACATATACTGATGCACTAAGTCAATATCCTGACCATAGGCAGCAAGATGGGTCAGTGAATAGATCACAGACTGGGAGTCAGAAAGGCCTGAGTTCAATGCCTCGGACATTTCACTGTGTGACCCTGAGCAAGTTATTTAACCTCTGCTTGCCTCATTTTCCTAATCTGTAAAATGGGGACCATAATAGCACTTAACTTCCAGGATTATTGTGAGGATCAAATGCTAGCTATTATATCACAATTTGGATAATATAATTTCATTTTACATATGCATGTTGCATGTCATAGTAGAGTTATAATTATATGGAATTAGTTCTATATTACATAATTAAAATCAATGCTATAATACTTGAGCTATATAATATGAGTTAACACATGTAAAGTGTTTCACAAAGTATTAACTATTTAAATGTTTTTAATAACAATATTTGTTTTGTTTTGTTGTTGTTTTTCAGTCATGTCTGACCTTTTGTGACCCCACTGGAGTTTTCTTAGCAAAGATGCAAGAGTGGTTTGCCATTTCCTTCTCCAGCTCATTTTACAGATGAGGATTTGAGGCAAACAGGGTTAAGTGACTTGCCC
The DNA here is from genome assembly GCF_900497805.2 of Vombatus ursinus. Classification (NCBI taxonomy): domain Eukaryota; kingdom Metazoa; phylum Chordata; class Mammalia; order Diprotodontia; family Vombatidae; genus Vombatus; species Vombatus ursinus. Next base: position 20,745,859 of record NW_020954641.1, read on the forward strand.
AGGATCACACAGCTAGTGTCTGAGTCAGGATTTGAACTCATGTCTTCCTGACTATAGGCACAGAGCTCTATCCACTGGACCACTTAACTTTTAAAGTTTGCACAATATTTCACATAGATTATCCCATCAAGTATAACAACATTTTGAGATAAATACTACAAATATCATTACCTCTGTTTTATAGAAGCAGAAATAGAGGTATAAGGCTTACTCATAATCACACAGCTAATAAAAATCATAGGCAGGGTTTGAACCCAGATCTTCTTGTACATGAAGTCCAGTCCTCTAGCCAATATACCACACTGCCTCTCAATCCTATCACTAACTAGTTTCATCAGATGTAATCCCAAACATGGAATAGTTCCCATTAGAACTATTTCAAAAATCAATTTGTGCTTCATTATGATTTGGTATATGTCAGTTTCATAATTCACAAAAATCATTATCTGTAAAAACTAAAAATAAAATTCATTACATTAAATGTAAGATACAGTAATAGAAAACAGTTAAAACAATGACACCACAAATTTTACAAATTTATATGATCATATGATTTTTATCCACCTTTTTCCTGATCTAAAACTGCTCAAAACTGATGAAATTCTTCCTTGCCCGTATCTTTCCAACTAAAAGTTCCTCCCCTTGTCTTTAAGCTCTGAAAATATGTCTCTACATGCTCCTTGGTTTAAGGATATGGAAATTACACACAATTTTCACTCTTCCTAGATGAGAAAGTGGTAAACAGACTTAAATTTAATCCAAAATAAAGCTATACAACTACTCAATTCATAAAATTGCTACTTTCACAATTCAAAAATATACACTGGCTCTGGAGTGAAAAGTCTTGGGTTCAAATTAAATATCTGATGCTTTCTGCCTTCATGACCTTGGACTAGTTACTTCATCTACCCGGGTTTGCCTCAGTTTCCTTATCTGAAAAATGAAGGGTTGGATTAGAAGATCTCTGAGGTCCATGTTAAACTCTACATCTAAGCTTCTATTATTTTCCATCCACCCTTTTCTTGATCTAATACTGCTCACAACTGATGAAACTCTCCTTTGCCCACAACTTCCTTACTAAAAATTCCTCCCCTCTTTGTCCTGATACTGTGAAAGATATCTACTTTTGCAAAGCCAAACTAGCTCCTTACATGCACAATATACATAATAAATATAGGTCTGCTTCTCTGTACAGGCCACCCTAAGAGGGAGGATATTAATGCAGTTCTCGCGGCTATGGCCTACATTTGCTACCTGTCAGCTCCTACAGAATGACTGAATATGACAAACTATATTACAAATATATAAAACTAAGAGTCATTACCTAATGGATAAGAGGTCAAAGAATAAGAATAGGCAGTTTTCAAAAGAAGAAATGCAAACTGCCAACAACAATTTGAAAGAATGAAGCAAATCACTAATAATGAGAAAAATTCAGGTTATAACAATGCTAAGGGTTCACCTCCTAGCCATCAGATAGGCAGACATGACAGAATAGGAAAATGGGTCAGGAAAGATAGTAAAGAAGAAGGAAGGAGCTCAATGTGTTCTCTTCTCCCCCTACCCCAGGAATAAAAAAAAAAAAAATTCTCCAAACAGATCTAGAAAATGCACTAGACCAAATCTTGATTGAGAAATTCAAGAAAAAATTACAGAGTTGTTTCTTCCATCCCAGGTCAGGATAGGGAGATAGACAAAAAAGTCTCTGGACAGTGGGGGTGGGATCTAGTCAGAAGCATGTAGCACAGAGCTTCCAGCCCAGGACAACTTATGAGTCTAGAAAGAAAGATCTGTGACAGGGTTGGAGGAAAACTGGTTTAGAGCACATGTGGATGAAACACCAGTGCTCATCTGCAAGAACAAAAAGGTCAAAAAATATACTGACTAGAAACAGAGCGGTAGTTCAGTGAAATAGATTATATACACAATATACAGTAATAAATGACCATAGTCATCTCGTCTTTGCTAAAACTGAAGATCCAAGCTTTGGGGGTGAGAACTCACCTTTGACAAAAATTGTTGGAAAAATTAGAAAGTAGTTTGTCAGAAAATAGGCATAGACCAACATCTCACACTGCATACCAACATGAAGTCAAAATGGACAAATGATTCAGACATAAAAGGTGATATTGTAAGTAAATTAAAGGAGCTTGGAAAAATGTACCTGTTGGATCTCTGGATAAGGGAAGAGTATATGACCAAATAAGAAATAGAGACGATCACAGGAAGTAAAATGGATAATTTCAATTACACGAAATCAAAATGCTCTTGCACAAACAAAGCTAATGCAGGCAAAAAACAGAAGGAAAATAGGAAACTGGGGGAAAATTTCAAAGCAAGTTTCTCTGATAAAGGCCTCATTTCTCAAATACATAGGGAACTGAACCAACTTTATAAAAATAAAAGCCATTCCCTAGTTGATAAATGGTCAAAGAACATGAACAGGCAGTCTTCAGAAGAACTCAAACCTATCAATAATCACATGAAAAAATGCTCTAAATCACTACTAATTAGAGAATTGCAAATTAAACAGCTTTAAGAAACCACCTCATGCCTATCAGATTGATTAACATGACAGAAAAGGAACATGGCAAATGTTAAAGAGGATGTGGAAAAATTGGGACACTGATGCACTGCTGGTAGAGTTGTGAACTGGAGTGGAGTAGAGTGGAGAACAATTTAAAACTATGCCCAAAGGGCTATCAAACCATACATACCCTTTGACCCAACAATACCACGGTTAGGTCTGTATCCCAAAGAAAAGGGGAAAGGACCTACTTGTACAAAAATATTTTGTAATAGCTCGTTTTGCAATGGCAAAGAATTATAAATCAAGGGGATGCCCATCAGTTAGGGAATTGCTGAAAAAGTTGTGGTATATGATTGTGATGGAATGCTATTGTGTTATAAGAAATGATGATCATGATGGTTTCAGAAAAATCTGAGAAGACTTACATGAACTCTTGCAAAGTGAAGCAAGCAAAACCAGAAGAATATTGTACACAGTAACAGCAATATTATAAGGATGATCAACTGTGAACGACAGCTACTCTGATCAAAACAATAATCCAAGACAGTTCCAAAGGACCCGTGACAAAAAATGCTATCCACCTCCAGAGAGAACTGATGAACTCTGAATGCAGGTTGAAGCATCCTTTTTTTTTTTTAACTTTCTTTATTTTTATTGCTTTACTTTGTTTTTGTTTTCTTTTGCAACATGGCTAATATAAAAATATGTTTAGTATGACCTCACATGTATAATCAAAATCAGAGTGCTTGCTTTCTCAAGGAGAGGGAAAAGCAGGGAGTGAGAGAATTTGGAACTCAAATTATTTTTTTAAATGAATGTTAAAAAATTTACTTGTAATTGGAAAATAATTAATTAGATAAATAAAAAATATATTGAAAAAAATGAAATATAGGACATCCAAGAATTCTTGATGAAAAGACCAGAGCTTCATAGAAAATTGAAAGCATCAACACAGGAGTCAAGAAAAACATAAGAAGACAAACATGAACAAACAATCATAAGAGACTAAAAGAGATTAAATTGCTTATATCTTAATGGGGTAAATAATATAAAAATAATAATTCTTACAACTAGAATTTATATAGCACCAACTATGTACTAAGCACTGTGCTGTGTTTTATAAATATTATTTCATTTGAGCTTCACAACAACCTCCAGTATCTTTGTCAAGAAAACCCTAAATGGGTCATGAAGACTCAGACACATCTGGAGGAACTGGACAATTGAGTGGCTAGCACAGTGGACATAACAGCCTTTGTGAACCTCCTTTATACCCATATATACTCCCTCTTCTCTCATTAGATGACCTTTCCTATGACTTGAAGATTGAGGTCATCATTTATGAGCTCCCTCATCTACCCTTCTACTTTCTATGTACTCACTCACCCTCTCCTCCTTCCCTTTGATCTCAAAGGATGAGATATTTCTCCAAATCTGGTAGCCTTAATGCTATGCTTTGACTGCCTTTTTATTGAAGGGGCCAGAGGTGTAGAACTCCAGATGTAGAACTAGTTTACTGAGGTGGGGGAGGAAGTAGAGAATGATTAATTCAGGAGGGTGGTGAAGAAACATGTGTGGGGAAGGAGAAGGGAATGAGAAGAAGGAATCAGAAATAGAGGGTAGTAGACAGGATGGGGAGATGAGATAACCTCTAAGGTACAGTTTCAAAGGAGAAAAAAATACAAAAAAATACAAAAATACAAATTACTCACATATCTGCACACACACACACACACACACACAAGCATTTGAGACTATGGGTCACGTGGGAGTAGGTTTAAGGTCTCAAAGCACAGAACCCAAGCATACTAGTTCCCTGTAGTAAGTGCCAGTGACACTAATAAACATGACATCTTTCAAAATTTTCAGCCAGCATATGAAATCTGAAGTCCTCTTTTCAGTTAGGGGTTAATTAATGCCAAATATGATTCTTCGTGAGATTCTCTCTCTCTCTCTCTCTCTCTCTCTCTCTCGGTAGGGTAAGAGAGGAAGGTGAGAAACAGTCATCCATTTGATGCACTTACTTCTTACCCAGCCAGATGTCATTGTTGACCCTCCAGAAAATTCCATCCTTTTCTTTGATGACATTGATGCCCTCCCCTCAGACACATTTAATCTTTAATATCTGAATATTCTAAAACATTAATGAGAGTTCTACGTGCTTACCGCAACACTGATTTGGTTGGTCTATTCAAAGCCAAGCCAAGACCTGACAGTCTGCTTCCTTACCCTCAACACTGATTTTAATGCCACCTTATCTGAAGTGTATAAGCAAAATGCTGATGACATTACCCAGTTTTAGGTAAAATTCATCCAGTCCAGCCCAAATACAATAGACTTCCTCATAAGTAAAATAAGGATAATAATTGCAAAGCCAACAAAAGACTATAGCTAAAACAAAGGCAATATTAGGCCTGATAGTGATTGGCAAGCTTGATAATGATTGGGAATTCATGCCTTTGGATTACCTCTAAACCTGTCCTATCTATGCATCTCACCCTCTGATGTTTCTGTTTCCTCATCACCTATTTTCTCTTTAAATTGTTATAATCTGGCTTCCAATTCTCATACTCTACTGAAACTGCTCTTTCAAAGGTCACAAATAACTACCCAATGGTCAAATACAAATGTATGTAGCTTTGGCGCTAATGGTCACCCCCTGCCATTGCATAGTCTCTCCATATTCAGCTTCAGAGATACTACACCATTCTAGTTTTCCCTCCACATTTCTAAGTACTCATTCTGTTTCCTTCCCTGGCTCCTCATCCTCTTTCTGACTACTTGATATGGTTGCTCCCTTGACTGATTAAACCATCACCCAAGAGTTTCATTGAAGTGATGCCACTTTCCCACAAAACACCTTTCCATTCTCCCCTCCCTCACACCATCTTTTCTTCAGGGACAGTAGACCATGGGGCTGTAGTACAGGATGAACTGTTTTAGGAAAGGGTTGCCTTCTCTACATCATGACTATACCTTAGGCAGATGAACCTTTCTAATGCTTTCCTCCTATGGCTACCATGACCTCATTAAATTGTGAGCTCCTTGAGGGCAGAGAATACTTTTGCCTTGCTTGTTTTTTGCCTCAGTACTTAACACAATGTCTGGCACACCATAAGCATTTAAAAATTGCTTGTTTACTTGACTAAATGCCAACAAGAATTCCTAGTCATAGTTTAATTGTCTAAAATGGAGCTCATTATCTTTCCCCTTAAAGCTTTTTTTTCCTCTAACAATTAATTCCATCTGTGATACCACCATTCATTCACTCCTAACATAACTTTCCTCTTTCTCATACCTTTCACATGTTTTCAGGTACCAGCTCCCATTACCAGGGTCTAATTATCAAAATTTCTCTAAAATTCATCCCTTCTTTTCTTTTTCTACTGTAACTACTCCAGACCAAACTAATTAATCTCCAGCTGAACCTATGACACTCAACACCCTCTTTTCAGGTCTTCTCACCTCTGATCTCTCCCATCCTCTTCTTATCTAAGGATATTCTTCATATCTTGAAGGTATTCTCTTCCTACCACTGCCATAATAGGCTCTCTTACACATAGATCTGGCTCATTGTTCCTCTGCTCCATAATCTTCCTCTCACCCATGAAGTAAAGTTCAAATTCTTCTATTTAGCATTGAGGCCCTTCAAAACCAAACGCTACTCTAACATTCCAGACTTCTCATAGATTATGCCCCTTCATTCTCCCTTTAGTCCAGAAAAACTGGACAACTATCAGTAAGTCAGTCAACAAGGTTGTATGAGAGCTTACTATGTGCCAAGCATTGTGCAAAGTGTCAAGAATATACAAAGAAAGGTTACAAAACAAAAAACAGCCCTGCTCTTAAGGAACTGACAGTCCAATGAAGAAAAAAGTATCTAGGTATTCAGTTGTTTTTCAGTCATGTATGACTCTTCGTGACCCCATTTGGGGTTTTCTAGAGTGGTTTGCCATTTCCTTCTCTAGCTCATTTTACATATGAGGAAACTGAGGCAAAAATGGTTAAATGACTTGCCCAGGGTCACACAGCTAGTAAGTATCTGAGGCCAGATTTGAACCCAGGAAAATGAGTCTTCCTGACTCCAGGTCCAGAGCTCTCTCCACCACATCACCTAGCTGCCCTAAATATCTAGGTACATACTAGATATGTACAGCATAAATAGAAGATAGTCTCAAAGGAAAAATATTAGCAGCAAAAAGGACCAGAAGGGCCTCCTGCAGGTGGGATTTGGGCTGAGTCTTGAAAGAGGCCAAGCATCCAGAAGGCAGAGATAGGAAGAAGAGTATCCAAGTATGGGGGACAGCCAAAGAAAAGCAAGTAACAGTAGATGGAGTGCCCTGTGCAAGGAAAAACAGTCAGCCAGTCTAGCTGGTTTTCGGGGTACATGGAAGGGAATGATATGTAAGAAGTTGAGAAAGTTAGAAAGGGCCCAAGGTGTAAAAGGATTTAAATGCCAAACAGAGCATTTTGCATTTAATCTTGGAGTCAATAGAGAGCTACTAGAATTTATTGAGTAAGGAGGTGATGTGAACAAACTTGTACTTTAGGGAAATCACTTTGGTAACTGAATGGAAAATGGATTGGGGTGGGGCAGAAGTTTGAGGCAAGGAGATCAACCAGGATACCATTGAAATAGTCCATGTTTAAGGTAATGAGGGCCCCAGCAGGGTGGTAGCCGTGTGGATGGAGAGGGGATATATTAGAGAGCTGCTATGAGTTAAAAGTGAGTAGACCTGGCAGCAGATTGGCTACGCGAGATAAACGAGAGTGAGAAGTGGAGGATGAGTGACTGGGAAAATACCTAAGATCACATATCTCTTAAGTGGCAGAGTCAGGAGTCCAGTCCAGGTACTGACTTCAAATCCAGTGCTCTCTCCACTGTCCCACACTGCCTACACCATTTACTACTAAAGATCTCTTACTTGTAGAAAGGGGAGATGAGACACCCTGTGATCAGTAAACACGACCCTTTATTAATGAGAATCCTTCAGCCTGCAAAGTTCTTTTAGATTCTAGATATTTGTAAACGGTCCACATTAAAGTGCCAACTTGGAAAAGATTGATGGGGTTCTGAAAGAGGGAGAGGTAGGAGGGGGGTCGGTAAGGCCAGTCGTATTCCTTCAATGCACATCAGATTCTGAAGCTAATCTTTGAAACTACATTTGCCTTTATTCTTTCTGACTTGAGTTAATGGGATGAAAATAGCTTCAGCATATATCATTTCTTTTCCAATTTCACATAGTCACAAACCCTTTATTAGGCAGAGCTGACCTTCCACACTCTGGTAAGTGTGTTTTGTTCTCTTAATTTTGCCAGAGAGCAGATAACTAGCCTGGTGTCAGTCACCAAAGCACAGCATAAGGCAGTGAGCATTTAATTAGCCCTGAGCCAGGCAGGAAATGGAAGAAGCCATCATCTAAATGGAATCATTTCCCACCCCCATTTCTCCATTCATCAAGAATTTGACATGCCACTCATTTATGATAAAAGATGCTTGGGGATTTTTAAAATAAGTTACCTTGAGGGGACATCTGTTTTCCACATTAGAATGCTTAAGTTGGCATCCTAAAGTGGTAAGGAAGGTCTGAGCTCAGAACCTTCATAAACTTAAAAAGAGCCAAATTTAGAACCCAGGTCTCAGTTCATTGGTCTCAGAATCAGAGAATACCAGAGCAGAAAGGGATCTCAGAGGTCATCTAATCCCACCAGTACATGGGATATGTACTGAGACCAAAACCATAGCCTGCCTCCACGTGGAAGGAGGAGGTCAGGGTGGTAATCTACTACCTGACAAGGAAACCCATTCCACTTTTACACAGATTTATTGTTAGGAAGGTTGTTGTTTGTTTTTTTTTTTCCCTTGGAGATGAAATATTCCTCTCTGTAGTTTCTACTTCTTGCTCCTAGACCTGTTTTCTGAGGCTGGGAAGAAGAAGCATTATGGCACAGTGGGAAGAGTGGTGAACTTGTATAGTTACAGGAACTGAATTCAAATTCTAGCTCTGCTATCTAATACCTGTGAGACTTTGGGCAAGGTACTTAACCTCTCTGGGTCTCAGTTTCCTCATCTATAAAATTAGGGCAGTTGGACTTGATCTCTTCCAGATAGAGGGTCTGTGATCCTATGATAAATCTAATCTCCCTTCCAAAATGACAAACCAATAATACTTAAAGATACCTCTAATGTTCCCCTGTCTTCTTTTTTTTTGTTAAATATCCCAAGTTGATTCATTTATTTGTTTTTAAATAAATTTTACTGATATATTTTATTTTTATAAACACCTTGATTTCTTCCTGTTTCTCTTTTCTTCCCCCCTGCAAAAAGCCATCCCATATAACAAAGAATTTTTTCCTACTCCTTAATTTATCATCATTTGACATGATCTTCAGTCTCTTCACCATCTTGGTCACCCTCTGTTGGAAAATCCACAGTTTTTTAATGTTTTTCTCAACTCAACTCACTCTAGACTTCTCTACCTCCTTACCAGCACCCTTCTTGTCTTGGAGATACTTCTACTCTGAAGCCCACTCAGTATTGGGGAGATCCCAGTTTGAACCACCATTTCATTGAGGAGCCCAGCCATACCCATTTCACTCGTAACTCAACTCATTCCCAGGAACTCTCCACCTCCTTGACAACCACCTTTCCCTTTTATGTGGTGGCTTCCCCCATTACTATGTAAGCCCCTTGAGGATAAAAAATGTGAAGTTGCTTGATGCCCAGTACTTAGCAAATACAGTGCCAGAAATATAGTAAATTATTAATGAATGCTTTATCTAGCTATCATCTATTTACCTATCTATATATGATTCTACTATGCCGTGCATGAGTCATCTTGGAAGGTCGTATTTTTATGCAAGGGTTTATGATTAGTTGGGATCTTAGTAGCCTGAAAAAATACAATAAAACCTTGGTTTATGGGAAGACTAAGAAGAGGGAAGTAAATTTAATTTATGTCAATAAAAGTTAATTAAGCACCTAATATGGTCAAAGAACTATATATAAAAATGGAAAATGACCAGAAAGGGGGAAGAAACCAAAAATGATTCCGAAAAAGACCAAAGTAGATTATTATTTTTCTTCATGTACCTATCTGATTTTTTAAAAAATAGATCACTTTCTTGAGAAGATTTCAGCTTTTGTTTGGTGGGTGTCATGCTGACAGTGTATCAACTCATATACATGCACAGATATAAATGCTGTGCATCTGTGTTATTCTCTGAAAAATTCTAGCAGCAGCACTCCGAGAGAGCCCAGAGATTCCAAATTATCTTCTCTCATACATCAAGGGTGCCAAGGATAATGGTCATGACAAAAATGGAGAGAGGCAGGATTCCCTACCAAATTCTTAATTCAGGTAGTCCATTACCATTTAGCTTTTTTCATTCATGACATTTTGAAAAGCACAAAGTCATGTGTCCATCTCCATTTCTTTTTCGTCAGAAAACAAATGAAGGAAAAATAATTGCCTTCCAATGGGTGATGGGGATAATTTTCTGGATCTTTCCTCAAGGACTCTTTAAGCAGAACAATTATCTCTGTCCCATGCAGCTCCTGTATTGGACACTTTAGCTACTATAATGGTCTGCTCTATGTCTAATTTAAAATCAGCCACTAAGTGGATTGCCCCCTTTTTTCAGTCTACACCTCTCAGATAACCATGGCAGCAAAGGCAGTATGGTATAACAGAGAAGCGCTAGATTTAAAGTCAGGAAACTGGATTTTTGAATCTGAAAAGGAAATGGAGATGGACACTTGACTTTATGTCCTTGCAAAATGGGGGGTTGGACTTGATAACATCTAAAGTTGCTTCTAGCATTGAAACATATGAGTATTCAACAAGTAACAAGTCTAAACCTTATGCTAGCAAGTCTTAAATTTAATTCAACTTCTACTTACTGCCTTGACAACCTGGTTTTCAGAGATATCGTAAGATAATTCTTCACAATTGTATAGTACGTTTCATTTTTCAAACAGAAAGATAGCTCATGAGGAGTACTAGAGTGCAAGACAGATGACCTTGGTTTGAGTCCCAGCTCTGCCATTTATTTTCTATGTGACCTTGGACAAATCACTTAATCCCTATAAGCTTGAGTTTTCTCTTCTATAAAACAGAAACAGGAAGAATTGCCCTATCCATATGATGTCACATTATAACACAGAGACAACTATAAGTTCTCAAAAACCAAAGCATCATTCTGAGCTTTGATAGGTCCTACTAGTTGGGATGACTTTGCATATCCATCTAGCAGCTGTTTCTGTGTCTATCTTCCAAAGTCCAAACTAGGTAAACGTAAAGAGAGTCAACTCTAAGAATACTGTTCTAAGTGTTTTATTTTGGTGACAGCTTTTCATGAAATCATATCCTATGACATCAAAGTGATTATGTTGGTAAAGGGAGTGCCCATACAGAAGAAATCAATCACAGATCTTTTGAAGTACTCAGCATCTACCTCACAATATTGGGAGTAAAATGTTTTGCCTATTATATGATATATAAATGTATGAAAATAATCATGAAAAATTATAGTAATGTAATTATTATATAATATAAAATAGTATGCAATACATTATGTAACATCTAATAAATTAAATATACAAATATATTGCATCAAATAGTGACATATTATATAACATAAATATATTCAGCATACTAATATGTTAATATATAATTATATATTTATAATATAATTATTACTAATAGTATTGATCCACAAAATTTTGACTTTTAAATAGATGTCAACACATTGATTACTCATAATCGCCAAACTAAATAAAGTGAAAAGCCTTCAAATATAGAAGCCCAAAAGAAATTAAAACCATGTTGAAACAGGACAAGATACATATCCCAAAGATGTTTTGAGTCTATAGAAGATGAATTTACCTCTCAATATTTGTATTTAATTACAGAAAGTTGTCATTTTGTCTACCTGAGCAACAGTCCACAGAACATTAAATATAATAATAATAATAACAATAATAATAACAACAATGGCAGGATAATGACTTGTCCTATGGTTTCTATCTGAACTCCATCCTCATGCTCCAAAATGAACTTCCTCTGGGATGGTGTTCTTTAAGTAAACTTCTTTGCAAAGAGCATCTACTCGTGTGCCTTCATACCTAGGGAACATTCCCTTTCAACCTCCTTCCCCTTCTTCTCCAGGGCAGGAGCCAATAGGAATGCTCTCTACAGTGTATGCTGTCACACCCTGCCCATGCTCTGTGCAGGACCACAATTCCTTGCTTTTTAGGAGAGAGGGAAGAAGCCTAGGTTTATACTGATTTTCCTATTATCAAATATGTTTGTTCCATGCCAGGTGGAGGTGTTGTTTATATGGACATATCAAAAGAAGAACTTGGATTTTTTGCCTATTGATTAATGATTGTTTCTAATTTTATCATATTAGGAGTTCTCCTTTACTGATTCTGAGTGATTTTGCTATATGAGTGAAACCTGAAAGTGTTATACATGAATAGAAATCAGTTCTAAAATTGTAAAGGATCTTAGAGATAATATAGTACAACTTCATTTTACAGAAGGAACTGAGGGCTAGAAAAGAGAATTGACTTGCTTAAGGTCACCCAGCTGGCTGAAGGTCAAATCGGCACTAGAAGTGAGGACTCTTAATTCCTAGCTTTATGCCTTTTCCAACACACAGTGCATTAAACTTTGAATGAGAAACCGTATTCCTTTTTCTTTGACCCTTAGTAACACTTACTGCCTTTCTGGTGCATAGTCATTAACTTCAGTGACCTGAAAAACATCCAAGTTTGTAGGGAAATATAAAGAGAGAAGGAAAATAAAGGAAAAACCAAAATTAAACTTAAAAAAGGACTAACTGGGCTACCTTTTAGCTGAGTGTAGACTTCTGTGTTGTTGTTGTTTTTTCCCTACTCCAAGGTTCAGAAAATTTAACAAGGCTCTTGATTAATCAAAAAAAAAATATTTATTAAGCAAATATTGTATGACAGGCACTCTGTAGGTCTCTGGGGATACAAAGACAAAATTGAAATAGTCCTAGCCCTCAAGAAGTTACATTCTATTGGGAAGAAACAATAAGTACATAAATAAATATACAACATAAATACAAGGTAATGGGGCAGGGTACCAACACCTGGAGGGATCAGAAAAGATGACATGTAGAAGGTAATACCTGAGCTAATTTTTTAAGGGAACAAAGGATTCTTTTCTTTAAATTTATTTATTTTTTTCTGAACTTAATAAAACAAGCATTTCCATAAGATAGTAGAATAGGAGGGGAAAAAAAAGAGGATTATACATGAAACTGCAAATCTATTATGTACAACTTGCTATTCTTTTTAAACATATAATAAAGTTGTCATGTAACTTTTTTCCTTTTTTCCCCTCCCCTCCTCCTCACCCTAGAGATGACTACCATTAGACACAAATATGCATATATATATATATGTAAAACCATCATATATATGTTTATACATATATATATACATATATATATACACACACACACTTCTATTATCATTTCTTTCTCTGGACACAGATAGTGTCTTCCTAGGAGCAAAGGACTCTGGTAGCATCTAACATGTGCCTGGATATGATATACATTCATCTATTTCATCCATCCATCCATTGATTAAGCATACATCATGTGCAATATGAGAATCAGCTTGGTATGAGGAATAGAGACTTTGCCTCAAAACCAGGAAGACTTGGGTTCAAGTTGCCCCTCTAACACATACTGTCTCTGTGTGATCCTGGACAAGATACTTAAACCTTTAGTGATCCAAGCAATTTCCCAAGACTTATGTTACAGAGTAGATGCCAAGATTCTACCCTTGAGATATGCCAACATCTATAATCAGAATGATATTAGATTGCTAGATGATAGCTAGCTATGTAGAGAGATAAATAAATCAATATATAATATACAGAATGGTATCATATGTTATATCATCTATAGAGATTATGTATGTGTGCATATATGTGTTTATGTATATATACACACATGTATACATATACATATATTATCATTATCATGGTATCTTATCTGACCCATTAGTCATATAGGCTAGGAAATTACAAAACCAGGATTCAAATCCAGTTCCTCTAAATCCAGTTTCTGGGCTCTTTCCTTTATAGTACGTTGTTTCCCAAAATAAAAGAAGTAGGAAATGTTTTTGAATGAAACATAATTTTGAACACCCAAATAGAAGTGCTAATGAATGCAGTATGGTGGTAAAAAAAAAGGGCACTGGTATTAGAGTTTGGGAGCTTTGGTGAGGTCCGTGGACATTAATAATAAACTGTTTGGAAAGCATCAAGGTCCATCCTGGACGTTGGTGTTCACAAAGGTGTAGTGGTTGCAAAGAACACTCATCTGTAAAACCCTGGTGTGTGGAGCAGCTAGTGAGTGGGTAAGTAGTGAGGAGAGATTCCAGAAAGTCTAGAATAAAACAGAAAGAGGGAATGGGCAGAGTGTAGAATGGAAACAATGAGCCTGTGTGTAGGACAGAGGCATGATTGGAAGAATCGTGACACTTGAGTGATGGCTAGAGCAGCTGTGGAGGCTAGTATGCCTTACTGTACAACAAATCTTGAGAGCCTGTATGTAGGTCTCTAGAGCACTCACCCATGCAATGATACCAGTTTTGGGTGAGCAATAATGAGCAAACATTCATTAGGTCCTATACTATTTAACTAAACTAGAATGTGCAAGCTTCCTATTATCTCCTTAGAATGAAAAGGAATGTAAAAAGCCCACATAGAACCAGTGCTGCGGTGGGTGGGGAGCAGTGAATAAAATAAGTGGAAACAGTTTGACTGCCAGTAAATAAAAATCAGTGAATTCATGACACCTAGATTTGAAATCAAAGAACCTGGGTTCAAATTCTGGCCCTGTCCTTTACTGAATGTATAACCTTGGGCAAATGCTTTCATCTCTCCGGGTCTCAGTATCTTTATTTATTAAGTTAGGGGATTAGGCGATTAGATTTTCTCTAAGGTCCTTTCCAGCTTTAAATCCTTGAAATAACAAGGATTGCTATGATAAATCAGAAAGAGAAGAAAGCACCACAGGATCATGTTTTCCTGGAGGATTTCATGGCAGAAATAGTGCATGACACGGTCATTACAGGATAGAGGGGTTCCCCCTCTAATTACAACCCCTGCTTCCCAGGAAAGCCAGCTCAGGTAAGCCTCTTTTTTTTTTGTCTGTTTCCAACTACTAATTTATTTCCAGAAGTTTGACAGAGATCATTTTTGTTTTTGTTTGGGCTTAGGGGTTTATTTGTTTTGTTTCATTCTGTTGTTATTGTTTTCCAGTTAGTAAATACCTAACACCACCTAGTAGGGCAGGAAGGGATTGTGACTTCACTGTGAAGAGAATATTCATACTGATGAAATCATGAATGCTTGAAACCATAAAGTATTGATTTTTTTCCCCCGCTTTCCCTTTTACCTCTTATTTTTCTCTTAGAATAGGTAATGTGTAAAATAAATAAATGCATGAGGCTTTCTGGCAAATAGTTTTGTGGAGAAAATGGCAAGTCCTAAGACATTCTTTAATACAATAAGCTGATAACCCATTTTGAAAAGCTGGGTCATTCTCTAAAAGCCACTGTCATTTTTTTTGGTATTCAAATGTCCAGAGTGCAGCTCTGTTCCATCCAGAGGGAGGGCCAGAAGGCCTGGGATCTGTTGGATAGAAGGGAAAGGGTATTCCAGATTTAACTGTTCCTCCTGACCTTCCACACTGCAAACTCCAACTTAGCATTCTGTGGATGGTGTTTTTCCTAAGCATTGATAAGCTTCCAGTCCATGTGGATCTCTTCCTTGTCTGAACTCACCTGGAGAGTACATGATGCTCAACAACACTCAGTCATTTCCTCACTATTTTGATTTCAGTCAAAACAATAAGGAATCTTAGGACACAGAAGACAATGATAGAACTGATAGAGCCTTTAGAGATCACCTAATCTCAGAGAGAAAAAGGAGCTTTTCCAAGTCATAGGAGTGTTTCCACAGCAGTGCAATCCATTGGCATAACAGTAAAATCAAGAAAGTTCCCAAATGTAATATTTGCCTCATACAAAGAGAGGTTTTGGGTAGATAGTAATAAAATAATTGTCTTGGTTTTGGAAAGTAAATAGAATAAAAGCTTGTTGTCATGAACAATAATGTTGCATTTGCGTGTTAAGCTGAATATTGCTTTTTCTTTTCACAAGTCTGATCAGTTTTCATTTGGAAACTTCTTGGGGGGGGGGGGGGAACTAAACATAATCCATTCACCAGAATTTATGTCCTCCCTTAGAAGAGTCCAAAACAATTATCATCTTTTTTTTTTAACTACTCTTTAGTGGTTTGCTCCTTTTATCTTGGTGCGTTCTTTGTTAAGCATAGAGATAGGATTATCTGAGCTGCCCTTTTACTTTAAGGAAGAACAGTCAATCAGCTAACACCTACTACGCGCCAGGCACTGTGCTAAGCACTGAAGATACAAAGAAAGGCAGAAAACAGCCCAGGCCCTCAAGGAGTTCATGGTCTATGAACAATCAACTATGTACAAATAAAATACATACAAGATAAAATCAGGATAATCTCAGGGGGAAGGTACTAAAATTAAGGAGGACTGGGAAAGGCTTCTTTTTTTTTTCTTTTGGGAAAAGCTTCTTGCAGAAGGTAGGACTTCAGCTGAGATTTCATGGAAGCCAGGAGGCAGAGATGAGAAGGGAGAGCATTACAAGTATGGGGAACAGTGTTTTTATATTTATTGTATTGATATACACAGTTTCTGGGAAAGGAACATGGTTAGACAGCATAGAAAAGTGGAAATGGCAATTTGGAGTCAGTGGATTAGGAGTTAGAGGTTATATCCTTGTGGAAATCACTAAGCCTCTATAGACCTCAATTTCTTTATCTGTAAAATGACTAGATGACTTGTAAAGTCCTGACACATAATGCAGCTGAATGGAGATCTCAGTGTTCCTATCTTTTGTCCTTCAAATAAACTGACTTTGCCAAAAACAGCATCTCTCCTCAATAGGAGATGGTTTTTTAAGGGAAAAACATGTAGAAAAATGCATGGTCTCTCAAGTCACATGCCCTCAGTGCTCTAGGGACAAAATGGACTCTCCAGTCTGGGTGTCATACATCATACAAAGCCCCTGACTAGCTGAGGAAGCATCCATTTGGTGAAATATGACTGCAGTGGGAGGAAAGCAGGACTCATGTGGATGAGTTCTCTTGCTTGATCTCTGAGGGCTTAAAAAAAAATACCTGAACTCAGGCACTGGCTACCAGAGGTATGGGTTACAGTGAAAATGTAGCTTTCTGAGGGGAAAAAAATTCATCCCACTGCTAACCACAGATTTAGGCAAATCTGTATAATTTGGCCATCACATCACCTTCTAATCTTTGATGCATGGCTAACAGGAAGTTCTGGAAATGAAGCTTCAGGGAAAATGAAATACCTGTCTTTGAACCACAAAATATTCCATCTGAAAGTGACCCAGGGAGATTATATAATCTAGGAGTACTTAACTGAATTTAAAAGATGGATAGAGACAGACAGAGAAAGAGAGAGAAAGAGAGAGAGAGAGAACTATATTTCCTTATAATTGGTTTTCTTCATAATCCTGTGTATTTTAATTTATTTTATGTATTTGGAAAACATTATTCTTAGAAAGGGTCCATAGGTTTTACTAGAGTACCTGAAGGGTCAATGATGCAAAAAGAAAAAAAAAAAGAACACGTTAGAGTATAATCCAACAACCTCATTTTGGAAAAAAGGAAACTAAGTCCCAGAGCTGAGAAGGTTATCTATCTATTTAGTTGCAGAGTTAAGGCAAGAGTTTAGGACTTCTAATGCCCCCTGCCATGGGCTCTTTCCCCAGGAGAATAAAAAATATAGTTGAAGTCTGTTTCACCGCCAGTTAAGGCAGAGAGGGTATAGGGGAATAATAATAATAATAATAATAGAATGAAAGAGGATAAAAAGCAAAAGGAAACAAAAAAAAAAGAGAGAACCAGTTTAATTTCTTTCCCATGTACACAAGCATTGACAAACCTCAGGCCCACAGGTTAATAGAGCTCAAGCTGAAAGGGACCTCAGAAATCATCTAAACCTATTCTATCATTTTTGAGGAAATTGAGACTGAGTGAAATGATAGCCAGTAAGTGACAGAGCTTCATGAAAGCATAGAATAGAAGAAATGAAAGGAACTTTTGGGCAATTGCTCTAACTGGTAGTCGTAGGACCTGAGTTCAAATCCTGACTCTGGAATTTGATATATGTGTCCCTGGGCAAGTCATTTGACCTCACAGGGCCCTGGTTTCCTTGCTTGTAAAAGGAGGGGTTTGGACTAGATGGTGTCTATGGTCCCTACCAGAAAAACTACAATCCTATGAAAGTCCCAAAGCTAAGATACTAGAAAATTGTCTACTACAGCCACTTCATTTAACAGATGGGGGAAACTGAGGCCCAGAAAAGTGAAGTGACTTGTCGAGTGACACAGGGAGCTCCCAGCAGAGCCTCAATAAGAATACAGATCTTCTAAGTCTTGGTCCCACCTACCTTCCATTGCCCTCACCTTTGCATAGCAAATGAAATGTGTACAGTACTCTCTTATTATTCTATGTTATTAAAGGAATTTTAAATGGCAGTTGGGGGAGGGGGGAGAGAAGAAGGGGCATGCCAGCCAATTGTACAGAACTGTTTTCTCTTGATAAGGAAATGGAATTTGACTATAGGTTACTGAATGACTAATCCCGATTACTCTGCATGAAGTTTGACCATGTTTATATTGAAGGGAAGCTGGAAAGGTTTCTCTGGGCTTGATTTTGCGCTGCAGGATCCAAAGCCTGAGTAATGAAGTTCAGCCAGGTTGATTGTCTTAAATCCCTGTCACAGAAGGATAATCATGGGATTCTCTCTCATTTAAGTAGTACTTTTACTTCTAAGATACCTTCACATCTATTTATCTGCCACATTTATCTTCATGAAACAACCTTGCTGTTGCAGATAGAGCAGTTATTATTTATGATTTCTGTGTTGTCGAAAAAGAAAATAGAGATCTAGAGAGGTAAAGTGAGTTATAAAGACCACACAGCTATTTATTTCTATAGTTGATCCTTGAATAAGGGTAGGGACTGAATGAACCAATTAATTAATTGCCCCAGCCCACTTAAAGTCACTAAAAAAAATTCTCTAAGCCTCATACTTTCTCAGGTGAGAATATCTCTCAATCAATCAATCAATCAAGGACATTGAACTAAGTGAGAACAACTCAGTTAATAAGGTTGGGGAGGAGGAGGAATGCTTCCAAGGCATTGAATGGAATAAAAAATTATTCTACACAGGAAATATTATAGGGATTGGCTGAAGAGTCCTAGTTACATCCAATGGGCTTAAGATAGAAGAACAAGCCAATTTGAGACCCACTGGCCAGCTCAGTGGTAGAAACCATTCCAACCAAGCCCCTAAAAGGAAACTGCTTGGACTGTGGTGGGGGTGGGCACTATCCCCACCTCCTCTCCCTTGACCAGAGGAAAACTTTTTGAATTTCTAAAGGTTTAGAGGTCTTAGACTTTCCATGGGTGTCCTAGGAACATTCCAGAAAGAGTTTGTGACAATATCTGCATTGAGAGCTGAGAATAAATTAGACGCAGTGAGCAAAGGTAGCTTCAGGACACTGTGAGGACCCAAGAGATAATTGCACTGTACCTTTCCTAAGGGCCCAACAAGGAGGGAAAAAAAAAAAGACTTCCAGCAAAAGAGACTTCTAGGAGCTGTGAATTATCCCCTTTGCCACATCATGTGCTCCTAGCTTGACCTCACTTTACTCTGTATTTTATGTAATTTCAGTAGAGTATGTCCCTAGCTTGGGGAGGAGGGAGATATTTTGTACCAAAAGTCCTTGCTAAATACCCATTTTTCTATCAACTAATTAAGTCTGGTGGCTAATTAATATGAACTGATAATCACTGAAGGGAAAACACTGGGGGAGGGAAGAGCAGCTCATGAACAATAGTATCGAATAATCTCCCCATTAGCAATAGTGACCAGCTGAAATCTGGGGCCCCAGCCTGCTAGACCAAGTGCAGTATGAGAGCATGATCCCAGAGAATGGAGAGTACTTGGAACTAGGTCCAGAGCCTAGTCCAATTCTAACGCCCATTTCACTACACAAAACTACTTCTGACAAAATGAAAAATTATCCCTACTTCTCCATCTAATCTGATAATAGTGAAATCATCAGTGTGAGGACCTTGTAGTGTGGAAATTCCCTTAACTGATGCTGATTAGCATGTCTACAGTACTGACTTTTAAGGAACTATCTAGGTCTCTTTGGGACAGCTAGGTAGCACAACGAATAGAGTACAGGGCCTGCAGTCATAAAGAGTCATCTTCCTGAGTTCAAATCTGGCCTCAGACACTAACTGTGTGATCCTGGGCAAGTCACTTCACCCTATTTGCCTTAGTTTCCTCATCTATAAAATGAGCTGGAGAAGGAAATGGCAAACCATTCCAGTATCTTTGCCAAGAAAACCTCAAATGGGATCACAAAGAGTCAGACATGACTGAAAATGACTGAACAACAATAATAACTAGGTCTATTAGATCCATGTGACTTGCCCATGGTCACACAGCTTCAATCATATGTCAAAGGCAGGACTTAGAATTGGGTCTTCCTGACTCCATAGCCAACCCTATAGCCACTAAACCATGGTACCTCTTATTCCTGTCACAAAGAGGAAAAAGGATGAAGTGAATTACATCAAGTTACAGGGTCATAACATCACAGATTTAGATCTGGAAGGGACCCCCTAGCCAATTCATATCCAGTCACACAGCTGGCCAGTAATAGAACTATGATTTGAAACTAATGCCAGAACCCAGGTATCCCAACTCCTTTGCCAGCACTGAACTGCCTCTTCCACACAGGGAAGCTGCACTCCCAGTCCTCATTTCAGTGTAGGAAGACCAAACTGCATGCAAACTAATAAGCTTATTGTCAAATAATTCAGTGTGAACTGATGTAGGAAAATCACATTCCTTAACCAATCTGCAACAGCAAAAAATAGCTCCTTGTGCAACAGCAGGAAATCATGCAAGTCACTCTAATTTATTGAAAAGCCTCCTGCAGTGGCTTATTCCTTGCTGGCTGGTAAAGGGATAAGTGTGAGGAAACATGGCTACAAGTAGGAAGCAGACAGGCCCAAACTCTGGGGTTCTTTGGAACTTTGCCAATCTAGGCTAGCCAATGTAGAACTGGACTCTAGTTTATTTGCTGCCACCTGACTCCACAAATCTCATGAAGATGTCCCCAACTCTCCCAAAGAATATTTGAGCTAGACATAGGGGTCTTAAAGGCTTTAATTAGAAATCAACAGAAATAGGTAAAATCTGTAACTAATTTATGGAGTATATAAAATTATCCAGGTATAGAGTCATGAAATCTTATGCTAAAATTTCCCTATTCTGGACACAGAACAATGCATATACTATAGAAAAAGCTAAGTGATGACTTGGGGTCAGGAAGTCCTAAGTTCAAATCCTACCTCAGATACTAGCTGCATTACCACTGGTCAAATGACTTAACCTCCTGAACCTCAGTTTCTTCATCTGTAAAATGGAGGTAAGAATAGCATCTATTTCACAGGATTGTTATGAAGATCAAATGAGATAGTATTCTATAATCCTCAAAGTGCTACATAAATGCTCAATATTATTATTATGGGATCATAAGTTTAGAGTTGGAAGGAGCTCTAGAGGGTTTTCTAGACTAAACCCTTCAGTTCACAGCTGAGGAAACTGAGGCCCAGAGAGGTAATGTGTTTTCTTCCATGGTCTCATAGGGAACAAAATACACCACAAATAATTTTTTAAAAAATAAGAATAGGGACTGAATTTGCAATTTAAATGGTACAGAGAATTTCCAAATATAGAAATTCCCTTTACAATGTATGTTGACACTGCATACTTCTCTGCAACTTGTAGTCTTAAAGGGTTGCTTAGAGCACTGGGAGATTAAGTAAATTGCCCAGGGTCACATTTTAGTCAGTGTTAACCATAGAACTTGAACCTAGGTCTTCTTGACTCTAAGGTCAAATCTCTCTCCATTGTACCATGTTGTCTCTCATACAAAGAAAATACAAGATAAATACAAGATGACTTTTTTGGGGGGGAAATGAGTTGTGGATGAAAGCTCTAGCCAGAGGCTAGTGTATCAGGAAATGCCAGTTTGGGAGATTGGAAGTGAGCTTTGAAAGAAACTTGAGATGTTAAAAGGTGGAGATAAGGAGGCAGTGCATTCCAGGCATGGCAGCAACCCATGCAAGAAGAGGAAAGATGGAAGGCTATACATGAAGGACAGCAAATTGGCTGGACTGCGGAGTTTGTAAAAGGAAATGTTTCTGGAAAGTAGGCTGGAGCCAAATTGTTAAGGACTTTAAATGATACTAATAATGCTTACCTTGGGAGATACTAACAAGATGATAATATTATTATGCTATTAATTTTTAATATTAATAATACTAAATGTTTTATGATTATAATAAATGATACTAATGTTCACTCTGCATACCTTACAGAATGGTTGTGAGAAAGGTGCTTTGTAAGCTGTAAATTACCATATAAAGGTACTTATTAAGAAACAAAATAAGTGTTTTTCTAACTTAAAGCTTCTGAACAGGAACTAGAAGGAAAACAGTAAAATAACCCCTTTAAAATGTCATCCTCTTGGGAAACATTAGCATGAACCAATTTAGAAACTGGGACCTCGGTGACTGTGCCCAGTGCTAGAAGTTGCTGTGAAGAATGAATGAATAAATAAATGAGTGCTAGATCAGAACCAAATAGAGGGAAGAACCCCAGAGGGAAGAAATCTTGAGAAAAAAAAATACACTTGACGTTAGACTGGCTCAGTCAAGCTCTGGTCCCAAAGATTCTATGCTACAAGCTGTGGAGTTGGAGCTGCTTTTCAAGTTCAAAGGACAAGTCCTCTGAGAAATTAGATTATTGGCTCATACCACTTTCCTGTTCCCCAAGCAGCGTTCATCTTCCCTTCAGATCTTTTGTCCTTCCTCTCCCCTCCCTCCCCCTTTACCAAAATGTAATCTGGATAACATGGAGTAAAAGCGTACTGTAGCTCAGCTGACAAATGACTGATCCATTGATTAGATGGAAGGAAATGATAGAAGTCAAGCTATTGTAGGGAGTGGAATGAGAATTGTAGATAAGTGGGGGTAGGATGGGGGGAAAGCCAGCAGGAGCAAGAGGGAAGCACAAAACCAATCTCTCCTCGTTTTCAAGTTCATTCCCCAATCTCAGTGACTGGCCAGGTGACAATCTATTTAGATGAGGTTGTTAATCAGAGAGGAAAAAACACCTGAGGTGAAAGAGATGCGTGAGCCAGGCAGAAGTTTGAAGAGGCTCAGATGGGGTGGGATTTCAGCTCTTTCTGCCAAGAGCAAAGGTGGACTTAATTTCCAAGACTGACACTTCTCCTTCCCCTCTATGAATTATCAAAGTTAGACCCTGGTCAGGTACATGATGTGCTCCTGGCACTGTGGAAAGAAAGGGGGGAAAAACAGTCACTAGCATCTTTTATTTGTGTAACACTGAGTCCTGGATAACAGCAATTGTAGGCATCGGGTGAAAATAGCTGAGTTTTGCCATTTGTTAAGACAAAAGTAACCTGTACTCAATTGTATTCACATGTGAGTGACCTACTGGGATCTGATGCTAGAGGCAAAGTGAGGGTCTGTAGAGATCAAGTTGACAGCAGGTAATTCATAGAATAATTGAATGTCCAAGCAGGAAAGGGCCTTAGAGATCATTTATATAATCTCCAGGACTGACAGGGAGTCACTTGGTGGTAAAGCCAGAGTTCAAACCCAGGTTTCCTAACTCTCAATTCAGTGTTCTTTCTACTCCACCAGTCTCATTCACAACTCTGCTCAGATGCCTCCTTCTGCAAGAGTCCTTTTCTGGTTCCCACCCCCAACCTCACCCTCCCACACACACACAAGCGACTTCTCCTCCAAGGCCCATAAGGTTTCCTTGTAACTGCTTTATATGCATTATGAGTATGCCTATATATTTATTTTATATATACATTTACATATGTATATATGGCGTCCCCTATTAGAATGCAAGCTCCTTGAGAACAGGTGCAGATTCATTTTTGTCTTTGTAACTCCAGCTCTCAGTAGAGTGCCTGACATATGAGGTACTTTATAAATGCTTGTTTGCTCATTTGCTTGATTGATTCATACCATGGCCCCATCTGGAATACCAAACTCTCCTCTCTGTGAACTTGACTTCTGCTCATCTTTCAGGGCCCCAGCTTATATCACACTACCTCCCTGAAACTTTTCCTGACCCTCCCAGATCCACATCTTTCTAAAATTTGAACTCAGCTCTCCTAACTTATAGTCTACTTTCTTTTCCACTATACCAGATTCTAAGACTTCCATTTGTTTAAACAGCACCCAAAATTTGCCCTTTTAGGTCCTGGGAACCTTCTTGTAGTGATTTTCTATGCCAAAGTACACCTTACCTTGGGATATTTTATCATCAATCCTATTCACCTCTAGGAGACATTGGCTGGGTTCCCAGGTATGCATATTAAGAGATGATAATATTAAAATCTTACATTTGTAAGATACTTCTAAAACAGTTTTTACATATATTATCTGACTTGGTCCTCACGACTTCTTATGTGGTAAGCAGATGGTACCACTTATAGAGAGAGGTAGGGTCTGCCACTAAACTAGCTGTATGAGCTTGGGCATACCCATGGGTGGGTGGTAAGCAAACAGAGCATTTCCCCAGGGCATTGAAATTTAGAAGGCTTCTGTCAGCACTTACACTCCATCAGTAGCATAGAAACAACTGAACACTAACACTTAGCAAGAAGACTGTGTGAAAACAGGAAGCTACCAAAGGGTGTGATTCTGGTGTGCTGCCCTCACCCCAGCTCTGACCCTAAGGCGAGCTCTTTCCCAGGACAAGAGGCAGTGGTCCCAGTACTTCAGCATCCCAGACTCTCCCCCTGTAGGGACTACTATTCCTGGGTTTATGGTTCTATCTTCCCCAAAAGGACTTTCCCGCACACGCCCCCAAGATATCTTATAAAGCAGGATTATACAGCAGGAAGAGCCCACGCTCCAGGATTAGGTTCAAATGCCACTTCTGATTCTTATTACCTGGGTGACCCTGGGCAAATCATTTAACTTCCCTGGGCCTCAGTTTTCTCTCCTGCAAAATCAGGGAAATGGATTAATCACCCTCTGAGGTCCATTGTAAATCTGTGATCCTATGATCTTCCTTCCCCTGCCAGTGAAATTTGTCTCAAAAAGGGGATGTGAAGTTCTATTTTGTACTGCTCATCCCACGCAAATTTTGTAAAACTTGACCCAGGCACCAAAATTGTCAGATTGTTCTGATATTGGACAAGTTGCTTTACTGAGAGGCAGCAGGTAGATGGAGGGCAGGCCTTCAGTAAAGAAAGCTTAGATTCTAATCCTGTCTCTAACACTTATTAGCTGGGTGACCATGAGAAAATCAATTAACCTCTCTGAGCTACATCCTTCTATCCACAAAATGCAGACACTGAACTAGATGTCCTAGGGTCCCTTCTAGTTCTAAATCTATGAACTTCTCAGAGTTTCCAGTTCTTCATTCTGTAATACTATTAGCTCACATTTATATAGTGGGTTTTTTGAGTGGTTGGTTTTTGTTTTTTTTTTTTGCTTTATTTTGTTTCGTTTTTACAAAATGCTTTGAGGACAACTCTGTAAGGTAGGTGATAACAAATGAATTATCCCCATTTTATAGATGAGCAACCTGAGGCCCATCAAAATGAAGGAACTTGACAAAGCTCCTATTAGGAGTAAGTGTCAAGGCCAGGACTGGAACATGGAGTATTCTTTTACAAAGTCTGTTGCTCTTTCCACTATACTATGGAATCATCACTCAGTCTGCAACGTACAGAAGCTGAAAAAGCCTGAAATTCCCTGATTTCCTAAGGTAATGCAATTAGTGGCAAAGTTAGGACTAGAGCCTAGGTCTGAGTCCAAGACTCTTTGAGATCTCTATGTCATTCAGAACTGATTTGTCTTATAACGTATTGTCCCCCAGGTTTCTATGCACTGCAGCCAATGATTCCTGAATTCAAGAAATTACTGTTCACAGACTATTTTATGTAGTTCTTCTCCCCTGCAAAGTTTTTATATTTATAATGGGGATTTCATGATACTATAAACCCTCAAGAAGTGATTTGAATTGATTGCTTTCAGGCATTGTTGCTGATTAGCACATTTGGGGAGCAGAGAGAACCTTTCAGTGATCCCCCCACACACCATACTGCATATATGACCAACTACAAATAGGACTAGTTGGTGATCATTTCACCTAACATATTATCCCTGCCCAATTGGGATTTTTAGATTCAAGACTATAGCATATTTATGACTATACATGTATAATCTACATTAACTTGCTTGCCTTCTTAATGAGAGGGGTGAGGAGGGAGGGAGAGAATTTGGAACTCAAAATTTTAAAAAACAAACATTAAAAATTGTTTTTACATGTAATTAGGCAAAAACAAAATGCTAAAGAAATTATTTAAAAAGAACAAGACCACAGCATATTTATTTTGAATTGATGAAGTCATATGATCTTGAGACTTTAGAGCTAAAAGGTACTTTTGAGATCACAGAAGAGTGCAACTCCTTTAGTTAACAAAGAAGGAAACTGAAGGCTAGAGAGATTCAGTGACTTTCCCATTGTCACACAGCAATTGAGAAGTAACAAGTTCTGAAATAGGTAATGTGACTTTAAATCCAATGCTCTTTTCCCTTCTACAACCCTGCCTCCCCCAAGCGACTACCAAAGGCTTAGAGCAAGTCCTATCAGTATTTAATCTTCTTTTTTTTTCATTATGGAAAATGGAGAAAACACAACCACCAAGGAGAAATGAAATGGATAGATCTCCAGAGAAAATCTTATTGGGTGAAAAGCTCAAACAACACCCAGTGATTTATGTTGGCCCATCGGGGCTACCTTGAACAGATCTGTGTGCATCCAATAAATCACCGTGCCCAGTGAACTGGCATCCTCACAGTCTTTCTGTGGAAGGCACTCTGTTCGGACATTCTTCATTGGGTAGTGATTAAATTGCTGCTGTATTTTATTCCAGTAAGAGGGGATGAACACTGAGAGGGAGGAAATTTGGAGAAGGACTTCTAAGAATCAATATATTTTAAGGATAGAAGGGACCTTAGAAATAAGCCAGTCATATGAGGCATCAGCCTGTAAAGGAAAGAGATCAGACTGTATAGTCAGACCTGAGTTTGTAACCCAGCTCCAATATTTCCTAGCTATGTGACTCTGGTTAGTAACATAACTGCTCTAAGCCTTACTTTTCTTTTCTTTAAAATGGGTATTTTAGCACTCACAAAATTCTCCAAGTTGTGAGTGTTCACTATAGGCCAGCTCTATCCTATTATAGATGAAGAAACTGAGGCTTCAAAAAGAAAAAAAAAATCCTAAGGTCACAGGTCCAAGAAGTGACATCATCAAAGCTTGAACACACATCTTCAGATTTAAAGTCCATTTGTCTTCCCGCATTCCATCACACTGCCTCTGGGTCAGCAACCAGGCACCTGTGAGATTAGGAGTAGCTCTTTGACCACTCTCGCGCATCTTAGCTTCAAACAGACTTTTTTATTGAGTATATTTCCAAAGTCCAGTAATGCTACCTAATACCTCCCTTATCCAGTTCTTATCTTAAGGACTTCTTAAGCTGAATCGATAATTATATTAAAATAGATAGATGACTTAGGTCCTGCGTCAGTGAAGGGGCTTGAGGCTCAAGGTCTCACAATCTCAGAAAGAATAGCAACAATCCCCATGATGACTAGCTGCTTCTAATCTCCCCATTTTGACTGACCAAGAAAGACCTGGTTCTTTCTTCCTAGAAAAAGAAATTGGCATGAATTTGTACGTTTAGGACACAGCCCCACAAAGATTTACAAAACAGCTCTGTGCAAGACACTCTGCTCTAGGCTATATGAGTCTCTTCAAATCCTACCCTTCTTCCTTCAGGGCTCAGTTCAAATTCTTGTCTGTTTGAAACACTGTCCCTGATCACCCCAGCCTCCTCTGCTCTCCATTTTCCTTAACAATATCTATAGCAGCTATTTTCTTAATTCATATATTACCTGCTATGGTCACACGTCCCTTTCAAGTGCACCCATCTTGTGTCAAAACTGATTGAAAATTCCATGAGGACAGGACCATAGAGCATCTGAGGTCTCAGTATATACCAGGATATTTAGATGTTTAATAGGTGCTCCTTGTTGAACTCAATTAAATTCGACAAACCCCATTCCAGAAACACTGTCATGTCAGTGATACATTTAACAGCACCTGTGAAAATGTTGGTGCCACATCAAAGTAAGGGAAAGGATACATCTTAGTAAATTGGGACAGAGAGCATCTCTCTTCCTCTTTAGAATACTAATTGCAATAATAATAATACAGAGTCATATTAATAGAATTTGGGAGTCAGAAGGGACCTCAGCAATCACCTAGTCTAGCCTACACCTAAAAAAAAACCACTTTAAGAGACTTAACAAATCTAGTCTCCATTTAAAGAATATCATTGAGGAAGAACCCAACCCCCAATGCAGTCAATCCATTTTTAGACAACTCAAATTAGCAAGTTGTTCTTGACATCAATCTTAAATTGCCTCTTCGTAGTTTCCATCCAGTGCTCCTGGTTCTCCCCTCCAGGGAGTCACAGGATTATAAGGACATAAGTTTAGAGCTGAAAGGACATTAGAGATTACTGAGTCCAACCCCCTCATTTTACTCAGGAGCAATAAGGGAAGTAAAATGACTTATTTGAGTCATGCAGTTAGTAAAGAGCAGAGCTGGGATTTGAACCCAGATACTCTCAGAGTAAATCCAGCACTCTCTCTTGAACCCAGCTGCTACCCTACAAAAAAAATTTCAGCCCTCTTCTGTATGACAGTCCTTCAAATTCAACTACGATGTCCCCTCTTTCCCTTGAACCTTTTCTCCCCAGTTCCTTTAACTTATCCTTCTATGGCTTAGACTCAAGTTCTGGTTACCATCCTCTGGATGCTCTTTAATTTATCAATGTCTGTCTTTTTTTTTTTTTTTTAAGGCATCAATGTCTGTCTTAAAGAGCATGGCAGACAGAATTGAATTCTGTACTACAGATATGGCTCATCTGTAGTACAGATTACTAGAGGCAGAGTACAGAGCGAGTCTCATCTTCACTCCTGGAAACTTGAATTAAGTTGAATTAAGTGGTTCAGTGGATACAGCACTGGACCTGGAGTCAGGAAGACATGATTTCAAATCCAGCCTCAGACTCTTACTAACTATGTAACCCAGGGCGAGTCATTCAACCTCGACCTCAGTTTCCTCATCTGTAAAGTTAAAATAATAATAATAACACCTACCTCTCAGGGTTGTTGTGAAGACCAAATGAGATAGTATTTGTAAAGTACTTAGCACAGTGCCTGGCACATAGTAAACATTATATAAATGTTAGCTATTATTATTATTGCTTTCCAAGATTGCATTAGTGTTTTTGGCTGCCACAAAACACTCTGACTCATATTGAATCTGCAGTCCACTAAAATCCCTAGATATGTTTTAAGCAAACTGCTATCTAACTATGCTGCTACCATACTGTACTTGTGAAGCAGATTCTTTGAACTCTGGTGTCAGAGGTGACATTTAGTTATATTGAATTTCATCTAATTAGCTTCATTCTAGTACTCAACTCTTTTAAGAGTTTTTCAGATCCTATCCAGAGTTATCCCTCCCAGTTTTGTGCCATCCTTAAATTTCATGACTACACCATATATGCCTTTATCCAAATTTTTGATTAAAAAAATTAAACAGCATAGGATCAAGTACAGATCCCTGGGGTCCTCCACTGGACACCTCCAGCGATAGTGACATTGAACCATTAATGACTACTCTGATTCTAGTCGTTTTACTGGTTCTAAATCCTTCTAATTCTGAATCTAATTCTAATCCTTCTAATCTCTCCAATTTTCCACAATACACTGTGAAATGTTAGGTAAAGTATATCAACAACATTCTTTGTTACTATTAACTTACTTAGTGGGCTTTTGATGATGCCATGAAGCCTGTGTCTAATTGCTGCTTCCTCTTCTAGGTGTTCCCTGATCATCTCTTTAATGAACCATTCCAGAATTTACTGAGGTGTCCAAGTTCACTGGCCTGTTTTTGTAGGTCCAACTTATCTTCTCCTTCGAAAAGTCAGGATAACATTTGACAATAACTCCCCTGATCTCTGTGATTTTTCAGATATCATTGACAGAGCCCCAACAATCACATCTCACTATTCTTTCAAAACTCAAAGTTGTAGTTCAGAGTACTAGATGCAGTTTTGCCTGGTCAGCCAGTTGGTTCAATGGATAGAGTACTGGCTCTAGAGTTATGGGAGATCTGAGTTCAAATCTGACCTCAGACACTTAGTAGCTATGTGACCCTGGGCAAGTCACTCAAGCTGTTTCAGTTTCTTCATCTATAAAACTGAAACGATAATAACATTTATCTGGGTCAGGAGACTTGAATTCTTCTAGGCTAATTACATGGTCTTTTATAGTGACCAGGACAGTAGGAAGACAGCAGGAATTGGAGCAGGCACAGGGCCTCCTGAACCCCTGAAGCAGATCCTAGGCCAGCTGGAAAGAAAAAGGTACAGCCACCCCTTCACCATCTTTGCTACTACCTCAGCATTCACAGACTTTGCGTAGGCCTTTGGAGGGTACTAGGAAAATGGCTGCTGCTGCCAACAGGAAAATGGAGGAACCAACCCCAAACTGTATCAACCAGCCCTCCTTCCATTCTTCTTCCTGTAAAACATCCCAGGACCACTGACTGACTGAAAGTCAGAATTGCGAACCTCAAGGCCTCCTTTTCTCCCTCCCTTAGCTACACTCAGTAGCTCCCCACGATCCATCTATCCCTTAATCATAAAGATGTCTGCTTTGCTCATCCCCTCACCACCTTGCCCTTGCCATGGGTTGTAAGACAGATGAAGAGGATATTTGTGAGGGACTGTCTATGTTGGCAGCTACCAGG
Organism: Vombatus ursinus; assembly: GCF_900497805.2. NCBI lineage: Eukaryota > Metazoa > Chordata > Mammalia > Diprotodontia > Vombatidae > Vombatus > Vombatus ursinus. Next base: position 20,776,535 of record NW_020954641.1, read on the forward strand.
TGGACGCTGTGGCAAGATTGGGGTAGAATCTGGGTATTTTGGAAGTCGAGGCAGGGGCTGTGGTAGGCAGAGTCGTGGTGGACTGGGATGGGCTGGGTACGGAGAAGCCCTGAGGCAGTGGGCAGTGCTATGTGAGGTAAGCTGGGTGCAAGGAAGTAGCCGGAGCTTGTGCTCCTGAGGCAAGGGGCGGTACCACGTGGGGGTGGGACGGCAGAGAACGAGTTCCCTTTGCTTAGTCCCCTCCCTATGTGCAATGTCAACCCCATACGCCTCCTTCCTGTGACCTTCCTGACTTCCTGGGTCCCTTTGTGTAGCACTGACCCCAGACGCCTCCTTCCTGTGTCCTTCCTGACTTCCTAGGTCACGTACTCTGTCTATGCACTAATCCCAGACGCCTCCCTCCTGTATCCGGTCCTAGGCTTCTACGTCACTCCCTCTCCCTTGGTGTGCTAAACTCAGACAGCCCCTTCTGGTATCTGACCCTACAATCATTGGCTAGTAAGTGGGCTGGGGAGGAGGGGCTTAGAGGTACTTAAGGAACGAGCGTGGTCAGATCACACGCTCTCTTGGCTCCTGCTCTGTTGCTCTGGCCTTCCTGCTTGGCCTTGCTGTGATGGCTTGCTGTGATGGCCTCTGAATAAAGCTCTGGTGTTGGCGCCTCCCGATGGCTCGTCTCTGTGTGTTTATCCAGTTGAGGACCTAAGACTGATGAGTGAGTATGACTCTGGCAGCCTGCTCCTTATAGGAGGAGTGTTCGGCGGCCGGCATAAGGTCGGCGCGGCCGGTACAGATATTGTCATTTACAGAGGTCTCTGAGTTCTGGATACAGAGACTGATTTCCTGGACCCTTTCCCCTGTATTATCTAAGTCAGAAACCATGACCTGGGCCCTCCTTCCCTCTGTTGCCCTCCCAAGATCCCCACCATCCCCAGGATGTCTGTTTCAAATAGGTAATCTTTGGACAACTACTCATGGTCAGGTTAGGATGGAAAGAGACTGGCTGCCTTGATCCCCAAGGCTGCTATTGACCACAGCCTGGGCAGCATGATAGCCCTAGATCTTTAGTAACAAGAGTGTTTCTGTCACTGATGCTGCTATTGCTGATTCAGGCTGGTCACCTTAGCTGCTGACTGCAGTTGGGTTCTAAATATTGTGCTCTGAAGCACAGCTGGGCTCTGAAGGTTTAGAGATCACAGTCACTGGATAAAAGGAAAGACAGACACAGACACAGATCTTCCCTCCCCCCACCTAGACCCACCTCCATGAACAAGCTGTTTTCCAGAGGCATGACTAGGGCTCTCCGGTGGCTCCCACTTGTAGCCAAACCTGGACAGGAAGGCTTCAGAGGAAAAAATCGAGCCTGCCTGTGGATAATCCATCTTCCATGTGACTGTACCAATGAGCACACATGCCTAAGGTTCATATGCGGAATAGAATAATTATGGAAACACATATGCCACTGGACTTAATCCTTATGAAGAGTTCATTCAAATATACCAATCAAATCATTCTCTAAACTTTAAAAAAAAATACTCTCTTCTATCTCTTTACTTACCTTGGTTACCAACTCAGGTTCATTTCCTGGCCTCTTAAAAGCAATGCCACATTAGGCAAATCACTTTGTTCCTCCGAGGCTCAATTTCCTACAAAATAAGGGGTTGGACTAGATGACCTCTAAATTCCCTTCCATCTCCACATCTGTGATCCCATGCACCTATGAACTCCCTGTTTCTGTGCTGTCATTTTCAATGTAGGTGTCATTCTCTTTTGCAAAGAAAATAGAAACAAAATAATTGAGCCACTCCTCTGTCTCTCTGTTGTCAGTTATCATTGTCCCATCCATCCATCTCAGGTGTGATCTTATTCCTTCTTTGATTCTTCTCTTTTCTCCCATATAGCTTTCAAAACAAACAAAAAAAAAATCTCTTTTGCTGTCCTTAGCTTCTCTTGATAGGTTCAGTTCATTCTGAGTTTAAGCATTCCAATATCTTATGTTTGCAAAGCAAATGCCAATTTTTAAAAATAAATTTGTTTTTTCATTAATATATAATCTATCCTTCCCACTGCCGCCCAGTTGAGCAAAAGAAAAAGAAAACCCTCATCATAAATATGCATAGTCTAGCAAAACATGCTCCAAAATGCACATCTTCCTCTGCATTTTAAATTCACCACCTCTCTGACAGGAGGTGAGCATCATGTTTCATGTTCAGTCTTCTAGACTCCTGCATTATCATTGCCCTGATCAGAATTCTAAAGCTTTTCAAAGTTGTTTTTCTCTATGTTGTTGTCATCATATAAATTGTCCTCCTAGACATGTTCACTTCACTCTGCATTGGTTCATAAAGGTCATTCCAATTTTCCTCTGAAACTATCCATTTTGCCATTTCTCATGGCACAATAACATGCTGTTACACTTATATAGCATAATTTGGTTAGCCATTCCCCCATAAGAGTATACCTCCTTAGTTTCCAATTTGGGGCTCCATGAGAAGAGCTCCTGTGAATACTTTGTTCAGATAGGTAATTGTCCTCTTTCTTTGATCTCTTTGAGTCTACAGGCCTAGAACTGGAATAGCTAGATCAAAGAGTAGGCATAGTTTGCTAACTTCTGGGGCCTAGTTCCAAATTGCTTTCCAGAATGGTTGGACTAATTCACATGTCTCCCAACCGAGGGAAAATGTGCCAGTTTTCCTGACAACTCTTAAACATTTATCTCTTTCTTCTTATGTTGTCTCTACCAACCCAAAAGTGGTGAGGAGAAACTTCGATGCTACTTTAATTTGGGCTTCTCTAATTATTAGTGGAAGTTAGGTGGCTCAGAAGAGAGAATGTTGGGCCTGGAGTCAAGAAGACCTAAGTTCAAATCTGGCCTTAGACCTTAGCTGTGTGACCCTGGGCAAGTCACTTAACCTCTGTTTGCTTTAATATACCAGAGAAGGAAATGGCAAACCACTCAAGTATTTTTGTCAAGAAAACTCCATGGACAGCACTGGCATGCTATGGTCCACAGGTTCACAAAGAGCTGGACGTGACCGAACAACAGTTTATTAGTGATTTGGAGCATTTGTTCTTCCTATTGTTAATAGCTTTGATTTCTTCCAATGAAAACTGCCTGTTTATGTCCTTTGACCATTTATTCATTGAGGATGACTCTAATTTTCATACATTTAATTCAGTTCCTCATATTTTGAATTAGGAGACTATTATGAAAGAAGTTTGTTGTAAAGATTTTTTTCCCTTTGATCAGCTTCTAATTTTAACTAAATTAGAATTATGAGAGCATGACAATTTACAAAATGTACGTAGGATTGTAGGTCTACAGCTAGAAGACACTTCAGAGGTCATCTAGTCCAACACCCTTATTCTACATATATAAGGAAACTGAGGCCACACAGGTAGCAGGTAGCACACAACAGAGTAGAAGTTGAACTCAGTTTTCTGACTCCAAAGTTCACGTATTTTTCTCATTTACTCTACAAAAGTCCTATGAGGTAGATAGGGCATTATTATCCACATTTTACAAGTGAGGAAGCTGTGGATCGGAAAGATAAACTCCTTGCCCAAGGTCATGTGACTAAGTAATGATAGAACAGGGAATCAGACTCGGGTTTCCTGACTGTCCAACACAGTCCTATGTTTATTCTCACTGTCTCCCTCCCCTTTTTCTTCTCCCTCTTTCCCTCCTCTCTCCTTCTCTCTCAAAGAGTACACAATGAGCCAAGGGAGTTATTATTATTATTATTATTATTGGAATATCTTCATCCCCAAACTTTAAACAGAAACCCAAGAAGGCTATAAGCAGGAGGTATAGAGAGATTGGGAAAGCTTGGCATGGACGAGGACATTCACACATGCATGGTTAGTGGAGTTAGCATCCAAGTTTAGAGTATGGCCTGATGGCTCACATAGACAGAGCACTTCAAGTAGCTGTCTCAGACACTTGCATACCCCATCCCAATGTCAGATGAAACACTCTCCCTGTCCAGTCTTGCAGTGCAGTGGGCAGCTGCTTTATTAGCAAGGCCTTTCTGACACAGCCTAGATACCTCTATCGTACAGAAACTGCCTGAAATTCTAGTGCATCAACTTGAGGACATGTGAGAGCTTCAGACATGAAGCTCTCAAAAACATTAGTTTACCAAATTAGATCATTTTCACCTAGCAGGGCTATACGTGAATGGAATACAGGAAAGACCAGTTTTGATAGGAGAGTAAAGAGGGAAAGGCCTAGAGCAAAAAGATCCACAAGAAGCATCTGACTGTGAAGGCTACTACATTGTGGGGATGCTGAGCACATGGGCAACAGAGCGTTCATGCTGGCCAGCAAACGGGGGTGGGGGAGAAGAGGGCTTCCTGAAATTTCTCCTTATCTGCTATTCTGCCCAAGATTGGCCCCATTCTTTCCTCCCCACTTCAAGGAGGAGAAAAGCCAGTTACAGCGACCTTGCTCTAGGGACCAGTTTGACACTGATTCATATTCACAGTTTCATGATCAGAGGAGAAAAGCATCTACAGCTAAGGTCTGCTTAGACACTGATCAAAATCTTTCATGTCATAAGCTCCTTTTTCATAAACCGATGCTGCTCCTTTGGAGCATTAGGTGTCTTCATCCTGACTTTTCTACTCTGTTCTCTTGGGAATTAAATCGGCTGATCAGAGTATCAAGACCATTTTGCAAACACTAGACCCTGGGTTTCAAGAAACAGGAAATATAGTCCCAACTTTGTCACTAACTCACTATGTGACCTTGGGCAAACTGCTAACTGAAGTGAGATCTCTTCCAGTTCTAACAATCTATAATTCTATCTATAAACATAGATAAGAGCTTGTAATTCACCCAGCTATTCCCCAAATCCCCCACTTCTTTACATGTATTCCAAGAGTCGTATACTAAGAGACTCATAGAATCTTTAGAGATGGAAGGGACCTTAAAATCATGGTAGCAGGTTGGTGCAGTGAACAACATACTGGATTTAAAGAGTCAGGAAGACTTGGGCGAAAATGATGCCAGAGATACTTTCTAGCTAGGTCACTTAATCTCTCTCAGCCTTGATTTCCTCATCTGCAAAATATGAAAGCGTAGCTCTACTGGTCTCTTAGGTCCCTTGCAGCTATAAAAATATGATCCTAATCCAATGCCTTCATTTTATAGATGAGGAAACTGAGAACCTGAGTATTGAATGATTTTATCAAGGTCATATAGCCAGCATTTTTTCTACTGTACCCCAATATCTCAGGCATCCTGCATTTACTGTCACTGAAAAGGAAAGATGAGAACTTCTTAGGCAGGAATCAGAGTCCCTTCTCATACACAGTCACTCAGCCGTATTGCTAAGGTCCTTTCTAGCTCTAAATCCTGTGACCCTATATGTTGCTTTCACATTTAATTTAGCTCTTTTGCCTCAGGTGGAAATGGTTTGGAAATAAAGGACCCAGAAGAGCAATGAAAATTGTGCAGTTCTGTGGTCTCTGTCTGTTGGTTATAAATGTTGCTATGTTATCGATCCTGTCTCGTGTTTTCCCTCACCTGAGTCCAGAGATGTAAATGGAAAACTAGAGAGAAGACAGCCCACATCCACCTAAATTGTCCAGCATGGTACATTGTGCCTAGTAGGCACTAGAGAAATTTATGCTGAAATTGAATCCAGTTGAGTTGACTGGCATTCCCTGTGCTTATTGCTGGACCAAAGCATTTGTTCCAAAAAAAAAAAAAAAATCTCTTGCTACACTCCCCAACAAGTTCCAAAGAACCTAAACCTCAAAAACAAGGATTCATCAAACCATAGAAAGAAACCATAGAAATTGGACTGTGATTCAGGAATCCCAGGTTCTTGTCCCAGCTTTGTCACAAATGATACTGACCTTAAACAAATCATTTAACCTTGCTGTGTCTTTTTCCTTCACTGGAACATCACAAGGCTGAAAGAGATGATTTCCAAGGCCTCTTTTGATGTCAAAGTTCTATAATACTTGGACGAAGGACAAGGAGGCTCGGCGTGAGCAATTTTGCATCTTAATTTGCATCCCCAGTGCCTTTTTAATAACTGCCCAGTAAAAATTTCATCAGGACCAATCCAGTAATGGATTTGTATGCCTTTCATCTGCAGGTCAGCCTGGCTAATTTTGGAAAGGGATCGTTGCCAGATTGGCCTCAGATTGGTGGATTTGAGGTCCAAAATAAAACTTCTGAAGACTAAGTGGTAGAAGGGTTGTAATCTAGGTTGGTGGAAGGAGCACTCATAACAAAGGGATCACCAATCTTTGGACTACTGAGAAAGATGAAAAATGCTAATCATTATGAGGAAGAGCAAAAAGAAGCTGATAAAGATGATGATGGTGAAGATAAAAATGAAGATGGAGGTGATGATAGTGATGACAACCTCTTCCAAATATCCCTCCAGAAATCTTTCATCATATTTTAGTGACCACCTCATTCTTTCTCTATAACTCTGTAGATCTACTCAACTTTTATTTAAAGAGTCAAAAGAATAGAATGGGACTAAAATGCTCTTTTCTTCCTTTTGATCAATGATAAAGAATAAAATAGAAAACAGGTCTTGAACTGAACGAGACAAGACATGACAACAACCATAAACAACTATTTTTAATGCCATTATCTCAAGGATTGTTGAGAGAAGAGAGAACTAGGTGGCAAGAAAGAATTCTCTAGATATAAATTAAGCCTTGAGGAGGAAGTCAGCTGGGGAGGTGGGAGGGAGATTCAGGTCAGGGACTGTGTTTCTAATAAGAAAAACTTAATGTGCTATATTGTTCAGCAATCCATGTATTTTCATGCCACGAAAGTTATTAACATTGAAATCTGAATTGAGTTAGGGGGAAAAGCATAACGTCTCTAACACCATGATAATTAGCGATTTCCATCTGGAGAACTCATCCAGGTGTCTTGACATAGTTCATATTGTCATTTTCCACATTATGGTTGTAGCAGTAGCAGATAGAGTTAGAGGATTTGAAAAACTCTGGACAACCCTGACATTAGCTATTGGGCCCAAGAGATAAGAAGCCAATAATTCTGTAGGGTTTTTTTGTTTGTTTACTTGCTTGTTTGTTTTTAAAGCAATATGAAATAAAAAAAGCAATATATATGTTGCTGGGAAAAGACTATTTGTCTCTTGTTTTTAGACGGCAATGTATGAGATGTATGCCTTAAACAGAAAAGATTAGGGCTCCTTCTACTAATAATGATATCGTTTTGCAGTTACAATGCGCTTTGCATATGTTATCTCATTGGGTTCTTATAACAAAAATATGAGATAAATAAGGAAAGTATTCTCCCCCATTTTATAGGTAAGGAAATAAGCCCAGGAAGAGGTATGATTTGCTCAAAATCTTATAGCTAGCTAGCGAAGCACTGAGACTCAGACCCAGGATTTCTGTCTCCTAATCTACTATTCAATACATGCAAGAATAGTACTCTCCAAAGACGACCTCTGCCGCTCCCTCGGTTGCTATTCAGAATGAGAACATCTGATTCAACTTGGGCCTCAGCCTCACCAGGGCAGAGACAGAAGTCCCCCACTCTAACCATTTCTCTACCCAGCCTCCGATTTAAATTGGGGGGAGGAGGGACAGGGAGCAGGGAAATTTTCACTTTATCTGGAAGATGCTAATTAATCCCCAACCTTCAGCTAAGATGTCTGTACCCTTGCAACTTTGCCAAATGTCAGAAATAAGTGCTTTTGACAGGTTTGTGATATGCATCAAATAGCTAGACAGAAACACACAATAATTCCTTGAATTAGGTAGCAATTAGCTCTCGTTTAGAAAAGGTTTTTCTCAAGGTCATATAGTCAGTCACCTTTTTGTCAGCTCCCCTCTTGGGGAGCTCTTCTCTCAGGTTCTTGATGGTGATTTTCACATTAAACCCAGCTGTGTTATATTAGGACATATTTGAGGCAGCTGGATGGCAGAGTGCAGAGTGCTAGAATCAAATCCTGCCTCAGAAACTTTCTAGTTGTGTGATGATGGGTAATCCCCTTCACCTCTGTCTCACTTTATTTTCTAATCTGTTAAATGGGGATAATGGTAACTCCTTCCTCTTGTAAGGATACAAATGAAACAGTATTTGTAAAGTGTTTTGCAGATCTTATTCTGTTTTATAGATGCTAGCTTTTATTGTGATGAGGTACTTATTAGAGGCTTATTTTCCAACCTGCAGTAGCAAGTGAAAATATAACAGTTGTATAATGAATGTGACTTTTTTTGCCACCCATTAGAAATGGCCTAATCCTTTTAGTAAGGGGATTTAATAAGCTGTGATGAATAACGGCTTTGAGAGGTTAGCAAAAGAGCTAACAACAGCACCAGTGGCGTAAAATTCCTCTCTTCCTTCAAGACCCAGGTCAAACACCACCTTCTTTTTTTTTATTTTCTTTTTAGATTTAATGAAACCACTTTATTAGTACTGGAGACGTGCGGCTTCAGAAGAACTCGGCCATCTCTCTCTCTCCGCACCCTTCCCCTCCCCCCAATTACAAAATTATTTACAGTGGTTTGCACCTCCCTTCCCCAAGTCCCAGGAAGTCTACAAAGCAGGCACCTCATAGGTTAAGTGAGGTATCAGTGATTTACTCTTATCTCCCTAGAGGAAAACACAAGACCAGGTTTATTTCATATAATGTTATTCATATTTTTTCCTTTTCTAGTTTATATAGAATACACAAATAAATGAATAAAATATTATTCCATATGAACCCAAAAGAGCCAGGACTTAGTTACTAAACAAACTGGTCCATAAACAATGCATATCAAAAGGAGATGCTTGTGTGCAAAAACTGAATGGTTCTGCCCAAAGAAACTTTCCCTTCATGCTTTGTCCTAACTCCATCCCAGATGAACGCAAAGGCACAGGTAAGGGGGTGGAGGGGGGGAGGCCAGGAGATGACCCGACATTACTAGGTAAAACAATGTAACCCTCTGAGGTTTCATAGAAGTTACTAACTGGTTTTTGCTGAATGGACCTCCAAGTGGTGGGGAGAAGAAATGTCAACATCTGGGCTTGTGAGGTCTCAGACTGACTGCTTCTCTGTGAACAGACAAACTAATTCCCTGACTAGGACTCTAAAAAAGACCAGCCCTTGGAGAAGGCAAAGGGGACTATGCATAGCATCCCACAGAGGGTTCATGATTGGATCAAACTAGGACCTCCGACCAGTGGTAGAAACACATCCCAGTCAATGGCTGGGATCAGGGGCTAAAGCTCCATCAGAAGACCAGCATTCCTCCCTAGGATTGACAAAGGAGAGATGGATGGCATGGGTGGAAATGACTAATTAGCTCTGCATGGTCAAAAATCATGGCTGTGGGTGGGCAAACACCACCTTCTACATGAAGTCTTGCCTGATCCTTCCAGCTCTTAGGGGCATCCCTCCCAAACTACTCTAATTATCTTTATATGTTTTTCTGTATGCACTTGTAACCTTTCCAGTTATAATGCAAGTTACTTGAAAGTAAGGATTGTCTCATTCTTTGGATTTATATCCCCAGGGCCTACTAGTGTATAGTAGGAATTTAAATAATGCTTATTAATGGATTGATTGTGGAAATGGTCTTGGAGTTAAAAGACCTGGACTAAGTCCTTCTGTTTGTCTGACCTTAGGTAAGTCACTTTAGTTCACAGGGCATCCGTTTCTTCATCTATAAAATGTGAAAGTTAGACTACAAAGTCTCTAACATTGTATGAGGCAGCTTCATAGCTAGGTAATATGGTGGATAGAATGTTGGGCCTTGAATCAGAAAGACCTGAGTTCAAATCCAACCTCAAACACTTGCTGTGTGACCCTGGGTAAGTCACTTAACCTCAATTTGCTCCATTTTCTACCATAGAATGAGTCTAATAAATAACACCTACCTGGCAGGGTTGTTGTTAGGATCAAATGAGATTCTATTTGTAAAGCACTTAGCCCAGTGCTTGGCACATACTAGTGGCTATATAAATGTTTATTCCTTCCCCTCCCATAACCACAATAATAATTATGTATTAAACCACAACACAATCCAAAATCTCCTCTATTAAATTCATAGTCATGTGAAAGAAACTGGAACATTGCAGATCCATCTGACAGAGATGTATAACCTTTTAAAAGTTTGATCATCCATCTACAAGGAAAAACCAAGATGAATAATGCCAGTTACTGAGATGATGACGTGCAGTTAGAAGGACAACTTGTCCACCAGTCCAATGTACATATTACTGAGTGCATGTTACAGATGGATGATCGATAGAGAAGGGAAGGCCTGGATCTGAGCTTTCACTGGTGTAGGGAATTCCCAAGTGAGAAAACTCCATCCACCACTTAGGTCAGCACCTTCTCTGCAACTTAAAAGTCCTAGAGAGTTGCCTAGACCTCTAACAGGTTAAATGCCTTGTCCAGAACCTCATATCCAGTACATGTTAGAAGCAAGATTTGAACCCAAGTCTTCCTGGATCTAAGTCCAGCTCTCTATCCAGGCTATACTATGATGCCTCTAATATTTATTTATATAGTCTTAGATAACACACATAAATATATATAATACATGTGTATATGTGTGTATATATGTACATATATACGTATACAAAAAGAGACAAAGAGAGAGAGAGGATACCAATGGAGGACTTGCTCTTTTGTTCTGTTTACCTACATGTATATGTATATATCCATGTGTATATCTGTGTTGATATGATGTGCAATATGTGTATGTGTACACACGTACACACACACACACACACACACACACACACACACACACACGCAGAGATAAACAGAGCAAGTCCTTGACTGGTATCCTCACAATTTTTAGGAAAATGGGCCCCCTCTGCTGAACTCAAAGCAAGACACAGGCAAGAGTCACATAGACTGTCAATCAAGGATTGGTCATGATGTATATCACTAGACTAAATCAATGAGATCACAAATCTTTAGGAGTATTTGCGTATATGTGTGTGCTGTATATATATACATAATATATAAATTTAGCTGTAGCAACAATCAAATATGTATTTGTGTGAAATAAGTACACACACTTACATATTTATGTTGGACAGATGCTGGAGTGAGAATAAGCTGTGATCAGAATTGAATAGAACAGGAAATTGGGCTGGATCATATTTAGGAAATTTTAGAGTGTTTTCAATGATCTTGAGTGACCTTCTAAAACAAAATCTTGTCTTTTTGATGCTAATATTCTTCTGCTAATGTTACACGCCTGTGAACCACAAAACACTACAATCTGAAGAACCCAAATGACAAGTGACCCTAGAAGCAATGGAGAAACGTATCTGAGCATAAGTAGCCTACAGCATATGATGAGAAAAGATGAGTGATCAGAAAAGAATGTGGGTCAATCAGGTAACAAGTGTGAAGGATGACAAATGGATGGTCTGAAGGCTGCCCTGTTACATAAGTGTAATCAAAAAACCTACCATTAGGCCTGAGCACATTGGGTGGACCTCCTATGGAGCATTTTATGGGAGAATATGGAAGACTCCTGCAGAGTGAGAAGGCATGGATGGATTGGGATTTTCACTGTTGGAGGGAATACCTACATTGGTGAGATCACAGATCCATTGATGTATTGACATACAGAATTATTCTGTCAGTGGATGCTGTTAGACTGTCAGTTACAATGTCAGAAGAATTAAAATTGTAAATGACCAAAAAACTCACAGTAAATGATAGCAAGCTATAACACATTACCAGTGATGTAAGAAGTGGAATGGGCAGTTAGATGGCTCAGTGGATAGAACACTGGGCCTGGGATCAGGAAGACCTAAATTCAAATTCAGCCTCAGACAAGTACTAGCCACATGACCCTAGGCAAGTCATTGTTTGTCTTAATCCACTAGAAAAGGAAATAGCAAACCACTCTGGTGTCTTTGCTAAGAAAATCCCATCAGCGGTATGGTCCAGGAGTAAACAAAGAGTCAGACACAACTGAATGACTGAACAGCAGTGGAATAAAGAACATGATCATGGATACATATGACTGGAATGGGAGATGAAATGATGATATATGAACAATGAGACCCAGAGAGCCAGTCCAAGTGTTGCAATGGTATCCTCCAGACATTAAAAGAGTCAGAATAAGGTCACCAGTGCACTAAGTAAATCTTCTATGGGAGATTTGCCAAAGGACACTACTGAGGATTGCACCAGAAGAGAAGGGGTGAGAGGTTTCAATATGAGACACTGGAGGGAGGATTCAAACCAGTAAGGTCACAGATCTTATTCAAGAATCTGAATATCTTTGTATCAGTCTTCAATCTGCTCTTTTTCACACATTACGTTGTTTGTTCCTATATCAACCATGTGAATTAAGTAGAACGAGAATAGTTATCCCCATTTTACAGACAAGAAAAGTGAGGTCTAGAGAGATTAAGTGAGAGAACTAGTATAAGATAATCAACAAGCAGTTAGTGAGTACTTATTAGATGTCAAGCACTGAGATAGCCATTGTGGATACAAATATAAACATGAACTGCATAGCTCGCCCCTGTCCTCAGGGAGCTTACATTTTACTAGAAGGATATATGTTCACAACTATATACAACATGTATACAAAATAAAGACACATTGATGGGGAGAGGGTGGAGGCAGTACTAATAATTGGCTAGGTGGTGCAGTGGATAGAGCACCGGCCCTGGATTCAGGAGGACCTGAGTTCAAATCCAGCCTCAGACACATAACACTTACTAGCTTGTGACCCTGAGCAAGTCACTTAACCCCATTGCCTAGCTTAAAAAAAAAAAGAAGAAGAAGGTAACATTTAAACTGAGCCTTGAAGGGAGCTAGGGTTTGCAAGAGGGAGAAGGAGGGAGGGCATTCCAGGCATGAGAATCTTGCCAGTGCAAATGCACAGAGGTGGGAGATGGAATGTTGTGCATCAGAGTAAGATCAATAAATGAGCAAATTCAATCATTCCAGTGATTTGGTGATTTTCTTCATGTCAGCCCCTCCTCCCCACTTTGCTCTCCTTGCATTTATACCACAGTTCTACATGTTGTTGTTGTTGTTGTTTTTTTAATCCACAGCCTGCTCTGATTAATAAATTGCAATCAATTGCAATGCCTAATTATCTCCTTAGGAGGTCTGAAAAGAAAGTAATAGATGGAGCACGCTTACCTCTCAGCATGCAAGAGAAGCTGAGCCTCAGTAACTAAGTAAAAATGCTTCAATTAAATTTTTTAAAAGGAAATGAAAAGTAGCCTAGAGAGAAGTGACTGAAAAATAAAAGCTCTCCTGAAACATCTTTAGATAGAGGCTTCACAGGAAATGTTCATGGTTTGGTGTCTGCAGCACTGAAAGGTTAGTTTCTAAAATCAGTGTACGTTTAAAAAGTCTGTCAGAATCTCTGAAGAGAAAGGATATCACCAAACTATAAGAAAGTTATCCTAGATTTAGAAGGGGAAAAAATCTTTGGATCATATAATTTAAAATTGGAAGGAACTTTAGAAACCATGTTGTTCAATACTCTCATTTTACAGACAAAGAAACTGAGGCCCAGAAGGTTACATGATTTGTTTATAATCATAATAGTAACCTCGGAGTCAGGATTCTAATCTAGGTCTTCTGACTCTAAATTTGGCATTCTTTTCACTATACCATATTGCCTGCACAAATATCAATGATCAGAATATACCTAACAAGATTAATGACTTCCAATGTTTAAAACTTATACCTTTTTAGAGCCAAGAAGATCCTGGTCAGATTTTACAAGGTTAAAGCATGAAGCCTTTTGAGACACACAGCCTGCCCAGTATTCAATGTTTCCATAACCTAGTGTTTGTATATAAACTGAGGGCTCTTTTTTTTCTGTAGAGACCCAGCTAAATACAAGCTCCATTTTGATGTCCCCAAGGGGTATCCTGAGTGGAGACACAAGCTGAAGAGAGAATGGTTTGTGAGAAGCTGTTTTAGATTCAACCTGGTCACTCCTGAGCTGGGGTTCTAGACCACTAGTTATATCCAGGATGTCTACTGACTATAGAGCTAGAAAAATGGAGTTATTCGAGTCCCTCACAATCCCCTGTTTCCCCTACTAATGGAAAGAGATTTTTGTTGCTTTAAAAAATTATCTTATTTCTGTGTTATTTAAATTTTCATTTTAATTAGGTATTTGTTATGTGTTTATTTTATTACTATTTCTTTGGCAGTTTTATTAGCTACCCCTTGTGCCTAGGATGCTCTCCCTGCTTGTATTTATCTCTTGACTTTCCTGGAAATCCCTTCTTTGTGTAGAGGGTGAGAGGAGAAGGAAAGGGAATGACCCAAGAAAAATCTCAAAAAAGTCTTATTACAGGTAAAAAAAAAATCTATAGACTTTAAAGTAAGGAGGGATTGTAACAATCATAAAGTTCCAATTCAACCCCAAACACCCCCCTTCCATTTTACACATTGAGGAACTGAGGCCCAGAACAGGGAAAAGACTTGTCCAAGATCACACCTTGAATTAGAATTAGAATTAGATCTAGAGCACAGATGACCTGACTCCCAGATTCAGGTTCACTTTGCCAAGCTATCTTCAATTAAAATACTTCAGCAGCCTTAATCAGTGGGACCTAGAGCATAAATATCAGAACTAGCAATCAGTAGGTAGGAGCATGGTAGACAAATGCAGCACGAAAGATCAACAAGCATCCTGAGGGAACTGCTCATGTCCTAATTACATCTCCCCCTCCTCAAGGTTCTAGAGTACTTGGAGCAGTTGGGATTGTGTCTCTTCAAGATTGTCATTGTCCTGAACCCCAATCTGCTGTGTTCTCCCTACTCTTAGGGCCAGGGACTATGATTCTAATTCCATTTAACCAATTAACATTAATTAGCTTTTACTTCAAAGATATAGCAAGAACAAATGTGCAAATATCTTCCACCCCACTCAGCACACATCTTGAATATAATCTCCACCTATATGAACTTTTTGGGGGTGAGGTGGGGGGGGGAAAGAAAGTAGGCCCAAAGCTTAGCATATTTCCCAGGTAGCACCAGTCCCACCAAATTCAGGTCCAGATGTGGCATGACAGCTGGATGAGTTCTCACTTCAGCTTAGGTCATACTCCACCCCCTTCACCTCAACAAATACAGAGGCAAAGGACCAAAACCAATTTCCTGGGTCCAAATGGCCTCAGATGGGAGAAGACCACCAAGCTTTTCACCTTACAACACTGTCTCTTGCCAGACACCATGAGTGAAGGGGTCATACTACCAGAGAGGAGCTAAAGCAAGACTGGCCAGAAGGCTTAGACTGAGGTTATTGGGTCTTTTAAAATGCCTTCACAACCAATCAAAGAGCTTCACATGCATAATGGACTATAAAAAGTTGTGTCTATGAGAGTTCCATAGCTCCCAAGACACTTTCCTTACACATCACGACAACTCTCGGAGTAGTCTTCTGAGGGATCTAAAAACCAAGTTTTAGAGAGACTCTTTAGCAGCTTGACCCAAAGATGTGCTCTAAGGAAGGAGAGACTAGTATGCCACAACAGTAACTGGAACTTAGGATGCCCCCTTTATATTTCTCCTTCTGCCATTAACTAGCTATGAGTCTTAGCACCTGCTCTACAATCTCTTTGCCAATTCTCTCTGCCCAGGGACCTTTTCCTCTGTTCCTGTCCAGTTCTAGAAGCATATAACATGATCAAATAACTTCTGCTAGTGTTCCTGGATAGGAACTCCCCTCTGGACCCACTTGCCAACTTCGGAATTTTCCTAACCAAAGTGTCCCTCCTTAGCTACTATGTCGATATTTATATTGTTTCCCCAATTAAATCATAAGGTTCTTGACGGCAAGACTTCCTTTTTGGGTTTTTTATTTGTATCCCCAGTGTTTGGCACATAGTAAATGCTTTTTTTTTTTTCATTCTTGGGCAACTTACTCTAATTTTTTGGATTTTGATTTCCGTATCTGTAAATTAGACTCTATGATCCCCAATGTTCTTTCTAGAGCATTAAAAAAATGAAGAATTATGCAGTGATTAAAGTTGGACTTTCTGGGACTACAAAAGGCTAATGGAGGATGTACTTTGGGAGAGATGAGACTTTCAAATCAGACCACACAGGAAATGCAGCCTTATAGTGTTAAGTCAGTGCCTGGCCTTGATCCTAGTCTTCTGAAAGAGTTAATATTGCTTCCAAAGTGGTCTGATTCACAACCAAAGATTAGCTCAGGTTTGAAAAAACTATGGCCCAGAGTTGCATAATGCACCAGAGATAGAGGGAAAATTTCATGGCAAAAAAACAAAATACTATAGCCTTTGTTCCATGTAATCTTTTGTATCTGAGGTGAAAGTAATCTAGAACATGGATGTTTTAAGGAGTCTTCTATTATAAAACTGGCAAGAGAGCTTGGTCAGCCATAGAATGCTGTTAATTATCTGTGAAGACCTTTATTTCTCTCTCAGATGATGCTCTAGGCTTCAAAGGAGTGCCCCGTGTTAAATTGAAAGGAACACAACATTGTAGTTGAGGTTGAAGTTGTTTTTTTTTCTTTCACCTCAAAGAAAAACAAAAAAATGAGATTTTAAAAGCCAGTTGAATAGAAAGGTCTCCTAAGGGTGCTGTTGAATAATAAAAATAAACTTTGCTTATAAATATTGATGTTGTTATCCAAATGTAATAATAGACCGAGATATAAAGAAACCAGGAAATCGGCCACACAGATGAGTAAAATGCAAAGTGAGGGAGTTAGACTCCATGGCTAGTTTTAGCCGACAGTCATAATACGGTGCAACAAAGCTCATATATTAGAACTCCTGTCAATAGAAATGTAGAAACTGGACTTTAAAATAGCCCCCTACTGTCCCTTTTAAAATGTGAGACCACGGCAGCAAGATTGTTTTTGATACACTGCCACCTCGTGGTGATCTGGAGAAAACAGATCTAGATGTTCCACGGAGTCACTCAAGGGGAAAAAAAACTCATTTTAGAATTACACTGTCATCAATACAATTATCACCCTGAGAGGAAAAAAAATGATTATAAATAACACTGAAGATTTCCTTGTCCCAGGGGAGCATCAGCAAAAGATATCCTATGCAAAAAACGAGAACTTCAAAGGAAGGTGGAACATCATGGTACATTGAAAGTACCTGTATTTGGAACCAGAGGACTTGGGTTCAAATCTCAGCACTGCTGCTTCTTACCTGGGTAATCTTGAGCAAGTCATTTAATTTCTCTGGGTCTCATCTGTAAAATGAGGGCTTCCCTGGATTTCTAAGGCCCTTTACAACTTTAAATCTATGATGAAAACTATGATCCTTTGACCTGGATTCTAGTCCCAATTCTATTAGTAACTAGCAGTATGACTTATAATAACTTAAAACTACATTCAGATTTTTGTGACAGCCCCTATGTGTATGTGTGTGGCTGTACTAAATTATGTACTAAATATATACATATACATCTATATATAAATTTATATATTGTAGTTTCACATATAAAATTATACATTATATATTTATATAAATGTATATTTATATAAAATGTGTTTATATATAATGTAGTTGGCAGCATGGAGTTAGCATTCAGAAGCTAGATTAGGGCTAAATGAATAGATTTCAAAGATATTTATGTAGATATGATAACTGAACCAATGGGAGTGGATAACAACTTCCAAGAAAGTGAAGAAAGAAAAGACAAGACCCAGAACAGACCCTTGAAGAATACCTAAATTTGGGTGCTAGGAGATGGAAAATGGTCAAACAAGAGACTATGGAGCAGTCAGACAGGTAAGAAAAGTATAAGGAGGAACCATGTGACAGGTGTTAAGAAGGAAAAGAGAATCCGGGAGGGAAGAATAGACATTAGAAATATCCACAGATGAAAAAAAAAAGTCAAATAGGACAAAGAAGGACTGAGGAAAAACCTTTGAATTTTGCGATGAAGATATTGGTGGAATCAGAAGCCAGATTACAAGAGTTTGAAAAGTGAGTAGGGGGGGGGGGTGGGGTGGGAAATGGAGGCAATAAGTATATACAACTTGTTCTAGGCATTTGGATATAAAAAGAAAGATGAGAGATGACAGCTTGAGGGGATGGTAGGGTTAAGTGAAAAGTTTCTAAGGATCTAGGCATTGTACGCATATTTGTAGGCTATGAAGGAGACAGTAGCTAGAGAAAACTTGAACATAAGAGAGAAAGAGGAAATTATTGAAGAGGCAAGATCCTGAAGGAAATAAGAGAGGATATGATCAATGGCACAAGTAGAGGAGTTGGTCTTGGCAGCAAAAAGAGCAACTTCTTCAGAGACTGAAGCAAAAAAGGAGAAAATAGATAGAATGCACAGTGATTCAAAGAATAAAGGAAAAGGATGCCTTGATTCTCTCAATGAGGTGATGTCCTCTGCAGAGAGAGAATGGCAAAGGGGAGTGGTGTCAAACTCAAATGGAAATGGGTTGGAAGTGGACACTAAACTATGCATAAAAATCTCTGGGGGTCACCTATGGACTTACTTTTAAAATGTAAAATTAACTAAGTTTTATTATATTTTTATTTATTTTGTTAAATATTTCCCAATCACATTTTAATCTGGTTCCCCAGCACTCTGAAGACGCCCATGAGCCTCATGTTTAATACCTCTGGTGTGGGAGAATTTAGGAGAAAAGAGAAAGTTTGAAACAGCTACTTAGGGCAGTATGATACTCAATCATAGGAGAATAAAAGGATTGCCACATGATAATAAGGGCCCAGATTAATGTAATAAATCTACATTGAACTCAATCAGCATGATTATGTGACGTCCTTAATCAGCATTTGGCAATATGTAGGCATGGGTAGAAAAGGTGAATGGTGGGCCTAACTCAGAGTCAGCATTCAGCAAGATATTCATATTGTTAGTCAAAGAAGACAAAGGATTAAAAGGTACAGGATGGGATATAGTTGGTCAACTATAAGGTGAAGACAATGAAGGAATGAAAGTGAGATCAGAGATAGGGGGATGATGAATAGGGAGAACAAGGAGGGATTTGATGTAACATGGGATAGTAGAAAAAGCCCTGGACTTGGGAGTCAAAGGTCCTGAGTTCAAATTTCTGCTCTGACACTTAATATCCATGGATAGGCAAGAAAGAAGGATACCCTGAGGGAAGGGGGAAGAAGAAGAAGAAGATTCAGGAAAATGATCTCACACAAAAGAGGTGCAAAAGAAAGATCTTTTACAATGGAGGGAGAAATGGGGGGGAGGGGTGGCAATGCTTGAACCTTACTCACAACTAAATTGGTTCAAAAAGGGAAAAAATATATACATACTTAATTGGCAATAGAAATCTATCTTACCTAGCTGGGTAGGAGAGCAAAAGGATAAGAGAAGGAGAGGAGGATGGAAAAAGGGAGAGCAAATAAAAGAAGGCAGTGGTCAGAAGCCAAAAAGAGGGACAGGATCAGAAGAGAGAGAGAGAAGGATAGACAGAAGAAAATAGGATAGACTGAAATGTACATTTAGTATAACTATAAATGTGAAAATGGGATGAACTCACCCATAAAAGAGAAGTGGATAGCAGAATGGATTAGAAACCAGAATCCACCAATATGTTGTTTACAAGAAACACACTTGAAACAGAGAGACACACAGTGTTAAAATAAGGGACTGGAGCAGAATTGATTATGCTTCATGATCTCAGACAAAGCAAAAGCAAAAATAGACCTAACTAAAAGGGATAAGCAGGAAAACTACATCTTCCTAAAAGGCACCATAGACAATGAAGTAATATCAATACTAAACATATATGCACCAAATAGTATAGAATCTAAAAGCTTAAAGGGAAAGTTAAGTGAATTATAAGAGGAAATAGACACTAAAACTATACTAGTGGGGGACCTCAACTTTATCCTCAGAGCTGGATAAATATAACCATAAAACAAATAACAAAAAAGTCAAGGAGATGAATAGAATCTTAGAAAAATTAGATATGATGGACCTCTGGAGAAAATGGGAATAGAATGGGAATTGAAAAGAATATACCTTTTTCTCAGCTATACATGGCACCTTCACAAAAATTGACCATGTATTAGGGCATAAAACAACTCAACCAAATGCAAAAAGGCAGCAATATTAAATGCACCTTTTTCAGATCATAGTGCAATAAAAATTACATTTAATAAAGGGACATGAAAGCATACATTAAAAGCTAAAGAAACTAAGCCATCTAATCCTAAAGAATGAGTGGATCAGAGAACAAATTATAGAAACAATCAATAATTTCAATTAAGAGATTGACAAAAATAACACAACATTCCAAAATTTGTGGGATGCAGCCAAAACAGGACTTAAAGGAAAATTTAAATCTCTAAGAGAAAGAACAGATCAATAAATTGGGAATGCAACTAAAAAACTGGAACACTGATGCTGGTGTTATGAATTAGTCAAACCATTCTGGAGAATAATTTGGATATATGCTCAAATGGCTATCAAACTTTGACCCAGTAATTCCACTACTAGGACTGTATCCCAAAGAGATAAAAGAAAAGGGAAAAGGACTATTTGTATGAAAATATTTGCAGCAGTTCTTTTTATGGTAGCAAAGAATTGGAAATCAAATGAATGCCCATTAATTAGGGAATTACTGAAGAAGTTGTGATTGTGATGAAATACTATTGTGCTATAAGAAATGACAAGCATAACAGTTTCAGAAAACTTGGGAAGACTTATATGAACTGATGCAAAGTGAAGTGAGCAGAACCTGGAGAACATGGTACACAGTAATAGCAACATTGTAAGGATGATCAGCTGTGAAAGACTGAAGTACTCTGATCAAGACAATAATCCAAGACAATTCCAAAGGACACATGGTGAAAAATGCTATCTACCTCCAGAGAGAACTGATGAACTCTGAATGCAGATTGAAGCATGCATTTTTAACTTTATCTTTATTGTTTTGTTTGTGTTTTCTTTTGCTACATGACTAATATGGAAATATGTCTGGCATGACCTCTCATGTATAAATTAAAGTGCTTACCTTCTCAAGGAGGGTAGAAGGGCATGAAAGGAGAGAATTTGGAACTTAAATTTTTTAGAAAAATCGTTGTCAAAAATGATTTTACATGTAATTAGGAAATACTTAACAAAATAGATTTTTAAAATTTTAAAGCACTATATACACATATATTAAACCACATGTATATAAACACATATACATATATATGTATATATATATACATATATCTATTGAATATATAGAAATACAACCCTAGGCAAGTACTTAATCCTGTTTGCTTCAGTTTCCTCATCTGTAAAATGAGCCAGAGAAGTAAATGGCAAACCACCAGTATCTTTGCCACAAAAAAGAGGTCACAAAGACTTGTTCATGACTGAAATGACTCAGTAACAACAACATATATAATATAGATTCTGATATTCTATTATCTCAGTCTGGAGATTTCCAAAACAGATCCCCCTAATGCTGCTAATCCTTCCAGCTTTCGTGCTTATGTTATCCTTCTCAGTAACCCTTGACAGTATTCTCCGAGTTGCCCTTTATTCTAGACACATCTTCTCATTATGCTAGTTCAGGTCTTTATCAATTCTTGGCTAGCCTCCTGCAACCACCTCCAAATTGCTTTTAGCTTCTCTTCTTTCCACTTTAACCTCATGAAGCTGCCAAAATAATCTTCCTAAGGCACAGCTCTGCCCATGTCATGACTCTGCTCAAAAATCTTCTGAAGCTTATTGCTTCCAGGATAAAATACAAACTCCCCCATCTGGCATTTAAAGCTCTGATTAACCTGGCTCCAGTCCACCTTTCCAGATTTATTGCATATGATTCCTCCCTCCTCACCCCTGCATCTAAGAATCATTAATGCCCTTCAAGTTCAGCTCAGGTGCTGCTTTTTACAAGAATCCTTAGTGCTACCTCCATGCAATGGATTATATTTACTTATTTGTATAAAGAGAGCACAAGGTGGTAGATAATGAGCCAGCCTGTAATCCAGGAAGACCTGGGTTCAAGTCCCTTTTCTGATACATATTGGTTTTGTGAACTGGGACAAGTTGGCGCTCTAGACAACCTTCTGAGATTACAAACTGTAGAGAAAATGCCACTCTGCTGTGGTAGAGAGAGGTTCTTCAGCTGGGAGTTCTCTTTGTCAGCGAAATCGCAGGACTGGTTCCTATCTTACTTATTCCTCTACAGGCCTTCTACCCTAGAGTAGAGTGTAAGCTCCTCATTTCAAGGGCAGGAACTGCTTCATTCCTATCTTTATATTCCCAGGACCAAACACAATGCCTGGGACATAACAGGCACTTTGTAAATGTTTCCGGTTTTAATTAAATTGAATTGAATCAAATCAAAATGAACACAATGGAATGGGATGGAAGGAAAGCCACATACCTGATTGCCAACTCAGGAGGAAAAGGGGGATGTCAAACACTTCAAAGGTAGCTTCCTATAAAGCAGCTGAATGTTAGCATTGAGAGATCTATGGTCTTTTCCATCATTCTGTGATTCAGTGATCTCACTATCAAATAAACCTTTCTTGTTAGAATTCTATTTGAGTAGAATGTAGCGGAGGGAAGATTTAGAGAAGAGGTAGATGGGGAAATAAATAATGAGGGAGAAGGAGAAAAAAGATGACCAGAATATTTGTGGTTGCTCCCTGTTAGCATCACTCCTAATGAAGAGACAATTGGTGTGATCACCTTCAAAACTCCATGCTTGGGGGGAAGGGAGTGCCAAAGAAACATGTATTTATTACGTGTCTACTATGTGCTAGGCACTGTGCTAAGTGATCTACAAATATTATTTCATTTGATCTTCACAAGGACCCTAGGAGGTAGGTACTATTATTATCCCCATTTTCCAGTCAAAAACTGAGGCAGACAGAGGTTGAGATTTGCTCAGGGTCACACTGCTAGTAAGTGTTTAAGGCCAGATTTGAACTCATGTCCTTTGCCTCCAGGGCTAGTATTCCATTCACCACACTACCTCCCTGCCTTCTAGGGGAAGAGAGGAGGGTACTCAAGCTCAGAGGGGGACTGTGGCTTAGGAACTGGCAGGTAAAGAAAAGGTGGCCCTACTATTTGAAGCTTAAAAAAATTAAAATTAAAAACACAAAGTGCATACGCATGTAATCAATCCACAACCAGATTGGTCCTTCCCCCTCCCTCCATAAACCTAACTTCACTTGCATTCACAAGATCAGTATGTGGGGATCACACACAGTGCGATTTGCCGGAAGTTTACCTAGTTCTCCCTACCTCTCAACCTGGCTGTGCTGAGGGTGAGAACTCCAAGGCAGGGGTTCTGCTACCTAGCACTTACTGAAGATTTGTAAGAACAAATAGATCACTGTGAAAGCAAAGGCAATCTTCTCCGTTTCTGGCTGTATTTCCCAGGAGGTAATTGGTCTATAGAACAAAGTTTATCCTATCGCTAAAATAAGGAGCAAGTCGGACCTATCCCTCATCATCACAAGAAAGATGATGAATGCAAGCCCAAACAGAGAATGCAGTAGCACCAGTGAACCATTTGACAGGATTTAGTATGGGAAGAGCCACCTTCTTCTCTGCCTTCTCCCCACCTCCACTGCCTCCCTGAGTCACTCCCCACCCACCAGTATCCAAACTGATAGAGATTTAGGTTGAGTGGAGTTGATTAGAATGACAGGTTCATAGATAGTAGTTGTATCTCCAAGGGAATCACATTCAAGGAAGAATTATATCCTAAGGACCCTTTTAATTTTGAGATTCTATTATTCTAAAACATGCACCCATTTTTGGGGGATAAAAAGGGGAAACAATGACAGCAAAAGAAAGACTTGCTTTGGAGTCACAGGGCCCCAGTTTAAATCCTCTGTCATTTGTTATTTTATGGTGTCAGACAAGTAACATCACTCTGAGCCTCCATACCCTCATCTATGAAAGGAGAAATAGATGATAGCAGGGAACCCCTTCTAGTTCCATGATTCTTAGCCTGACTTTCAAAACCATCTAAGATTGGACCCAGGCTATTTTTCTGGTCTCATGTTCCAAATTCCTTGTCTTGCAACCTTACCTTTGGCCAACCTGGAATATTTGTGGTCCCCAAACATGCTTTGCCTGTTCCAGTTCCTTTGCCTTTGCTCAGGCCATTCCTTCTGTCTAGAATGTCCTTCCCCAATCCCCATCTTTCAGGTCTTCTTGTCAAATTCCCATCCATCCTTCAAGGCTAGATTCAAATGCTACTTCTCCATGAAGCCTTTCCAGATGCTGCTTCTGAACAAAGAGATCACTTGTGATTCTTTTATCATACTTTCACTTTCAACCTTGTATGTCCACCTTCAGAGCTCATGTGTAAAATCTCCCAGCTGGCCCAAGAAAAATCAATAAGATTTAGAGCCAGAAAGCTCCTTAGAGGTCAACTAGTCCAAACCTCTCATTTTATGCATGAATACACTTAGTCTTAAATGGGTAGTAAGTAGGGGCAGCTACGTGGCACAGGGGATAGAGCAACGGGCCTGGAGTCAGAAGGACCCGAGTTCAAATTTGGCTTCAACCAGGTACTTGACACTTACTAGCTGTGTGACCCTGGGCAAGTCACTTAACCCCAACTGCCTCACCAAAAAAAAAAAAAAAAATAGGTAGTAAGTAGAAGAACTGGTTGTTAAATTTGATGCACTGTAACACACTAGAATAGCTAGGTGGCACACCAGTGGATAGAGTTCAGGGCCTGGAGTCAAGAAGGCTATGCTTCCTGAGTTCAAATTTGGCTTCAGATACTAGCTGTATGATGCTGGGCAAGTCACTGAACCCACTTTGCCTCAATTTCCTCATCTGGAAAATGAGCTGAAGAAGGAAGTGGCAAACCACTTCAGTATCTTTGCCAAGAAAACCTTAAATGGGGTCAGGAGAAGTCAGACCTGACTGAAATGACTGAACAACAAAAAACACACTGCCTGCCATTACTCCAGCAAATGTCATTCCCTCTTCTGAAGTATAAATGTAGCAAAGAGAGGATAAGTGACTCGCCTAGGGCCACACAACCAACCAGTAGCAGAGCCTAGTCCTGTCCATAAGTAACTCCAAAGGAAATGGTACAGTGAAAAGAGAACCAAGGTTCAAATCTCACTTCTGATTCTACTACCTGTGTAAATCTGTCATACGAGAGGAACAGACTATATGGCTTCTGAGACCCCTTCTAGCCCGGGATCCTCTGATTGTAGGTAGTGATCTGGGACAAGAGAAAGAAAGAATCAATATTCCATTGCTGATTCCATTATCAAGCCCTCAAATTGTCTAGGTCTCCAAAAATGGACCATTTCAGTTGAATTCTAAAGATCCCATCATTCTCCCCACCCAGGACACTGGATAAGTGACAAAAGACAGGAAGCATTAGCAGAAGCAGTACCCAGAAAAGTCACTCCATGAGGAAATGAGTAAGTTCTGGCTAAATATACTATGGGATACTGGGCATGTGGAAGCTGTCAACAAGCATTTATTAAATGTTAACTATGTGCTTGGCATTCTGCTTAGGTGCTATGAGTTACAAAGACAAAAATGAAGTTGTTCTCTTTCTTCAAAGAGCTTGCACTGCTTTGAGGGAAATAGCATGTACACATATGAGAATATACAAAACAGATACAAATATTCCAGGTAACTTTCAGATGGGACGGAGCAGGTGTTAATGGCTGGGGAAATCAGGAAAGGTGCCATATAGTGAGCTCTGACGGAAGATAGGGATTCTAATAGCTGGAGATAAGGAGGGACTGCATTTTATGAATGGGGGTAGGGTAGCCTATGCAAAGACACCGGGTTGGAATGTCACATATGAAAAACAACAAGCCAAGTTTGTTTGGATTTTAGAGTGCTATGAAGTGGAATAATACATAATAAACCTGGAAAGTTAGATTGGAGCCAGGTTATGAAAGACTTTAGCTGGGAAATGAAGGAGTTTCTAAGATAAACCTCTTTTCCTGTTAGAACAGAGAGACTATGGTCCCATAAACCCAATGACACTCCCTCCCTCCCTCTCCCTCTCCCTCTCCCTTTCCCTCTCTCTCTCTCACTCTCTCTCTTTATTTCTCTCCCTCAAGACACTTAAGTGGTACAGAGGATAGAGCCCTGAACCTAGAGTCAGGAAGATTTGAGTTCAAATGTGACCTCAGATACCTAATAGCTGTGGGACCCTGACCAAGTCACTTAACCACTGTCTGCCTCAGTTTCCTCATCTGTAAAATGAAGATGAAAATAGCATCTACTTTGAAGGGTTATTGTGATGATCAAATGAGATAATATTTATAAAGTGCTTAGCACAGTTCCCAACATATAGTAGGCACTTAATAGATGTTTATTTCCTTCCTTCCTTCCTTCCAATTTGAAGGTACCCTCAAGATAAAGCCTTATAGACAAAGCCTACCTCTCTGGGGCCTAATGGTTTCTGAGATTTATGTTGTTAAGTCCCTCTAGGCTACACATAATAATAACAGTGACACTTTAAAGTTTATAAAGCAATTTATACACATTGTCTCATTTGACTCTCAAGAAAGTCTGTAGGTAATAAAGGTAGGTAATAAAAGTCTTATTATCCCCATTTTTTAGATGAGGAAACTGATGCTCAGAAGGGCTAAGTAACTTGCTTCAAATCACCTAGTTAGTAAGGCTAGATTTGAATCCAGATCTTCTTGGTCTAAGGCTAGTGTTCTTTTCACTCTACCATGCCGTCTCACACTTGGTTCTTCTTTTCCCCACTTTAGCATTCATTCTTGCCTACTTAGTTAGGGTGATGGAGGGCAATACCTTGGCCTCTACTGCTTAAAGAGCCATAACCAAACTGGCATGTTTGGAGGAATTGCCCCATTTAGGATTGCTTGGCCCGCAACTTAAAGTCCCTCCATTCTCCCACTTATTCATTTCATGGTAAAGGTGACATTAAGCATCAGTGTCAGGGTTAGGTCATGTCTGCTATGATTTCGGTGTTTCTAGTGTAGGAATTCACACTTTGCATCCTCAAAGAGCTGCCTAGGTCCTTTGTATTTTGAACTAGTGGTGGAAAGGGGGAAGAGGAGGACATACCCAGCATCCTTCAGTGCCTTGTCCCTGGGGTTGGCTGATCTGTGAACCAGCATCATATCAGACAGGAATTATATGTTGTTGTTCAGTAGTTTCAATCACGTCCTACTCTCCATGACCCCATTTGGGATTTTCTTGGCAAAAACAGTGGTTTGCCATTTCCTTCTCTAGCTCACTTTACAGATGAGGAAACCAAGGCAAATAAGGTGAAGTGACTTTGCCCAGGGTCAAACAATTAGTAAGTGTCTGAGGCCAGATTTAAACTCAAGTCTTCCTATGCTCAGCACTCTATCCATTGAACCATTTAAAGCCATGCTTGGGGCAAATTACTTCATTTCTCTGGCCCTCTGCTTCCCTATCCATAAAATAAGCTGAATAATTCTTTATTATGTGTAATGGTCACATAATATTAGGGCTTATTGAAAGTAAAAACAAAACCTCTTCATTCTACAAGTACCTGTGTGATCTTGAGTATGTTACTTTTCTCTGGAGCCGTTTCCTCCTCAGTCAAATGAGGGGATAGCACTAGATGATATACTCTCAAGGCCTCTTCAGGCTCTATGTCTTATGATCCTAAGTGTGGCACTGAATAGACATTAATAGCAAGTGGTTAGGAGAGCTCTGAAAAGTTTCTCAGCATCTTGGCATCATTACACTGTAGGCAATTAGGTGGCTAATTAGAATGGCCTAGTTTGAACATTTTGGAGAAAGCTTGATTTCAGAACTGCAGCAACATATCCCCTCTCATTCTCATAAGCCTGTGAAATTTTTATTTCTAAATCGAGTGAAGAGATGCCAGGAAAGAAAGAAAATCTTAGTTAAATCTCACTCTGGTGACTTGTACAGTACAGTAGAAAGAACACTGGATCACAGGATTTAGAACTAGAAGGGCAATTATCAAACTTCCCTGTTCCACAGGTGAGAAAACTAGGCCTAAAGAGAACTGATTGTACTCAAGGTCACACAGGCACCAGCACACTGCAGATATTTAGCTAAGTTCTTGCTCACATTACCTTCCTTTATTCTATAGGTGATAAAACTGAGCTTACAAAATGACAGGAATTAGAGCTGGAATGGAAGAAACCCTAGAGCCCATCCAGCTTGATCCCCACCATTTTACAGATGATTAAATTAAAAGCTAGATGGCACACATGGATAGAGTGCTGGCCCTGTAAGCTGGGCCAGAGTCAGAAGGACCTGAGTTCAAATTTGGCCTCGGACACTTACCAGCTGAATGACCCTGAGTAAGTCACTTAACTCTGTTTGCCTGAGTTTCCTCATCTGTAAAATGAGCTGCAAAAAGGAAATGGCAAACTACTCTAGTATCCTTGCTGAGAAAACCCCAAATGGGGTCACAAAGAATCAGACATGGCTAATCAACTGCAACAAGTTAAAAACTTATAAAAGTGAAGGGATTTCGCTGAGATCAAAAGGAATTAAGTTAGCAAAGCCAGGATTGGAACCCATATCCTCTGATTCCAAATCCAGTGCTCCCTCAAGGCAGACAGATGGACTAGTCAAGCTTTGATTTTATGATTCTAGGAGGGAGGCAAGTTGGACGTTGTCAGGGAGTCCTGTGGCTCTAAAAAATATGTATTGATCACTTATGATGCGCAAGGAACCATGGCAAGCATTATGAAATTTAGAGGAATGTTTGGGGCATGGGTGACAAATGATCTTGATGTTTTCTAGAAAAGAGTGTTTAATGTTCAGCTATAAAAGAGTAAAGCATATACTGATAAAATTTTAAGAGTTGGAATAGTTGGAGGTCAACTTGGGTCCAATCTCTGACCTAAAGCAATATATCCCTCCTAACTTTTTCTAGCCTCTCCCTAAGAGCTTCTCAGATTTCTAAATCTTTTCTTCTACTGGTCAAATACTACCTAGTTCCTTTTTGTTGTTTTTGTTCAGTCATTTCAGTCATGTCCAACTCTTCATGACCCCTTTTGGGATTTTCTTGGCAGATACTGGAGTGGTTTGCTACTTCCTTCTCCTGGTCATTATATAGCAGAATGAGGAAACTGAAGTGAATCTGAACTCAGTTCTTCCTGATGCCATGCCCAGGGTTCTACCCCCTACATCACCTAGGGGCCTGTAGTCTATTATTAATGAGATATGGTTTCCAGATTCCCCCTCCCCCAAATTCTGATTGCCTATCTCTAGCTTGCCAATTTTCCTCTTAAAATATTCTTCCCAGAAATGAACACAATATACCATATTCTGATCTGATCAGTGCAGACTATATTCAGAATATTACTTCCTTTGATCTAGACACCATACTTATTTTAATGCAGCCTAAGTTCACATCAGCTATTTTTTTTTTCTTCCTTCTGTTGGCTTACTACATTTGAGGTTAATTGAAAGCTTTAAGCCTTTTCACCAGTAGAGCTGATAAGCTAAGCCTTCTTCATTCTGGTCTTCTACCATTGTTGTTGTTGTTGTTACTGTTAACTTGAATATGGGATATGAATATACGTTTAACCTTGCTGAATTTTGTCTTTTTGATTTAGGTCCCTCATTCCATCCAAGACATTATGATCTTTTGGGATCTCAATCCTGCCATCTCATAAACTAGCTCTTTCTTTGGGCTTCTGTCTGTTCATCCAAGCCACTGATAAAAATGCTAAAGATGATAATTCTCAGGGTAAAGTTCTGTGGCACTAGAGACCTCTCTCCAGATTGAAAGAATTCACTGGTCAATGTCCTTAGAGTAGTCAACCAGATGTAGAATCATTTCATTGTGCTACCCCTAATCTGTTTTTCTCCATCTATTGGAAATAGAAAGAAAAGAAATCATGAAGTCAATCAGAAAGCAGTAGTAAGACCAAGTAGAAACAGGGGACATGGGACATTAATAAAAATGGCTAGACTTCACAGTACTTTAAGGTATACAAAGCACTTGAAAAATATTATCTCATTTGACCCTCACAATCTTGTGAAGTCAGTGCTATTATTATCCTTATTTTACAGATGAGGAAACCAAGGTTAAGAGAGGGTAACTGACTTGTTCAGGGTCACAAAGCAAGTAAGTGCCTGAGTCTGGATTTGAATTTAGATCATCCAGACCCAGTGCTCTATCCATTGTGCCACCTGACTGCCTCTGTTAAGTGTAGAAGGTGGCTTAGAACCAACTCATCTTCAGTACTTCAGATTCAGTTGCCTTATCATTTTTCTTTTGAAACAAATCATGGCTACTTTCTCTTCTAAGCTAGGGCTCATACTGGGAAACAATATATTTAAAGACTGCAGGCTCCCAGATGCTGTTTCAGACACACATGACAAGGGTGTGGGGGGAGGGGTTGGCTTTACCTAGGAAACAGGGCGAGAAACGGTCCCATCTGTTCCACCTGGTGCTGCCTTGCATAGGCCAACTGCACTGTCAGGTGGAAGAGCTACAGGAAAAGATTCTACCATCAGAAGCTACACAACCATCAAGAGCAACATCATGTCAGACCAGCTGCCAAGACTTTTCACCAGGCACTCCCAGAAGAACAACAAGAAGACAGAGTGGTGGAAAAATACAGGCAAAAGCTAGGGCAGGTCTGAGTCCAGGCAGATCACGGCAATTCGATGATGCTTACAAAAAGATTCTCCAACAGGAAGAAGCAGAGAAGAGAAAGCTAGTGAGCAGATATGGAAAGTGACAGGTGGGAGTTTGTTTTGTTTTGTTTTTCCCAGAAACCCACTCAAGAATTCTACTCAACTCCATTCATCCTTTCTTTGTATCTGCAGTTTGTTCTGAGACATGAATCTATATTGATTTGAGCAAAAAGAGTTCTTCAAGTCAGGAAGTTGTGCTAACATGGTGCTTAAGGGTTGCTAAATGGCACATTGGATAGAGCAATGAACCTGGAGACAGGAAGGCCTGAGTTCAAATCCAGCCTTGGGTACTGATTAGCTATGTGACCCTAAGCAAGTCATTTAACCTCTGTCTGCCTCAGTTTCCTCATCTGTTAGCACCTATTTCCCAATGTATTATAGTACAGTGCCTGACACATAGCAGGTGCCTACTAAATGGCTGCTAACTGATTGATTGATTGATTGAAACCTGGGTTCAAATTCTAGTTCTTTCTGAAAAATATTGGCCAAGTTATTGACCCTCTCTTAGACACTGTTTCCTCATGTCTAATATGAGTGCTTTAAGTCTTGCACTATATATCTCACAGGGTGGAAGAAGAAAGCCCTTTGCCAACCTTAAAGTACTATATAAATGAGAATCATCATCATCTGCATCCATGCCCACCCCCCACATCACAACAGAATTTGGAAAACACTCAAAGACTATCTGACAGAGACAGCATATATTTGTTATCTGATCAACAAGGCTCCAAAGGCAGGTTAGGGCACAGATGCCTCAAGAAGCAGAAAGTTGGCTGAGCTTTGACCTCAAAGGCAAGAGGGTCTATGTTGAGTCCCTGATTTTGTTATTACTGTTTTATCAATACCATATATTTTGTATCAAATTCAAAAAATTGTGGGAATCAAAAGAAAGAATTAATATTCTTGAAAGCCCTTCAAAAACAATGAAGCACTATATCGACATAAAGAATTCTTTCTTATCATTGTTGTGAACATTCTCAGTTGGGTTGTTACAATATCATCTATGTTGTTCAGTTATTTTTCAGTCGTGTCTAAACTCTTCGTGACCCCATTGGAGTTTTCTTGGCAAAGATACTGGACTGGTTTGCCATTTCCTTCTCCAGCTCATTTTACAGATCAGGAAACTGAGGAAAACAGGGTTAATTGACGTATCTAGGGTTACTTGCTCAGGGTTGCCCAGGGTTTGTCCAAAGCCAAATACAATTCGGATATTCCTGAATCCAGGCCAGGCACTCTGTCCACTGTGCCACATAGCTACCCCCATATCATCTATAGCAAGGGTTCTTAAAAATTTTTTGTGTCATGAAACATTTTATCACTCTAATGAAGCCTATGGCCCCTTCTCAGAAAAAAAAAATTTAAGTGCATAAAATGCTTAGAATTACAAAGGAAACCAAAAGTTACTGAAAAGAAAGACATTTTTTTTCCCATGCAAGTTCATGGACCCTCTGAAATCTATCCATACAGACTCCTTAAGAAATATGTGGTCACCAGGGTTAGAGTCCCTTGGGTATGATTCAATTCAATAAACATTCATTAAGCACCTATATTCCAGGAACTATGCTAAGAGCTGGGGGTACAAATGAGAAAAAGATAGACCCTGCCCTCAAGGAGTTTACAATGAAACAAGAGAAAACCACACACACACACACACACACACACACACACACACACACACACACAAAGTTGGAAAGAGGCAGGAGAGGCATCTTGTTCCATGTTGTTATTGTTCATCCTTCATTCTAAGTGAAGTGGATCTAAGTGAGGCTGTTGACTTTGCTCAACTCTGCCTCACTCTCTCCTCCAGAGTCATCCATAAGTCTAAGACAAAAGCATTGTGATGGCTCAGGATTCAGCGAAAGACCACTGGCCTGTCTAAATTAAGGCCTTTCTGACAGTCCCAGTTTGTCTAAGGCAACACCCATTCAATGACATCTTGTTCTATGAAATCAGAGTTGCAGATGGAAAATGAACTATAAGCAGAGACCTAATCTTATTCCCTTATTTCAATAATAAGTAGATAAGGGAATGCTGAAGATCAAGTTTACCTGCTTTTAGTTAAGCATTTGACAAAGATATGTGTGTGTTCTTTTTGTGGGAAAAATGGAGAGATATGAGTTAGATGCTATTCAAGTTAAGTGGATTTGGAGATAGCTGAATGGTTGAGTCCCCAAAGAAATATGATGTCATATCTCTCTACTGGTGTGACCTAGGGATCTAACATTAGCTCTTTGCTGTTTATTAGCGACTTGAATGAAGTCATAGATAGCATTCTTAAATCTAGAGGGTAACATAACTTGTGTTAAGCTGTAATGACAAGCTCCTTGAGAAGAGTGATTGTTTCATCTTTTATCTCTTTTGCCCAGTGCCTAGAACACAGTGGATACTTAATAAATGCTTCTCGATTGATTGAATCTAATATAATAAAATGTTATAGAGACGAATGTGAAATCCTACCATCAAGTTCCAAAAATCAACTTTTTAATTATGAGATGGGAGAGTCATGGTCAGATAGAGGATCTTTTTGAAAAAGATCTGAGGATTTCAGTGGGCTGCAAGACCAAAATGAATCAATAGTATGATATGCCAGCCAAAATGATTAATGAAGTCTTAAGCTGAATAGTATGGGAGAGTAAAGAGTTGACAGTCATACTGTACTCTGGACATCTAGAACATTGTTTCCAGTTCTAGGTATATGATTTCGGGGAGAAAAACTGATAAACTAGTGGCCATTCAGAGGAGGATAACAAAGTCTTGTCTAGATCATTTCATATTAGATTCAGTTGAAGGAAATGCAGGGAGGGAAGGAAGGGGAGGAGAGAGCAAGTAGTTATGAACCTACTATAAGCCGGGTTCTGTGCTACATGCTTCACAAATATCCCATGGGTATAAGAAGACTTAAAGGAACATGATAGCAGTCATCGAGTATTTTAAACCACTCACATAGTCACTGAGGTTAGATTTGTTCTTCTTGACCTCAAAGGGCAAATCTAGGAACAATAAAGGGGGGAGGGGTCACAAAGTACCCTTCAGCTCTCTATAAACAAAAGCTTCTTTCCACATCCACAGAAAGAACTGATGGAGTCTGAATGCAGATCAAAGCATACTATTTTCACTCTATTTTTTTCACCTTTTTTTCCTTTTGTTCTGTTTCTTCTTTCACAACATGACTAATAATATGTTTTACGATTGCACATATAAGACTTATATCAAATTACCATCTTGGGGGGAAAAGGTGGGAAAAAATTTGGAATTTGAAATTTTATTTTAAAAAATGAATGTTAAAAGTCTTTTCATGTAACTGGAAAAAAATAAAACACTATTTAAGACAAAAACAAATTTAAAAAAGCTTCCTAATAATTAGAGAATTTGAGAATGAAATGAGCTGCCTTAGCAATAAGTAGAGGTTTCTGAGTGTTATTTGTCCTTCTTTCTTGAAGAGGACCAATGACATCAGGAAGGTGATATCTTGACTTGCAAATGAATTGGATTTAAGTGAGACAGGGCTGTGCAAAGTCACCAGCCTCCCTTTCTCCTCCTGAGTCATCTGAGTCCAGTGGCAAAATATACGTTAGGATGACTGGAGATGGCCCCAGATGCAATGGGAGACCTTGGCGATATTTAAGTTAAGATCTTTCCCAGGTCTCAGTTTGTCTGAGGCAATGTGAGTGATTCAGGCGAGGTCAGAAATGAGGTAAAAAAAAAAAAAAATGGACTCTTTTCTTTACCTAGTCAAAAGAAAAAAATCAATCTGGGAGAGAAAGACCCTCAGGGTTTCTGGCCAAAACAGAAACAATTGCTATTTACACTCACTCCTGGCCATCAAAACCCAAACAACAACCAAGAAAGTCTAGGGCTGAGATCTATTGTTGGCTAATCAGTGAGGGCCAGAGTGATTTGGGTTTAAGGCCAGGTCAAATAGCTTCATTTGAATCCCAATTGATTTTATCAAAGCCTGGTTTTCCAATGCTATATTTCAGGAAATCATAAATGAAACTACATGGGGCAAATGAGTTAATTTTCCTAGCTTTTTTTTAATTATAGAATAAATAAGTAGGAAAGAAAAAAAAGAAATCTAACCCATAAACCCCAAGATATCTTAAGAGGTTTCAATGATCAAAATTTATATTCCTTTGGGCAGAGTACCCACAAGTAAGAGTATGATTCCCTATGTGGACAGAGGGAAAAGAGGGAGAAGGGGAGAGGAGGGAGGGAGGAAGGAAGGAAGAAAGGAAGGAAGAAAGGAAGGAAGAAAAGAAGGAAGGAGGGAGCAAGAATGAATGTACTCTTGACAATGACAGGATTATGGTTAATGTACAGGTCAGACAAGATGATTACAGCTCCATTTCAGTTCTAGGATTCTGAAATTCTATGACTTCACTTCCAAACTTTGGGCTCCTAGGACTTGGAAGGTGAGTAAAATCTGCCAGAAGCACTAACATCCTAATATACTTTTCCACAACCAGTGCAGATCAATGGTTGAGTGGGCTACTCTCTTCAACATGCTATTCCTCTGCCGAAAGACTTTCTTTTTTTTGTTTGTTTGTTTGTTTGTTTTGTTTTTGTTTTTGTTTTTGGTGAGGCAATCAGGGTTAGGTGACTTGCCCAGGGTCACACAGCTAGTAAGTGTCATGTGTCTGAGGTCAGATTTGAACTCAGGTCCTCCTGATTCCAAGGCTGGAGCTCTATCCACTGCACCACCTAGCTGCCCCCCCCCCCAAAGACTTTCTAGCAATTCATCAATGCCTTCAGGAAAAAGTCATGTGATCATAAAAGTGTTGAATTTAGTGATGGAAGTGCATATTTCTTAGTATAGCATTCAAGGTCCTCTATTATGCAGCTTTAACCTAGCTTTCTAGATTTGCCTCCCATTAATCCTGTAGAAACCCTACATGGCCATCAAACTACTATCTTCCCTGTAGGTTAGGGTAGTTCAGTCTATTCACTGCTTCCTGAACATACCTTGTATTTTCCCACCTCCTCTGCTTTGCTCACACCATTTCCCCTTTTAGAAATGCCTTCCCACTCCTCTCAGCTTATCCAAATCCAATCTATTTTTCAAGACCAAAATCAAATTTTACCTCCTTCTTAAAGCATTTTATGACCATGATAGATCCATAATAACATCCCCCTTCTCTCAACTCCTATGCATCTTCTCCATGCCCCTTATTTGGCTAGCATCAGATACTTCCTGGTATTATTAGTTACAGAATCAGAGGATCATAGAGATTAAGCTGGAAGAGCTCTCAATAACAATCTTTTTTAACCTGTTCTGATTCTTTTT
The DNA here is from genome assembly GCF_900497805.2 of Vombatus ursinus. Taxonomy (NCBI): domain Eukaryota; kingdom Metazoa; phylum Chordata; class Mammalia; order Diprotodontia; family Vombatidae; genus Vombatus; species Vombatus ursinus. Next base: position 20,812,394 of record NW_020954641.1, read on the forward strand.
TTTTTGTATTATTTTTAGGCAATTGGGGTTAAGTGACTTGCCCAGGGCCACATAGCTAGTGTCAAGTGTTTGGTCTGAGGCCAGATTTGAACTCAGGTCCTCCTGACTTCAGAACCAGTGCTCTATCCATTGAGCTACCTAGCTGCCCCAACCTATTCTGATTCTTCATCTTACTGATGAGGAAATCCAGGCTCAGAGTGAGTTAATCTTTTCACGTGTATCATACAAAGTAAACTTGCCCCAATAACAGCTAGAATTTATATAGCACTTTAAGGTTTGAAAGCAATTTACAAATATTTCATTTTATCCTCACATCAATTCTGAAAGATAGATACTATTAGTTTCCTCATCTATAAAATGGGGATAATAAGACCTAGAATAGTAGAAGTGATTTGGCCAGTGTCACATGGGTAGCAAATCCAGAGATTAGGACACAGATATTTTTATTATAAATACAGTGGTCTCTTAACTTTGTCACACAATCTTTGAATTGATTATAATAGGTAAAATAGATTTAGACCTGGAAAGAACCTTAGAGGTCATCTAATCCAACCCCCTTGTTTTACAGATGAGGAAGGTGGTAGGGTGTGCAGAGAGAATAAAATATGTGTTAAATGTCATACCATAAGTGTAAGAACGGAGATCTGAATTCAGGTAGTCTGATTATAGGTACAGCACTTGAAAGAATGCTAATACAGTAATCTGAAAGAATTACTACACTACATTACAGTGTAGTCATCCCCTTGTTTGGGCCACAACATCTTCTTTTTCCTTATTCCCTTTTGCCAAAATTTGATAGAGAGTGGTGGTAGTAGTGAGTGGTGGTGGTGGAGGTGAGAGGCTGAGAGAAGAGGGAGAATGGCTGTTTGTATTGTATATGTAAGCCTAGAGGAGGAAGAGGGAGTTATACTCAGATCAAAAGGCTTATGGGTGGTAGGAGAGGGAAAAAGATGATGTTAAGATATTAGGTTGGGGATAGGGAATGACTTCAATGGCATAGAAAGCTGGCATTGTAAATCAGCACCTTCTTTGAATTGTTGAGATTTTAACAACTCATAATGTCACTCATAGTGTGTTGCCCCTTTTTGCTTTTCAGCAGAGGTATGGTTCAGGTTAAGAAAACCTGCAATGGATTGACTAACTTTCAGAGTGCGCCTGGTATCCAGGATTCTGAGCCATCTTTTTGCCATCATCGGGAAACCCAAATTAAATTGGAATCTCTCCAGTGCCCCCAATTCATTCTCTCCAGTCCACATCAGACAAAGTAATTGAACAGATGGACACTGCATTGTGTCTGGGAGTCCAACCAACTCTGGCTGTGTTGGATGGAGAGAGAAAACATACACAAGCTGGGTGAATTCTGCAAACTACCAAAAGGGGTGGAGCCAGAAAACATTCCCCCAATTTTGAAGTTGCCCAGATTATGGGATTTAAATGAATTCTCTCACTGTTTATCTTCTCTTAATATCCACCCCATTTCCATCTGGAATGCCAAGCCAACAGCTGGCTCCTCAGCAGACCACACTGCTACAATTAACTACCTGGCAGGGAGTAACTGCCCACTGGAATTGATGGGTCCTCTCTGCAGAGCCAGATATGCCAGCCTCTGCCTTCTTTTAATACAGGGAAGTTTGTATGAGGTCTATGGGAGCAGAGATCTTTCAGAACCCTCATCTTTGTCCAAATTAACACTCTTCAATACACTTTGATCACAACATGGGATGGGAGGGAGATAGAAGGGGGTTGGGAGGGGGTCATTAAAAGGACATGATTACTGTTTTCCAAAAATTTGAAGGTTTACCATTTAGAGAAAGAAACCAACTTATTCTCCTTGGCCTACAAGGGCCAAACTGGGGTCAATAGATGGAAATTACAGGAAGGAAGATTTTGGCTTAATATAAGGGAGAATTTCTTAACAGAGCTTTCTAAAAATGAGTTGAGCTGCCTAAGTATGAAACAAGTTCCTCCACATTTTTAAGTATTTAAGCAGAGGCTAAATGACCATTTGTTGAGAATGATGTGAAGGGGAGGATACCAACTGGAGAGAGGCAAGACTAGACTGAGGGGCTTTTCTTTTTTGGTGACCCACTGGATAGTGTTAGATTTGGTGTCAAGCACACCTGAGTTCAAATCCATCTTCAGACATTAGCTGTGCAACCCTGAGCAAGTAAGACACTTAAACCTCCATCTGCCTCAGGTTTCTCATCTGTAAAATGGGGATAACAATAGCACCTGCCTCCCAACATTGTTGAGAAGATAAAATGAGATAATATTTGTAAAGCACTATATAAATGCTAGCTATTTTTTAAACATTTATAGTAGACACTTAATATGTCTGTTGATTTGAGTTGAATGAAATTGAATGATCTCTGATATGACAACCAATTTCAGGATTCCAAGATTCTGGAGCTCAATATCAGAGTCTGCTAGGACAGAAAGTCTTATCAGAGTTTGTCTTAAGTGAGCTGTCCTGAAGGACAAGATGCAATGGATTTCCCTTCACTCAAATGCCCACTTTATCACCAAAGACCAAGGAAGCACCTTTACTCTTAATTTCTTAGTTTTGCAGTGAAGTGTGAGCTGCACCTCCTGGGCATTCTTTAAATTCTCATCCTGTATCTCCAATGTTGTATAAAGGAGCAGAGTTTGCACATATGTGCATGTGTGGTGGGGTGAAGTGTGGAGTTGATGTCAACTGTTTGTTACCTGTGTGGCCTTGGCCAAGTCACTTCTACCTTTTTTGAGTCTTAATTTTATCATTTATAAAATGAGGGGACTTGGAAATATTAAAGTAAGTGCATATACCATAGCCAGAGAAGAACATTTTGAACACTGGTCAATTATTCAGTAGAAAAAGGCATTTAATGCTTTCCATCTTTGAGAACACAAGCTTCTTTTCGTTAGAAAATGCTGCAAAGGGCAAATTCAAAGCTGTTGTCTGCTAAGCTTTGCTGCCTTGCAGCCTCCTCCAATCCTCACTCCCCCTCCCTCATTCTTGTTCCCCCCACCCCTCATCCCTAACTCTTCTCATCTTTCCTGACTTTCTTGAGAAGCAACAGAGCATGATCCATGAGTGTTTACCAGCTTGGATGCTGGCTCATGGGTAGCTTTCGGGGAGAAGAGTTAATATTCCATGCAGCAAGGCTAAATCACTTTCCAAACAAAAGCAGTCAACTGGTCTGAAGCCAGCTATCAGGAAAGAGCTTCTAACGCAGCAATGCGGAGAGATTTATTTTCATGTCACATTTTTCATAAAGCACGACAAAGCACTCAACCAGCAGAGTCAAAGAACCACTCCCTACTGCAAACACCCAGTGCTGAGAATGCTCAGTAGAGCTGAAGGCCTTCCCTCCCTTCCCTGGGAGCACCTGGGGGCATCTGAGTCAATCCTTATTCACACAGTTGAGCGTCCCATGTGAGACCCTCAGGCATTGCACCCATGAAGAAATGCCTTCTCTTGCTAAAGAATTAACTGGTGTTCAAAGTATTATTCTCTGACTATAGCATATGCATTTATTTCAATCTATTCAAGTCTCCTCATTTTATAGATGAGGAAATTAAGACTCAAAAAGGTCAAAGTGACTTAGCCAAGGTCACCCCAGTAGCAAGTAACAAAGCCAGGGATTAGGAGCCAGATCTTCTGATTCCAACTCTGGTGTTCTTTTGATTCTGTCATACTGTTTCTATGAAGATTATAATAGTGTTATAGATTGTCAAACAAAACCAAAATATATGCTGGGCCTAGTGCCCAGAAAACCACCAGCTAGTCCCTTGGGTGGATACTCACAAAAGAAAACCCCTGGCAAATGACAAGTGAAATTAAAAGGTATAGAGGAGAATGGAAGAAAGAGAGAAAAAAGGCAGAGGGGTCACTAATCTGATGCATGAAGACAGGCCTTATACTCTATCACACATTGTACAATTCAGTTTTGAGACTAAACCTAACAAATTTCCCAAAGGATCTATTAATTAACAGTAGCTTATATTTCTATAGCTCTTTGCAGTTTACAAAATGCTTTCTTTGTGATAATTCAGCAGGAGAGGTGGTGTCAGCCTTATTATCTCCATTTTACAGAGGGGGAAACTGAGTCTCAGAGAGATGAATTAGTTATCTAGTTTATACCACTAGTGAAATAAGGTGGGGAAGGATTCAAATGCAGGTCTTCTGACTCTGTCTTGAGGGTTTTTCTATTATACCACACCACATCCAAATTGAATGAGACTTTTCCTGGGACTGGTCCCTAGGCTTTACCTCAGATAGCAAGGATGAATGAGTTCCCTGTCACTCAATACAACCTGCATTGGCCAGTTTCATCAGTTTGCCAGAAGAAGGTCAAATTCACAGGTGATAAAAGTCCTCTCAGAAAAGGTAACCCATTAAAGTTCACTTGCCATCAAACATCCTTGCTTTCTGTGGCCCTTCCACAGATCTATAAGTCAGAGGCTGAAATGGTAACTGGTATCTGTATATTACTCTAAAGTTTGCAAAGTAGCTATCAATAATATCTAATTTGACCCTCACAACAACCAAGATAAGTACTTCAGATATTAAGCCTCATTTTACAGATGAGGAATTGCCCACAGTCATAGATATCAGAGGCAGAATTTAAACCCAGTTCTTCCTGACCACAAGTATAGCATATTATCCATCATATTAAGCTGTCTTGATAAAATGCTGAAGGAACTTGCCCAAAAGTAAACCATGGCTTCCTAGTTAACTTAACTTTTTCCTTGCTAACTTTTAAGTGACCACTGTGTGCGTACATGGAGTTACATGGAAGGATATCTCTCCGCTAAGCTGTGGGATTATCCTCCCTACCCTCCAAGAGTAAGGAGAATGGGCTATTACAAGTATTTAGTAAATCATTCAGCTATCAGGGGTTCAACTTCTGTGTATCTACTGAGGAGAAGTAAGTGGGCAATACAGAGAGGGGCATGATGGGATGTATTCATGGCAGGATGGGTCATCCAAGAGTATTGAGGCTAGGAGAATGTATTTGTCCACAAATCATTGAGTGTCTTTTGGTATCTAACCTCTCTGTCTCCAACTTACATAAAGTAAAGATTCTGACCTTAAGAGAGAAAGAGTCAAAGAGCTGACCCAGAGCTAACTCTGAACAGCAGAATGGGGAGTCATTGAGCAAACAAAGAGAAGAAGAACTTCTGAGGACAGACAGACATAGTCCACAGAGTTTCACAGTTTAGAAAAGACTTTCCTTGCAATACCACTTTGAAGTAGAAAGTGCAAGTCATGGGAATACCATGTTACAAATGAGGAAACATGCCCACAGAAGTAACCTGCCCATAGTCACCGAATTGAAAGGAGACAGAACCCAGATTTGAAAGTCAAGTGCTCTTACCATTTTCCCACAATTCCTCTAGTTCTAAGATCTAGCTGTCTCACAAAGAGAAAAGGGGGCAGGTTTTTGGGAGGCAAAGGAAAAGATCAATTTAGTTACATTGCCATCTCACCTTTCAATGCCTTTCTCCTCCCTTATAATACCCACTCAAATTCACTAAGCATTTTTAAGCACGTACTATGTGCAGGCAGTGAGGATACTTCAAACCTGCCATAGATCAATAAACTCATTCATCATCCATGGTCATTCTAGTCAAGATGTATCAAACAACTCATCCACGCCTGTAGATGCATATGTAAGTTTGCCTCAAGCAGTCTACTCAATGAGCTAGAGGCCTTCCGCAATTTCTCTCAACATCAAGGGAAATGCCAGCAGAATGTACAGGCCATCTTAACGACCAGCTCATCTTCTTTTTCAATCATATATTTTTGATAAAATTAATTTGTATGACTTCTCCTCTCCGAGTCCTTATTCGTGAGTTATTTGAAAAGAATATACAAGACTCATAAGACACAAAGAAAAAAAAAGTAGTCTTGGACTTAAGCTCCTACATGTTTACTGGAAGATACATTTAAGAAGATAAATATAATTTGAGCGAGAAGAGAATGCTAACAAGTAGATGGATCAGAAAAGGCTTCCTGTAGGAGGTGATACCTGAATTGAGCCTTATGGGAGCTAAGAGGTAAAGGTGAGATGGAAATCTATTCTAGGCATGTAGGACAGACCATGCAAATACATAGTGTTGGGTGATGAAATGCAAAGTATGGAAAATGCCAATCAGACCTGTTTGTCTGGAATGGAGACTTCATGAGAGACAACTTTGTTAAATAGATCTAGAAGAGTAGGCTAAAGTCAGACAGTGAAGGGGTTGAAGTGCTGAGCTTAAGGGTTTGTATCTTATCCTCCAAGGCAATAAGGAGGCATTAAAGATTCTTAAGCAAAAGAGTGACATGGTCTGACTTCTGTTTTAATAAGAATTTTTTTGCAACTTTTTGGAGGATAGAGTGAAGAAAGGAGAGATTGGAAGCCAGGAAGAAGCCAATTAGGTGGCTATTGCAATTATTAACCCAGGAGGACATGTGGTATTAAACTAGAATGGTAGCCCTGTGAGCAGAGAGAAGGTAACAGATGCAAGACAAGTTGTATGGGAGGGGGGGAACAATTTCTCTCTCTTTTTTTAATCTAGTCTTTCTCCACCCTAGGGTGGAGAAAGGGTGTCTATATCCTAGGGATACCTCCTCCTGTTTGGTACTCCTTCACTCTTATACTGACTCTTTTCTAGAACTTTCCCAATATTGGAATCTTCTATATGTGCAAATATCTAAACCAGAAACTTCCAGTTTCTTTACTGATTGGCACCTCTCTACCTTCCCATAGTATCAGAAATGGGGGAAACCAATCAGACCCACCTGAGAAGAACCTAAATTGTCCATATAAAATGCTTGGAGCTTCCCTGCCCCCAGCTGCCCTGATATGAGAAGTGAAGATCTACACAAGAGTCCTCATGAGAGCTTAGTCTAACTATACATCACATCCCAGGAATAGCTTCAACCTAAGCCATCCAGGATTCCTTTCTCCTGCAAGGGACTAAAAAACATTGCACTTGAGGGTCCCTAGCAATACCCCTGGTCAAATCTCTTCCCTGACCTTTTTCATTCTGCTTCAGAGGTGTCAGTCTCAGCCTTAGCTTCAGCTAGGGATGGGGGAAGGGGACACATGCTACTTTATCACTCTTCCCTTTTTGCCACTGACTTCCCATCAGTGAATCCTTGAGTTTCTCTAATTAAAGCATGATTTCCATTAACCATTCTAAATAAAGGAACTATTGTCTTCAGCATGGACTGCAATGTCTGATACTACTGCAAAATCCACTTTGGCCTTGGCAGGGGACACTGTAGACACCAGGTAGAATCCATAAGATTTGACAATTGCTTAGATATGGTAAATAAGGGAGAGTGAAGAGTCAAGAATTATTATGAAGTTACAAACCTTGGATGAGTGGAAAGATGACGTCACCATTAACAAAAATAAGAAAGTTTGAGAGGGGGACAGGTTTAAAAGGTGGAAGGGGGGAAGAGGGGAGAAAATGAGTTCTGTTCTGGACCTGTTGAATGTGATGCCTGTGAGACATCCGGGTGAAAACAACAGCAGAAAAATGATGGTATAGGAATAGAACTCAGGAAAGAGATTAGGGTTGAATATTAGAAATATATATTATATTTCATATAATAAATATATTTCATGTATTTCATAATATTATATTTCATATAATAATTTCATGCATTATATTTTATATAATAATTTCATATATTTCATATAATATATTTCATATTTAATTTATAATATATAAATATTATTTACTATAATATTATAAACATATGTATATATAAACACACATATATATATGATCATTTCTATACCCAAGTTGATGAATGATTGCCCTATGCTTTAGGTTGGCCCTACCTATAAAACTTTGGCAGTTGAGACAGAACCGTGTAGGATGCAATCAGTTAAGGATTTTTCCAAGGATGGAGAAAAAGGAGAGATGGAAGGAACTAAAGTGGCTATCAACATGGAAACAAGCTTGTTCTTAATCTGCACCCACTTTCCCATGTTAATACTATGATAGACTTGAAAAGCAGGACCCAATTCGCAGGAGTAGCAATGAGGTCAGCGGGGCTGGGCTAGAGGCCTGACCAGAACAAAATGGCCAGGAATGAGTAAAATGAATCCATTCCCCAGTCCCAACTCCCCTACTGACTGGACTTTGACTCTTTTGGAAGCTATGAATTTGTTACTTCTTGAGGGCAATTGTTAAGTGTTATCACTTGAACTATGTCTGGGAGCTCTTGGGTATTGCCTATAGAGAGGTGAAGGGTAATCTAGGTTCTGGCAGTCTCATGCTCATCTCAGAGTGTAAGATTCACCAAACACCGGAGAGTGCATAGGGAAAATGCCAAACTATGGTTTTGATTTTATTTTTGGAGAGCAAACGACTTCTGTCACCTTGCTCCACCTCTTTTGTGAGTGGCAGTCCTCACTTCAACAGTCCAAGGGTGTGGTCTAAGTGGATTTCTCCACTCAAATGCTTGTCTCAGCTTTGACTCATTTGGAATCTGGGCTGTCCTCAGGTCACACTGAATTTTACATGAACATGGCATAATGGAGGGGACCACAGAACTTGGTTTGACAGTACACAACACTTTAGTGATTATCATAGAAATGAAAAGAATAAGTTCAAGTATATTGAACAAGTACTTGGGTTGCAAGTAGGGGTATTCTGGTAAATGCCTAACAACCTGAAAATAACTCTCTGAAAAAAAAATGTACACATGACACTTTAATGTTCAAACTGCATTCACTTTCTTAAATCTAAACAATCAAAGAATAATAAATCAAGTCCTGATTGATAGCATTTGCCAATTTCTGAGATATAAATGCTCACAATGAAAATTTACCATGAGCCAGTGACTACACATTTGTGGGCTTCTCCCAGTTTAAAACCATCTTTAGCTAGTCTCCAGGGGTGGGGAACCTGGGGCCTCAAGGCCACCTGTGGCCTTCTAGATCCTCAAGTGCAGCCCTTTGGCTGAATCCAAACTGCACAGAACAACTTTCCTTAATAAAAAAACTTGTTCTGTAAAACCTGGACTCAGGCAAAAGGCTGTACCCAAGGACCTAGAAGGCCACATGTGGTCTCGGGGGGGGGGGGGGGGGGGAAGATATTTTTAAGTATCTCCCAAATCATTATAATTCCCTCTTGTTCCCAGCTTTAGTTAGGAACAAGCTTTATATGAGGCATATGGAATCTGAGGATTAAAGGGAGCATCAATCATTTGATTTCTAAATATTATGGTACAGGGGTCTTATGCCAGAATCCTCACAGATGAACAGCTGTTTGATATAAGCCCTCTGTTTTGTGTATTTCAATACATTTGTCTAAGGCACATGGGTAAGTAAGAAGACAAACTGGATAATCTCACTTTCCTGGGAAGTTCCAGCCTTCAGTTGTTCCCAGAGCTTTGCTTTCTTATATCTTTTATTTAATGCAACAGAACCAAATGCCAGGTGGTGAATCAGAGTCACAGAGGCGAATGACCCATTTTAGCAAGGGAAAAACCCAAAAGCCAAGACAATGGGGGGAAATCAAACACCTGCCTCTGGCTGAGATTTGAAGTAAGGCAGGCCAAGAGAGCAGAGCCTGGGTGATTAAGGGACAGATGGCTCTAGAAGAAAAACTAAAGGAAGCCCAAGCCCTGGGTCTATTGGGTGTTAAGAATCTTAGGATCTAGGTTTACATACCGCCTCTAATATTTATTACCTCTGTGACCTTGAGCAAGTCACTTAACTTGGGGTTTCCATTTCCTTATCTGTAAAATGAAAGTATTAGACCAGATGATATCCCTCCAGGTATAGAGTTATATGGGACAACTTAGGTGGTACAACAGATGGAGTGCTGGGCCTGGAGTCAGGAAAACCCAAGTTCAAATCTGGGCTCAGAAACTTACTAGCTGTGTGACCCTGTTTGCCTCAGTTTCTTCACCTGTAAAGTGAGATGGAGAAGGAAATGGTAAACCACTCCAGTATCTTTGCCAAGAAAACCCCAGTGGAGTCACAAAGAGTCAGACACAGCTAACAACAACAACTAGAGATATATTGAGGGCCCAATCAAAGATAAAGAAACCAGTGAAAACTGAACGCCTTTGGAGAGGAAAAGAGAATTAACAAGATCACATGGGTGGCTTCATCCATGGGCTTGTCTTCATCATTCCCATCAATCCTCTATTCCTCCTTCTACCCAGATCTTTCCACAGAGATCTTACCTTCCTTAGGATTAGGAGAAAATTGAGCTTCCCCAAGCCTTTTGTTATGAAAAATGTAATGTCATTCCCTCATTATTTACTCCAATTGTATATTTTGGTTTATGATAATAAAACATTGTGAAAAATAGACTCTGTGAGCTACACCATTGAGCCATTAGACAAAGCATTTTATCTTCAAGCAATGTTTTCTCAAAGGGTTGGTACACTGATTGATCATAAAAGTTGGAGGCCAATGAGAGCAATGTAATCTACTTCAAATCTTCTCACACACCAGGCTAAATTTTTGGTGAAAAGGAAGTCCTCCATTATTTCAAAAGTGTTAATCCAGGCCCCAGCTCTGGTCTTTGGAAACATCATTGTCATTGCCTCTGGAATCTGGCAGGACGTTAAAATTTGTGTTAAAGATAGTCATATGTGGAGGTGGAATAGGTCTCATTAGCACAGTGACTTGAGAAACACTGAGGGTCTTTTTTCCCCAGAAATAACTTTTCCATTCCCCAGTCATGAAATTCTGCTATTAGGGATTCAGTCCCTTGGGATGAGGTAGTACCAGGTCTTTAGGAGGGCCAGACAAAGGCACAAATATCCCCGAGGGGAGGACACAGCAAGCTATTTTTCAGCTCCTCCTAACTCTATTTAAATTTGTTGAAAAGATTAGAGCTAGCTGGTCATCTAGCTCAAGGTCCTAAGGCAACAGGACACAGGAGGATTATGTTTTAATTGGGTTAGAAGTGAGAGAACATAAAGATTTGGCACATGGGGTTATAATAAGTGTATGGAAAACTCCTGGGGAAAGCCCCAGCAGCTGGGTAGTAGTGTAAGGCTCTGGGCTACTAGAGAGAAGGATTTACAGATGTGGGAAGAGAAAGATGGGCACAGAAAGGAAAGGTGGGAGAGCACTGGTAACTAACTTCCCCATTCCTCAATATTAAGGTTGGGCTGGTCCTAATTAGCATCGTGTGTTTTCTCATTTTCCCAATCTTTCAGATGCCATGAAATTGGGAAGCCAAATCTGTTTATTCACCCCCACTGTGTCTTACCTCTTCCCCCTTGAACTGTACCCCGTAGAAACAGAGAAACCACTTCGAGTCATGAAGGCCTACTGGAGGTAGAAGGGAAGAGAGCATCAGGTGACCGGAGATTCCCAGCTGGGTCAGCTTATCTTAGAAGAGGTAAACAAACTCCACAGCCAGTACTGGACAAAAGAAGCACTATCATTTCATCTGAGCATCCCTCTCATCTTTATCATGGCATCCATTGGCTGTGGTCCTGTCACTCAACATTTCCTGTTTCTTCTTTCTCTCTTCCTCTCCCCTATGACTGAAGTCTGTTCAAGTTCAGAGCTTCTCCATGGGTAATACCATGTTACCTTTTTACTCTCAAATACATACTGTCTTGAAAAAGCACTATCTTCCCCCCCACCCCATACCATCAGTGAGTCCTAGGGAGTATTTATCTCAGCTGATAGACTTTCATAGTGCAACCTTCCTAGCTGAAGTCATCCAAACTATGTTTCTCATTGATTCAATAAGAGAGTAGCATAAAATTAAATCTCTGCACTTCATTTTTTCCTCTAGTATTTAAAAACCCAGTAGGGAGTTATGTTAATTAAAGAATTAAGGGGAGAACGCCTGTTCAGGTATACTATACTTTTATTTGGAAAATACTGATTTTTTTAATACTATATCAAATATGTTATTTTTTCTAGTTAGTGAAAAAATATTTTTAAAGAATAAAGAAGGAATAGTTAAAGTAAAGGAGTTAATGTCTCTAAGCTGTGACTCAAGTCCTAAATGAGGTATCTTTTTTTTTAAAAAACTGTATTTACCTAAATTATAGAATGATTCAAAAAATAACACACTGTTGTAACAAAAGTCAACTTTCCCAACTAGACTGGAAACTTCCTGATGGCAAAAACCTTGTCTTCTTGTTTATTTTCCTGGTGGGCCTTGTACATAGTAGGTGCTTGATAAATACTTGTAGAATGAATAAATGATTATCTATTCACTCTCATTTTTCATTCTGTATCTTTTCTTTTTATTTTCAAAACAATGAAGAAGAGACACAGATTGGGAAACATTCCATTTGGAAGCAAGAGATTTGACAACGTGACCTCTCAACTCTAAAGGTAACCTGACAATAGATGTAGCACTGAGCTTGGGGTCAGAACAGCCTGGGAAAGAGACATTTGCTAGCTGAGTTTCTGACAGTAAGTCATTTAACCTCTCTGGGCCTTAGTTTTCTCATCTCTAAAATGAGGGGTTGGATGGGGTGGCCTCTAAGTTTCTACATCTATGATCATATGATTCACTTCTCTTTCTTGACATTCTCTGCCCCCTTGATATGCTTCACCAGTGTGTTGGCACCTTATCCGCAATGACACGGTGAGGGAAAAGCCACTGGTCTCCAGCAGCAATTTGGATTGTATTCAGCATCACAAAGCCCAAGAGAACCTAATGTGGCTTTTCTGTTAACCAAGTTACACAAGATTTACTTTCCTCCTCTTAGTTTCCCCATGGTTCAGCAGGAGAGCAGTGTCAAGGAAAAAAGTCTGAGAAAGTGAGAGTTAAAAAAAGGGAGATCTGCAAACCTTGACTTTAAATGAGTAGACCTTCTTAACTGCCATTTCAAGAGGGTGGTGTGAAAGTGTCAGAGTCTGGAGGAAAAGGCAAACCAAGTTCTAGAATGACTGTGAAATGTAGTGAAAGTCACAACCCAAACCAAAATTGCTTGACGTGAGAGACTTGGGAACGTAATTCCCAGATCCATAAAGCAAGACCACGTCAAAGCCTTGGTATTTTCTTCAGCTTTGCCATTGACAAGGGCAAATGCTCAGTTAATGGCTTTTTTGTGTTATAGTTTTTTTCTCCCTTCCCCTTCTTTTTCCCTAGCATGGTTGGGGTGGGGGTGAAGGGAAGAGAAGTGGTTGGCACAAGGAATATAATCAAACTCACCTTATAGTACATTAACATGACCAAAAACAGACACAGGAGAGATTCTTAATAAAACCTGACCAGAAACCACACATCTCGAACAGGAGTGCTTTAACTCTGCATAGAACAATTTTGGGGGAAAAAACGTAGTTATTAGACTTTTTCTCAAATCAAGAATGTCTTGTTCAGAGACCTAGGAAGAAGCTAGGTCTTCTCTTAGACCTAGGGAGAAGCAATAGAGGTTTTTCCACAGGTTACCAAATTTAAAGGTTCATTGGGAGCACTTGGATTTCTTCAGCATCAAAGAAACAACAGGACTTACTCCTTCAACATTTTAGAAACAGCAGGTCTTAGTAACAAGTTAGCAAGAATAATTAGCGATAATAGGAAGCTGCAAGATGGTAGAATGGTGTGAGCTCCCTTCATCCCCCGACACCATGCAGCAGTCTGCTCAGCAGCATCCTTGTTCTGTGTCCCCAGGCCTCTGTCTCCTCATCTACAAAATGAGAGGGTCAGACTACACCACTGGGGTTTCTTTCAGCTTGAAATATGCGATATGGGGTAGAAAGAATCTAAGAGGTGAGCAAATTAGCCCCCTTGGTCTGCAAAGGAGGAAACTGAGACCCAGAGAGGTAATTAGCCCAAGGCCTGATTCACAGTCCAGAGCCCTTTCTTCTCCAGGACCCAATCCATATAGCCTTAGATAGACTTTAGCCATGTTTCAAGGTATCAAATGTAGTCACCACTGGTAGGTTACAAAATGTCCTCAATGTAGACTGAGCTCCTATTGTGTATACTACAGAGAGACAAAAATCGTGGTACCTTTTTATGTACAGCCCAATTGGAAAGGAACAACCTCCAGAGAACAACAGCATATATAGGCATCCCTTCCACATTGCAACTCTGCCCATCACAGTTTCAATATATTGCAGGTTAGCATAAGAAATTAAATTGGAATTTTGGGGGAGTTTTGCAGAAGCTACAGAGAAAACACAAAAACCAGCAGACAACATAGGAAAAGTTTAGAAACTCAGAAATGCATAAAATATATGTATAGTATTATATAATATCAACCCAAATTTTACAATAAGGTACTGGAAATACCTCATAAAAGAAAAAGAAAAAATTCAGACTTCTCTGGTATGAAGGGAGAGCCAAAAAATTTTACATGGATTTTCCAGATAATGGGGGTGCTGCACCACTAACCCCCACGATGTGGAAGGGATGACTGGATGAGGTAACACATCAGCTATGGACATAGGTCCACATGAGGGAGCACAAAGAATGGAGTGAGATTAATCAAGGAAGGCTTCTTGGAAGAAATGACTCAAACTGGTTCTTGAGAGAGGAAATATATATGAATTGAAGGGAAATTAACAGAGTCTATTCAATAGGTAGAATATTATGAAGAAAAAACCCAGAGCAAGCCTTCCTTGGCTTTCAAAGAGAAGCTGCATTTTTTTCTCAGGAAGAAATGAGATGAGGCTGGATAACCAAAGATGAGCTAGTTTATCTGGCTGTTTGAATGCCATTCTAAGAAGTGTAGATTTAATGTGGGAATAGTAAGAAGTCTTTGTCAATGGAACCAAAAAGTAACATAATGAAAACACCGTTTAAGGACAGCGAAATACAGGCTGACCTGACATTAAAAAAAAAAAAAAAAAGACAGATGGGAAAGCCAGCACTGGGACAATATTACAGTCATCTAGACGTGAAGAAATAGGACTCTGAGCATAGCTATATTGGTGTATTTCATTGTTTCATCACTTGTTGAATCTCAGAGCTACAGACCAGGAGAGAAAAGGGAAATGTATTTCCTCAGGGTAAAAGAAAGATTACAATACTCTCATCCTTCAAGATTTATTGAGAATCCACTGGGTTCATGGCCTCCAATTCTGGATTTCCCGTGGCATCATGGAAAGAACACTTGATTTAGAGTCAGAAGACCTGGGTTCAAATCCTAATCCAGCTACCTACTACATGAGGTACCTTGACCAAGTCACTTAATATCTCTGAGAGAGAGATATTTTCCCTTTCTTCCTCTCCCTCTCTCCTTCTCTATAACATGAGAGCTCTGGAGTAGCTGATTTCAACAATCTCTTCCAGATCAAAATCCTAAAGTCCTGTCATCTATGCCCTTTCAGATAAGGTATTTAGAACAGAGTGGCTTTCTAATTAATATATGCATGTATATATACATATACATGCATATATGTGTATGTACATATATTTTATATATATATATATATATATATATATTTTAAGGAATCTTTCAGAATTTGAAGACTATGTTTTAGTATTAAACCTGAATCAGGAAATGGTGAACTTGGATACAGAAAGAATTCATTTTCTCTCCTGCCTTCAGCAGCCTGTCCCATTAAAGCCATTGTAAACTGAGGAGGATACTTATGAAGGGATGAAGCTAAGGCATTCCTAGGAGAAGAGAGGGAGCCTGAAGCTACGTGGTGTGAGAACAGTATTTGGATCTCATCAGAGATGAAGTAGGGCAAAAAGGTAGAAATCCATTCTAGGAACCAGGGACCATGGCAACTACCTCTTAGCAAAATCTCCCAAAGCTGAAATTCCCCCAGAGCTCTCAGCTCCATGGAGACAAACAGCAATCCCCACCAACAGAGACCGGGCAATGAAACCACAAAACTGTGGAAACCCCTTAAAGATCAGGAAGAGAAAGGAAGAAGAGTCTAAATTGTTTCTTCTTTAACATTTTAATACTATCATTTTGTTCACTGGAATAGCCATTCATTAGAATGACTAATTGCTTTTTAATAATAGGCTGAAGGCATTACTTAAACTGCCTTGTTGATCTCCATAAAACCTCAATAAAATAAAATGAGATGGCCTGTCACTCTGGAAAATCAGAGGAAACTTCACCTGCCCCAAGACTTCCCTCCCACCACTCCACTGAGCTCAAAAACACCTGTAGTAGTTGCTTCCGAACTATGTATTGAACTATGGCTTTGCTTCCTGACTTGACACCCCTTTGATACAAAATAACACTACAGAATAAGGTGATGAAATTATAGTTTATATGGGCTGAAAGGGACCTTAGCCAACAGCCTGTCCACCTCAATCTTAAACATGCTATTATTTTTATATTTTATTATATATTATGTAATATATAATATTATTGTTATATATAAACAGCCACCAAGGTTGAGAGATGGTTACATAGCTGGTCGATGCTACTATTTTCTACATTTGTGAATGAGGAAACTAAGGAAGAGAGAAATTAAGTGGCTTGCCAAGTTGGGACTTGAACCCAGGACTTTCTGTCTCTAGACTCAGCATATGCCACTTTGTCTGTCCTAGTGACTTGGGCTATCTCACGGCAGCCAACTACTTGGAGAACAAGGACGAGAACTGTGGAGTGCTTGTTGTTTATATGATTAATTGATTGGTTAGTTGGTTGCTGCCCCGCTCATAGTCCAGTGATCTTTCCACCACACCAGCTGTCTCCAATTCTGTAGATTGAAAACTTGGATGAATGCCATTGGTTCACTGGGAACCTGACAATGGGAATAGGCTTTTGGGAAGACCTGAATCCTGCCCTCAGACACTACTAGCTAGGTTACCCTGGGTCAGTCACTGAAACTCTTCCAGCCTCAGTTTCCTCATCTCCAAAACAAGGATAATAATAGTGCTTACCTCATAGGATTTGTTGTGAGGAGCAAATGAGACAATATGGAAAGCCCATTGTCAGCCTTAAATTGCTATACGAATTCCAGCTTATTATTATCTCCTCTTCCTCAAGTTACTAGCCTATCACAGACACAAAGGACCCTCTCTCCCTCTCCTTCCACCTCCATTGGATCCAGGAGAAAAAGTTGAGCTGCAGATATCCTCCCAGGCTGTCATACATTTATCTGCTTGTGGATTCTTTGCCCTACCCAAATGTAATGTAATGTAATCTCTTTAGGGGTAGGAGTTACTTTCAGTTGGGGCTATGGATCCCCAGACACTAGCACAACACTGCACATAGTAGTACATTTAACAAGGGCTTGTTGGGTGAGGTTCATGGTTCAGGGTACTGGTCCATACCTGTTTAGAAAGTTCTCCAGGCCCAGAGAGAGAAAGAATGAGGTTCCTGCTCCCTGGGTCCTAATCCCTGGATCTGGTGGGTAGGGGGTGGCTGCAGAGCATCAGCCCTGAGCCAAAGGATCTGGCCTACCTACCAGTGGGGATCTTAAAAGCTGGCTTCTCTAAGGAAAGCAACCACGGGTGTGGGGTTTGGGGGAAGAACCAAGCTGGTTGAACCAGCTGGACAGGGAACTCCTAGGAACTGGAGAGGAGGAGGGAGCAAGAGGAAAGAAGCCCAGGACAGGATTTTGGGGAGGGTGAAGGATCCCAGGAATGGAGAGAAGCTGAATGAGGGAAAGAGGGTGGGGCAATGGGGTGTAGTGATAGATTGTGAGGGACTTTACTGATTGTGCCATTAGGTAGCGGAGCCCCTCGTGGGAAGAAGGATCAAGCAGATTGTGTTCTATGAGCTGCTGCCCTGGCTTTTTTCTCAAAGGAGGAGCTGCTCCCACTCGCCTTTTCCTTTGACATTTCTGGGCCTGTCCTGCCAAGAGGAGGAGCTCTGCCCCCCACTCCTTCCTCCCCATTCCTCTTTACCCCATAGAAGAGATGAGATAACTAGTGGAACCTGCTGGCTAGCTCCATCCTCGCATTAAAGCATCCTAGCAGCTGGGAGCCACACTGCCGGCCTCCCCAAGTCACAGCTGTGCAACCTACTCAGAGGAGGTAAGCTGAGAGCTCCGAGCTCTTGGAATGAATTGGGAAGAAGGGGAATGTCTGTCCTCCTTATTCCTGGGCAGGTGGTCTCTCTTTGGAAGAGCTAACCACCCTGAGTCCTTCTTTTCCTTGGATGGAGGTTCGTAGGCTTTAAAGCTTGAAAGGATCTTGGAGATCATCTCATTCAACTCCCTCATTTTTGCAGATGAAAAAAGAGAAGCACAGAAAGTAGAAATGGCTTGCTTAAAGGTCACACAGGGTGTAAGTAACAGTGCTGGGATTCGAACCCAAATCCAGTGATTTTTTTTCTCTAGACACCACAATAGTTGCCCTGGATTGTAACATCATCCTCAATCTGAGCAGTGGAATTGGAGGGATGACTTCTATAAAACCCTTTGGACTCAAGAACCTATCATTGAGTTAGAGATAGGTAGGGGAGTTGTTGTCACAAGTTGAAATGTTTTAATTATTTCAGGCTTAAACAACGTAGTGCAGTGGGAAAAACATTGGATTTGGATCCAAAAGACCTCAGTTCAAAGCTTGGCTCTGCTACTTACTACCTATGTGTCCTTAGACAAGTCACTTAACCTCTAGGTTAACTTCTAGAAGATCCCATTTCCCCAACTTTACAATGAGGGGCTTGGACAAGGTGAGCCCAAAGGGCCCTTTTGGCTCTAACATTCTATGAATCTAGCTAGAGGTTGCATTCAGATGCACCAATTGCTGCTATCTAGGGCTCTCTTACTTACAAAGACGATTCCTTTAAATAAGGTTGGAAATGATGTAGTCTATCAAACAGAACAGGAGCAAAATGAATTGATGATGTTGATGAGGAAGGAGGATGAGGATGGTGGAGGTGCTGGTAGTTACAGCCTACTGGATTTTAGATACCTTCAGAGCAGGAGCAGTGCGCCTCTTTCCCAACACCTAACACAGTAACCTGCTTCTAACAAATTCAGACTAAATGTTTATTGCATAATGAGTGAATGAAAAGTTAAAATTAAACCTTCCCATCTGAGCTGTCTCTGTGCTCCAAGGGTCTACAACCCAGATGGGGACCAACTTCAGCATAAAGTATTAAGCAGAAATGCCCCCCTTGCCAAGTAGTGCCTTTGTATGTTGTTTGGGAGTGAAGTGTGTTGTCCACCTGTGGTGGGCAGATTTGGGGAGTGGGGAGGAATGATTCCATAGAAGGAACTCTACACCTTCTCCCATTACACTTAGAATGTGTCAGGTTCTATTTCCAGCTGTCCTGACCCCCTTAGGCAGTGTTGACTGCTGTGTTGTTAATTGCTGGTTTGCTGGAAGGAGGAGGTAGTATGAGGTAAAGGGAAAGAAAGCAACTCTCCTTTTGTTAAAAGTCAATAGATGTGGTCACTATTTCTATCTAAGTCTTTCCAGACTTAAGGTCAGATGGGGGGGGTGGGGGTCTGAAAAGACACAAAGGTAATAAGGATAGCTCTGAGGGGATACAAAGCCATACAAAGATTATATTCTCCCCAACTCCCAATTCCAATTTAATAGAGAAAAATTCATTATGCATGGGTCCAAATGACAACTTCATAATTATATGGTGAAGAATGAATGGTTAGACAGCAGTTTGTCTGAAAAAAAAGGGAGGAAGGGGTGCTAGACTGATTTAAGGTGAATATGTGTCAACAGTTGAGATACAGCAGTCAACCAAACTAAAGTGATCTTGGCCTCCATTAAGAGAAAGAAAGTGAGAATCCCACTGTACCCTCTCCCAGCCAGGCCACAATTAGAGAGTTTTGTAGTCAATTCTGGACATCACATTTAAGGCAGGACATTGATAAGTAAGACTAGTTTTCAGATAAGAATGACCAGGTTTGGGAATCAAGTTCAAGCCTTATGACAAATCAGATGAAGGAATTGTGAGTATTTGGCTCAGATGAGAGAAGACTTAGGTGGGGGGACATGATGGCTCTCTTCAAGTGTTTGAAAGGCTGTTATATGGAAAAGGCTGTGTTCTTATTCTTCTGGTCCCCAGTGAGCAGAACTAAGAGTTGATAGAAGTTATAGAAAGAACCGGGGGTAGGGGGTGGGGAGGATATCTAATAATTAAAGTTATCCAAAAAATGGAATGGGCTGCCTTGGGAGGTGATAGATTTCTCCTCCTCTCTAGGGGTCTTCAAGGAAAGACTGGATGACCAATTGTTGAATATATTAAAGAAGGGATTTTTGTTCAGGTATGAATTTGACTATATGACTACTGAGGTTCCTTCCAACTTTAAAATTACTCTTCAATGACTCCTGGGGCCACACTAGGGAAAAGTGTGTTATTTCTTGATGTCTATTACTCAATTTTTGGATTTGGGAAACACTCAGAAACCACTGTCAACATACCTCCCAGGCTGTCAGTGGCATTGGGGTTTCATAGTCAAGGGTAAATTCCAAAGCAAACTGCAGCTGGAAACACCCAACTAGTTCTTTAAAAAGTGGGGGAGGGGGGCAGCTACATGGTGCAGTGGATAGATCACCGGCCTTGAAGTCAGGAGGACCTGAGTTCAAATCCGGCCTCAGACCAAACACTTGACACGTACTAGCTGTGTGACCCTGGGCAAGTCACTTAACCCCAATTGCCTTAAAAAAAAAAAAGTGGGGGAGGGAAGAGAGAGGCCCTGTAGAAGGAGAATCAACACACTGATTGCCGTAGGTGGTGATTTCTAAGGCCCAATTCTAACATTTTATGAATCTAGAGATTGCCTTTGGAGAGGCCATTAACTCAGCTTTACAAGAATTAGGAGGTGAGTTCTTTCCCCAGATTTATATCAAATGCTTCCAGAACGGGTATTTACAGGGGCAAAAGTACTGCTTGGTCTATAGCAATTCTGGGAGGAACTAATTCAGTTCTCCCCAAAAAATGAGAGAGAGAAAGAGAGAGAGAGAGAGAGAGATGTAATCAAATCCTAAGGAAATATAGGCTTATTTTCTCTCTACAATTCAGTTACACTTACCCAACCTGACTGTGCAGTCCAAACTGACTGATGGAGATAAGCAACTCCCATTCTCATTACTCTGGCAAACCTGCTGTTCTGGACACACAGAAATTCTGTTGATTGTAGAAATGCCTGAGGATCTCGTCATGCTCATAAAGTTTTGAAGGTCTTGGGAGTTAATGCTTCTCTGCCCTGCTAAGTCAAACCACACTCGCAAATTCCTGCCTCACTTTATAGCTATTTCTGCAGACTAGGGTTTGTGAATTTTTTAAATTGCTGTTATTTGGGATCTAGACCTGTGATTTTATAGGTGTGGAACTCTTGGTGTAGAAACTTCTTCCACTAATGCAAATGGGAAGTTTGGCTATAACTTATAATCTGAATGTGTTGTCTGGGTCACTGAGAAACAGTGACCCGCCTATGATCACACAGCTAGTATACGTCAGGAGCATTTCTGATTCTAAAGCCAGATCTCTGGCCATTATGTCATGCTGATTCTTATAGCAAAAAGACACTAAACTAGGAATCAGAGAGCTCTAGTTCCTCATCCTGGCTTCACCACTGACTGTAGTCTTAAAAAAATCATCTAACATCTCTTAACCTCTGTAACATAGGATAATTCTATTGCTTTATGTACCTTAAATGGCTGTTCTATAGCTCACCTATTTGAAGGCTCTTTGTAAACCATAAATCATGATACAAATGCAAGATATCATAACATAATCTTTGCATATCTCCCCCCACTCTCTCTGCCTCTCTGTCTCTCTGCCTCTCTCTGCCTCTGTGTCTCTCTCTGCCTCTCTGTCTCTCTCTCCCTCTATGTGTGTGTATGTCTCTCTCTCTCTGTGTCTCTCTCTGTGTCTCTCTGTGTGTGTCTCTCTCTTTCTGTGTGTCTGTGTTTGTGTGTGTCTCTCTCTCTCTCTGCCTCTGCCTCTCTCTGCCTCTGTCTCTCTGTCTCTGTCTCTCTATCCTTGTCTTTCTCTGTTTCTTACTCTCCCCTCCCCCCCCATTCATTCTTTTCAGTGTATCAGCCTTTGGTAATAGACCTAATCATCATCCATCATTCTGTTCCCTTACAGCTGTTATTCAGTTCAACTCAACAAATATTAAAGCAACTATTCTGTGCAAGGCACTGTGCTGTGCCCTGAGAATCCAAAGAAAACTGCAGAACTAGCCCTGTCCACAGGGAGCTTTCTTCCTAGTGAGGTGACATGACATCTATACATATGAGTAAATAAAAGTATATATGAAATACCAGATAATTTCAAGGGTGAGGGGGTTGGAGAGTGAGGTTTATATCTGGGGTAACTGAAGCAAGGCCTAATAGCATTGACAGCCTGTGCCCATGCAGGATGCCAAACTGGCAGGTACTGTCTTCACAGTTAACTATGTGGCAGTTACATTTGATGCCCCATATTTTTTTAGTGAGTGGCTGAAATAAAGAAGTGGCTCCAATAGACAGAGGTCTAGACCAGACGACCTCTCAACATCCCCTCCCATTCTGTAATTTCATTATTCTATGAATCTCAAACACATTGTTTCAAATCCATTGGAGTTAGCATCTCTGTGGGATCCATGGAAAGTTGTTTAAAGAGCTGAACTCTTTTGGTCATGAGGAATCAGCTGAAGAGGGCCTTTATTTCCATCATTATCATCACTAGCACTTATACAGTGCTTTAAGGTTTTGCACAGTACTTTACAAATATTTGATCTTCACAACCTTGGGAGATAGATGCTATCATGACACCCATCTTACAGATGAAGAAACTGAGGCAGAGGCTGAGTTTCTTAGGGTCACACAACTAGTGCCTCATACTGGATCTTGAACTAGAGCAGTCCAGTACTCTATCAACTGTGCCACCTAGCCAACTCTTTTTTTTTTTTTTAAATCGTGGTTTGAGAATGGTTATTGCTAGTTGTGGTGGCAAACACCTGTAGTCCCTGGGACTGGAAAGGCTGAAGCTAGTGGATCACTTGAGTGTGGGAGTTCTGAGCTAAATAGGGCTAAAGCCTATTTTGGGTAGCTGTGCTAAATCTAGCACCAGTATGGTTATCTCAGGATAGGGGAGCAGGGGGCCACCAAGCTGCCTGAGAAGGGTGAACTGGATCAGTTCAAAAGTAGAGCGGGTCCAAGTTTCCATGCCAATCAGCTCATGAGTGGCTAATATGCTTCTGGCCTGCCAGGTCAGGAGAATCAATCTTTTAAAAAAAATTTACCTGAAAAGGCTCAAGATGGTCTTTATGGTCAGATTTGCAAAGGGGGTGAATTATTTATTTCATATGAGCTAGGAATCCATGCAGCAACTAAGAAAGTAGATACCAGGTCCTACTGATCCATGGGGCATACAATAAAAGCCATAAAATCCCTCACTTCCCTCTTTCAGTGAATCATTGTGTGGTCATTGTGACCCTTTAACCCCAAGTGACCTTAGAAAACAAAAGTTTTAGCATAGCATTCAAGGCCCTACACAAGTTGACTCCAAACTGCCTTCCCAGCAATGCGAACTGCCCTTCTTCATGCTCTTTACTCAAATGAAATTGGACAGCTTATTATTTCCTGGTAGTTTTCCACCTCTGAGTAACTGCCCATGCCCTTCACCAAGAATGCTACTCCCCATCATCTCCACCTGTTGAAATCCTATGCCTTCATTCTTCAAGGCCCAACTCCAATGGCACATGCTCCACAAAGCCTTTCCTTATCCCTTCCCAGCCAGAAATGATTTTTTTTCCCCTCTGACAAACACTCATTGTGCTTCACACCTCTCATCCATGCGTCCTTCTTTGAATGTAGCATTGGCCTGTGAGCTCCTTGAGAACAAGAGTGGCCTATCTTGGCATTTGCCTATGTCTAGCAGAACAGTCAGTTCATGATAAGCGCTCAATAAATATTTGTTGGATAAAATCAAACAAGGCCTATTACAGATGTTTGACACCATGTGGCAGGTTGTTGCTAAACCTGCCTCCCTTGTTTTTCCCATGGCTCTCCAGTCTCAACCCAAGTGAGTGACTTTTTTTTTTTAATGCTTCATCTTATCTTGCCACAGATGGGTTCATTCAATGCATAGCTACTTTTTTCTGATAAACCTTTTATTAATGTGAACACCATGTTGAGTTACCCTAGACCTGGAGTATTTTTTTATTGGTTTTCCAGGATGTACAATTAGCAATGCCTCTCTGCTTCTGAGTATAAATAAAAGGTCAAGGACTCCTTTTGGGCACCTCCAGTTTTCCTTTGTTTCCTTGTTCTATTTTGAGCTCAATCTGACAAATAGCTCAATTTAAATATAAATAGTGAGAGGTAATCCTTTCCATGCTGAGAAATAATCAGAATTATGGTAGGGAAAGGGATTAGCAGGCTAACTGAAAAGGAAAAAAAATAGCTTGTGGACTCTAGCATCTATATAAGAAAATATGAAGCATATGTAAATTGTTGGGGTATGATGTAAATGTAGTATTCTTCATCTAAAGGTGATGCTATTGACTCATCACACCGATATATGCTATGAGGTATTTTTCTAGTAAGATCAGATTATAGGATCATAGAATGAAAGGGACCTCAGAA
This sequence comes from Vombatus ursinus, assembly GCF_900497805.2. NCBI lineage: Eukaryota > Metazoa > Chordata > Mammalia > Diprotodontia > Vombatidae > Vombatus > Vombatus ursinus. The sequence continues at coordinate 20,836,784 of NW_020954641.1, forward strand.
GCCCTCTGATCATCCCTCTTCATTTTACAGATGAAAAAACTGAGATTCAGGGAAATTAAGTGAGTTTCTCAAGGTGACACAAGTAAAAATCATCAGAGATTGGATTTGAAAACAGAATCATTTCTCATCTAACAGTGAGCATTTTGGGGCCGTACATCCTGAGACCAAGGAATAAAGTGGGGCCTGAGCCCCTAGGCCTGGCCTCGTGAACACCAAATTCTTACCACTCTTAGAATTATAAACTAAGTGGGTTTCATCCTAAGAACTCTTCTGCACCTATCACAAGATCAGGTCTGGGTCTCATCTACCTTGTACTTCCAGAAGGCAATATTCAGGTCACCTCTCTTAGCCCCTTCAATTTGAACTTCTGCCTTCTCATTTACAGTTCTTCTGATCGATGCTACAAATCTCATCTCTTGACTCATGCTCCCCATACATCTTCAAACACTTATTCTGCAAGGTCTCTTTCTGGGCAGGGAAAGTGACATGGTCAAAAAAAAGAGTACATCTTATTTAGAGACAAACCTTTGCCCATCTTTGACAAAAGAAAATCAGTCTGTATATTTTCCTCGTTCCTTCCCTAGCATCTTCCTTCTGAGTGCATTACAATTTATCCTGTATACTATCATGTACATACATAGCTATCTAAGCCCCTTGAGGGCAGGGACTGTTTTTATTTTTCTTTGTATCCTCAGTGCTTAGCTAAGTGTTTGGCACACAGCAAATACTTAATAAATGCTCATTGCCATCTCTGTTTTTCTGGGGTTTCCCTCCCACAAATGCTGATTCATTTTATAGCCTGAAATAGAATTTGTTCTGGAATGTGCCAAGATCTGGATAATCTTAATCTTGAATTTAGGGTAAAATCTTTGTCTCTGCCTCTGATTTATTACTTTTAAATCTCTTCCCATCTCCTGGCTTCCTTCCAGCTAAAATCCCACCTTCCACAGGAAGACTTTCCCAATCTCTCTTAATTCTAGAGCTTTCCCTCTATTGATTATTTCCAAAATATCCTGTATATAGCTTTTTTTTTTGTACATGGTTATTCACATGTTATCTTCCTCATTGGACTGTGAGATCCTTGAGGACAGGAACTGCCGCTGTTGTTGTTGTTGTTGTTGTTGCTTTTTGTTACCTTCCCTTATATCCCTGGCACTTAGCACAGTGCCTGCCACACAGGAAATTTGTCAACTTCTGAACAGGCTGCCATCTATTAATGAAAACAGGTCTTGGGGTTTGATCATCTAAGCCACTATGGTCTCCTAGTCATGGACTGAGCTACAAGGCACCTCAGAAATCATCTGACCTAATCCCATCATTTCTACGTGAGGGAACTGACTTCCACTGAGATTAAGTGACTTGCCTAAGATCACACCATTATTAAATGGCAAAACCACCATTCAAACAAGTCCCCTGACTTAAAATCTAGCACTCTTTCCCTTATACTGTTCTGTCTTTCTCTCATATGCCTTTATTCTCTCTTCTTCTTCCTTTTTTGTCAAGTAAATAGCTGTCTGACAGTAGGCCTTGCCATGATAGCTACTCAGTAAGTTGACTTCAGCATTGGGTTGTTTTAAAGGTTGTGGTGTAACACTGCAGAGAGATGGTGACACGTCTATGTTTTCAGACTAACTCCCTCCCCCTTGAGGAATAAAAATATTCATTTCATACAAGTCCACGCCACATCTCCTAGAGCAATGACACATGTCCCTTTGCTATCACAATGTAATATCTGTACACATGGTCAAAACCATGAAGACTCATGTCCTTCCCATGGATACTTCCCATTGTCATCCTGAGGCAGTCTGTGACAGATAAGATACTATGTGAGGTGATTTGTGGTGAGAGGCTTCAGCTCTTGAAGGAAGACCTGTGGAAGGAAATAGCAAAGGAGACTTTTGGCCCATGGTGGGGAAAGCTCAGCCCTTCTTCTCCAAAGGTGAAGAAGCCAGCCCTGTCCAATGTATCAGGATTGAGGAGATGAGCCAAGACCTGGAAATAACTCTTTATTTCAGAGCTTATGAGATATACACATCAAAAAGGTTTTGTTTTGTTTTTCCCAGAAGAAGGGGCTTATATTACTAGCCTTGAGTTTATTTTTCCCTGACATTCAGACCATAATTTCTGCCAGAGATGAGAGATTACCTCAAAGTTTTCCATCATTGTTCCTCTCTAGAGCAAATATTTTTAACCTGGAATCCACAATTTCCCAAGGGTCTATGGACAGATTTCATGGTATCTGTAAACTTGAATCAGAAAATAAATTTTCATCTTTCTTTCCAGTAACCTCTGGTTTCCTTTGTTGTCCTATATATTTTATCTTATGTATTTAAAAGTATTACTTGCAAAGGGGGTCTATAGTTTTTACCAGACTGCCAAAAGAGTCTATGAAAAAAAACTGTTTAGAACCTCTGTCTTAGAGCATGAAGTGAAATTTACATCCATTTCTGCCAAACCCCAGGGAGGTCCTATTCCTTAGCTCCCTCATATGGTTATTTTTCTTCATTTTATCAACCAGTGTTAAAGAAATATCAAAATCATCACATTGGAACTGTAACCAAAGGTCATCTACACTCTCTAAAAATCTACACTTTAAAAATCCCCATTAAAAAAAAATTCTCTTTTGCTGATGGGAGGAAAAGAATCTGACACATTTCTAAAACACAACTGAAGCCTTATTACATGGATGAACAGATTTCTTCTAACTCATTCCAGGCTCTCATATCAATACAATCATTTCTGAAACATTGTGGTTAGCCAGCCCTGAGAAAAGCAAAGACAATAAATACAGCATTGTTAGCAACTTGAGGTGGGTGAAAACAGAAAGAGACCTGACAGAAACAGCTAGGTTTTACCTGTTTTGAAGATCACATTTTGAAAGTAGATTTAGTATTCTGTAGGAAGGGGTATAGGTTGAAAAGTACTGCAGAATTGGAAGTACAGCATGGCTGGGTTGACTAATGGATAAGGCCTGAGGGAATGGGAAACTTAGTTAAGAAAGGGAGGTGGTGAGGGAACAGGGGATTATTGGGGCCAGAATGGATAAGGAAGGGCCTACATCTAAAAACTTTGGAACTGATTGTGTGACATGGGAAACACTGGCACAGAACTGCTCAGCATAGCGTGCCCACATCAGAGAAGGTGCTGTGCTCTATGAGCAAAGCACAATTGAAGTAGCTCAAAAGAAACTCAAGATGTGCACATTTAGAGAATCCACCCCAAATGTTCACATGGGCTATTTGTGCCCAACCTATGGCAGAACATTCCGAGCTCATATTGGTCTGATCAGCCACAGTCAGACACACTGTAACTTGACCCTAGCATAGTGATGCCATTTTGGTCCTCTTCAAGAACAAAGGACAACAACCAAGGTGGAAAAGACCTTAGAAGCCATCTAATCCAATCCCTTGATTTTATAAATGAGGAAACTGAGGCTCAGATGTTAAATGTGATTGTCCAATTCTATAGAGTTAGGAAATGGCAGAGCTGAGATTTGAACCCATATCCTTTGTCTCCAAATCTAGCATTCTTTTCACTTCACCATGTTGTCTTGCTAGTAAGCAATCAATACTGAAGTTTCTAAACCTATTTATCCGTTCTATCCCAGGCCATTTTTCTTCCCAAGCACTGGCTGGAAAGTTTCACCGGCTTCTTTATTTAGCTTGTACCAAGAACCAATTGTGTGTATACCTGCTGTTTTTCAGTACCGGAGGACTAGGGGAATAGGGGAGTTTAGGTTACAGGTAAATGCGGTTGTTTCATAACAGGCCTTTCTTCTCTGTAACATTCATCTTTCAGGACTGCTACATAGACCTTGATGGATTTTGTTAACACAGGGCTCCAAATTCTGGGAGATATTTCTGGAGCAGGGTAGTCTGTTTTTAGATAACTATTAATTCTGGTCCTTATTGACACTAGGCACTGGTTGCCAACTGATATTATTGTCACAGAAGCATCAAATTGGGTCCAAGTGCCTTAGCTTACAGGGAACTATAGAACCCCTATCTTCTATCCAGTGCCAACCATTTTCTGAACAATTTAATTACATGTGGGGTGCTCCCTCCTCCCCTTCATTATTAACAAGTTTATATTTGGCCCAGGGAAGGGCTGCAGCAGTCTTGTGACTCTCTCTCCCTCTCCCTTTCCTTCTTCCTCTCTTCCCATTTAAATCAGAGCCAAATACTTAGGGAGATGTCAGTAACTTAACTCTTCCTTTCAGTAATCTAAATTCTTCCTTTTCAGACGGACCTGGAGTACATTAGTTCTCAAGCCTCACTCTTTTCCCAGGTGACCAGCAGTGACTCTCTCATCCTCCCTCCAGATTCTAAGTCAAACTTAGGATCATAGAATTTTGTAGAGTTAGAGCCATAAGAGGCTTTAGAAGCTGTCCAGTCCACATACCCCAACAAAAAAATTTACAGATAAAGAAGCTGAGGCCAATAGATGCTAAGTGACTTGCCTAAGATCACACAGATAGAAAGTAGCCGAGGAGCTAGATTTGAAACCAGGACCTCTGGCACCAAATGCAATGCTCTTTCCACTATACCATGTTTTACTGTTAGGGTAGCTGATCTCATCCCCATAATGTTTAGATACCAGGATCATGCTTATACTTAAATATCTCAATGGTTCCGTAATTTTACTGATGTGGTATTCCTTCCAATGATATAGGTAACAACCTATCTTTTCCTGCCCATCTTGTAAAACTCTTGTTTATATTCTCCCCCAAATCACCCACGGGGTTTCACCCAACATCAGTCAATTAGTCAAAAGATTGTTATTAGCCACTTACTTCGTGCCAAGAGCTGTGCTTGCATGGATGAGTTCCTCCTCATTCTTTTTGGCTCAGCTCCTTCATGAAACATTCCTGGATGCCCCACCCCAAACCAGATATCTCTCCCCTCTTTGGAATCCCATTATACTTTGTTTATAACTCCTAAAGCACTTATCACACATCCTACCTTGTTCTATAATTATTTAGGTACAGGGATTATATCTGCCATTAGGTCATAAGCTCTTTGGGAGCCAGTACTATTTTGGCAACCTAGTAAATAGATTGTCAGATTTGCACCTACTTCCCAGGATCGTTATGAAGATCAAATGAGCTAATAAATATAAAGCAATTTTCAAAGTACTATATAAATGCTATTGGTGTTGTTGTTATCATCTTCTGTTGTACCAAATATACAACTTTGCACAGTCTTCAGTGAATAAATACTTGCTGAATTGTAGAAAAGATGGAAAATTTTCAGTTTTCTTAGAAAACTGAATTCTTATTATGAGATCCTTATCCATATGAGCCCATTACCTGGGGGATAGCAAGAGAAGGGAAAATCACAGAAAACAGATAGATGTTTTGGGAAGAAAGGATTAGGAGGAACTGGATTGGGAGGGGAGGGGGGAGAAACATGGGATTAAAATCTATATAGTGGTGTGGGGAGAGCATTATTTGAAAAATAAACAGACCACATATATGTTGGCTTTCTTTTACAAAATGCTTGAGTTTGAATGAAGCTGAGTTCCCAATGTAGATAAACTGAAACAAGGGACCTTCATATGTTGTTGGTTAATAGCAAAAGTCAAGGATCTCCTTCTTCTCCCCTCCACTCCTCATTCCGCTCCTTTACAAAGCAGAGGGCTTTGTGCTTTGATCTTCTGGGACATTGTATTTTGTGTTTTAACAAACAGCTTTGGAACCATGAAAAAATTAAAACACATGATCACATGCTTAGGGATGAAATGGATTTTAGAAATAGTCTAGTGATGACCCCTCATTCCCAGATGAGGAAACTGAGGAACAGATAATAAGTGGTAGTAAGTGTCAGAGGCAGGATTCATATACAAATTGTCTGACTATCTGCTGAGCACACTTTCAGCTATACAATGCTCACATACATCATGCTGGAGCAGATTAATGGACCATTTAGTTGAATATTCTGTCATCTTCAGGGAGAACATGGGAGTTTTGCTCTCTCACCTCAGAAGGTTAGTGATGTCCTCCCCAAACAACACTAGCCATCAATTTAGCTTTAACCTTCTTAAACTTGTAAGTGAAGTGCTAGCCCATCAGGACAGATATACTAGATATAAGATGTCTGTGCAAAGGACAGACATTTTGTGAGAAAAATGCAGACCATATGACAGTTAAATTACATAGGTTCTATACTAGTCAAATAGCCAGACTGAAGGAATAGTCATTGATGGTTAAATATAAACTTGAAAAGTCCCTAGTGGAGTGCCCCAGAGATCTGTAGAATGAAAAACATCATCCTCTTATGACCTATAAGGACCCTTCTAGTTCTAAATTTATTATCTTATAAACTAGACATGCTTAGCCAGGAGTAGAGAAGACTTGGTGAGACACATACTACCTTCAAGTATTCGAAGGAAGGGCTAATTTACAGAATAGGATCAAAGATCCAGAACTGGAAGGGATGTCAGAGAGGTACCTTCCATCTGCTAAATTTTATAAGTGAGGAAATTCAGGCCCAGGGAGGTTAACTGAACTACCTGTGGTCACATAAGTAGTTAGGGTCAAATGCTAGATTTCAACCCATGTTCCCTGACTCTAGAGACAATCTTCTTTTGACCTTAGAGTGTAGAACTGGAAATAATGGGGTAGAATTAGCAAAGCTCAAATTCAGGCTTTATGTGAGGAAAAATACACAAGTCAAAGTGGGGATTACTTTTGGGGTGTGGATTGGCTAGATGGCCATCGAGTTCTCTTTCAAATTCTACAATTCTTTGATTTCATGATTCTGCTGGCATGAGATACTATCTGAATCAAGTCAACAACAAGCATTTATTAATTGCCAACCACATACCAGGCACCACACCAAGCACTGGGTATTCAAAGAAAAGCAAGAATAGGCCCTGCTATGGAAGAGCTCACAGTCTAACAGGGGAGATAACATGCAAATGTACAAGATAATGATAATAGCTAGCCATTTATATGGCAATTTAAGGGTTTAGAAAACAGTTTGCAAACATAATCTCATTTTATCCTAACAACAATCCTAGGAAGTAGTGAGATAGGTGCTATTATTATCTCAATTTTACTGTGAGGAAGTTGAGGCAAATAAGTGACTTGCTAAGGGTCATACAGCTAGTAAGTGTCTAAGGCTGAATTTAAACTTGGGCCTTCCTGACTCCAGGTCCAACACACTATCTACTGAGTCATCTACCTTCAGAGATTCAGGGAATCTCTGAGTGGCCATCCTTTCAGGTATACTCGTACTCTTCAACACTTGGTCACACTTAGGAAAAAAAAACACTTCTATGGATTTTTGAGGCCCTAAAACCAAATCATAGACATTGCAGTGGCCTTATATGGTCATTTACTCATGTTTTCCACCTCTAGGTAGGAACCCACCTAATAGGTTTTGAAAAATGTCAAGGGAAAGAGAACCTCAGTCTTTCCTCAGTAACTCATTCCAGCATTGAAGCTTCACTGTCACAAAGTTTTTCATCTAAAATTCTTCCATTTATTTCAGTCTACACATTACCATAAAGAATGTAAGCCCCTTAAGGGTAGGGAGCTACTTCATTTTTGTCTTTATATTCTCAGTGCCTATCCCAAAGTAGGTGCTTAATAAATGTTTGCTTACAGACTGATGGATTAAACTTGAGAGTTCCTGCAGAGTTTCAAAAGCTGTGACAAGAAGGAAAGACTAAGTTGTACATAGAGTCTCCTCCTCTAAAGCTAAAGGAACTTGGTCAGGGTAGAAAGATAACAGAATGTGTTTGGATGGCAATCTCGAGTGGAGTGTCCTAGGATTCTATGATGAGCCCTGTACTATTTAATATTTTTGTAAGTGACTTAGATAAAGATATAATGTGCTTATCAAATTTGCAGATGATACATGTTAGGAAAGATGGCCAACACACTGGATAATGGGACTGAAAAGATTTCAAGAGACTTGAATGTTGGGCTGAAGATAATAAGTTGAAATATAATGGGTATAAATGTAAAATGCTACTCTGGTTCAAAGAATCAATTCAGAAATACAAGAGGGGGAAACATGGCTAAACAGCAATTTATCTGGAAAAAATGTGAAAATTTTAGTGGACTTCAAGCTCAACATGGTGATACATTGATCAAAAAACTAATATAATGCTGGCCTACATTGAGAGAGGCATGATATACTGGATTAAAGAGAAAATAGTCCCACTATATGCTATTTGTTCATCTCTGAAAATATATGTTTTGTTCTGGGCACTGACTATCCATTTTAGCATAGGCATTTATAAGCTGAAGAAGATCCAGAAGATCCAGCCAGGATAATGAAAGATCTTGAGACCATGGCATATAAAGATGTTTATGGACCTGGGCATGTTTAGCAAGAAGAGAAAACTTAAGAACAAATATGGAGCTGTCTTAAAAGTATTTAAAGGTCTACCATATTGAACAAGAGGGCATCTAAGTGGTACAGTGGATAGAATGCTGAGACTGGAGTCAGGGAGACTCATCTCACTAGCTTACTTGCTTGTGACCTTGGGCAACTCATTTAACCCTGTTTGTCTCAGTTCCTTGTCTATAAAATGAGTGGAGAAGGAAATAACAAACCACTTAAGAATCTTTGCCAAGAATACCCCACATGGGGTCACAAAGGGTCAGACATATTTGAAATGGCTGAATAATAACAACATGTTGAACAAGGAATGGATTCATTCTGTTGGACCCTGGAGGAAGAACTCAGAGCAGTAGGTAAAAGTTGCCAAAGTTTATGTTAGTTGTGAGAAAAACTTCTTTAAAATTAGAGCTATCCAAAACTGGAATAGACTGCCTCAAGAGGCAGTGGAATCCTCCTCACTAAAGTTCATCAGATTGAGACATCTCGCCAGTGGTGTTGAGGTAATGATTGTTGTTCATGTACAGGTTGGACTAGAAGACCATTGAAGTGCCTTCCAACGCACTGAGTCTGTGATTCTATGAGTATGACAGAACCTTTAAAGAGTCTATCCCCTCATTTTATAGAGACTAAAGTTATGATTTTTCTAAAGCCAATATTAGGATCCAGGTCTTTGGACAACTGGTGTAGGGCTCTTTCCACTAGAGTACCACTGCCCACAAACAGGAATTCACAAGTCAGATTGCTAAGACCTTTAGAGTGAACAATCTGTCAGTGCTTTTCACCCTTTGCAATTGGGATTCTTCTTCATTCTCTTTCTAGCATATACTGTTCTCTCCCAATTAGAGAAGAATAAGATTTTATCATTTAGCCATTTTGTAAACAAAAGAAAAAGCTGAAGTGACATCCAATCATTGATGTGAACATTGTTATTTTTTTTTTAATTTTGAAGTATCCAAGCTAGAAACAAAATGCTACAAGCAGTTATACAGATCATCTTCTCTCAAAGCTGTCAGTATTTTACTTCCATTGGGACACATACTTAATTTTCACAGAAGTGAACTAGAGTAGAAGAAAAAATGTGTACCGTCACAGGATTTGTCTAATATATTCATGCTCTTAAAATGGAAGATATTGATTTTCTCATGTCTGGCAAGATTCTGCTAAAAGAACTAGGGAGGTTCTTTTTCCAAGAATTGATCCAATACAATCCTCTCTCTCTTTTCTCAGATACCCTAGTCATTTCTGAGGAGGGCTTATGTAAGATTCTAGGTTTTATGGATAAAGATGGTTTCCTGCCCTTCTTACCTTCTCCTAGATTCAAAGTCTCTCTTTGACACTATTCACTCTTGAAATTAATCTATCTATAATTCATTAGTTAATTTACAGTTTATTTTTTAGACATCTACTTCATGAAGTATATGGGGTGCTCAAGGAGGACCAGCACCTCTGGTGTGAGAGTTTGCCCTTTTCAAGGCTACTCACTCACTTTTGGGGTCCACCTGCCACCCAACTTTCACCTGTGGCTCCAAGAATTTGTAGTATGCTCGGTGGCCACACCCTGATAAAATGGTCTTAGAAGACAGGCTAAAAACCAGGTTAGGGATAAACAACAGCCCTCCAATCTGTAGGGAATTAAAATGTTTACCCCTCCCCAAGTAAGTGAAGACTTCCCCTAGCAGAATGGACGAATGAGAACAATTTCTTCCAATGGATATGGAAGCAGTTAAAGCAGGTGCCATGGAGTCTAAGAGCTTGATCAGACATCAAAGACACCAAGGTCATCCACTGCATCCCAGGCCATTGCTGGCTGGGTGTTTTGTCACTGGACTTCAACGACTATGGAAGAGAGAGTGAAGCTTATTACTTTGTACAGGTATGTCTCACTTAAATCTAATTTACATGCAAGTCACATTACCCGAGTGTCCTCTTCAAAAACAAAGGACAAACAACATCTACTACGTGTTCAACATTATGAAAGGTACTTATTAATTGAGAGCTTACTATGTGCTAAGTAGGCACTCTAGGATATATCAGAGAAATTCAAAACATGGTTATTTGGTTCCTGCCCCTAGACAACTTGTTTAGTATTTGAGGAGTCAAGACAACAACACAGAAACCAACTAGGGAACAGTGCAACATAGCATACAATCGATCACTTTTCCCACCTCTGTTCTTTGCTCTGGCTACTATCTATGGCTTTCCTCCCAATATTCACCTGTGAAATTCCTCTCCATTTTTTTTAACAACCCCACTCAAGTGCCATATTTTTCTTGATCCATTTTGTTGATAAAAACTATTTTCTTCATTGGACCTCACATAGCATGGTAGTTGGGTTTTTTTTCCCTGCACTTTTCACATATATGTATATAAATATATATGTGCATATATGTACACATGTATATGAAATATACTATTGTATATTGTTGGTATAAGTGCTTGTATCTGATACACATACTAGTCTATAAAGATCCATGAGGAAATGACTATTTTATTTAAATTTTATATCTCCCCAGTACCTAGTAGATAAACATGATGTTAATAAGTTTGTTAATTTCAATCAGTCATTAAGTATTTATTAAGCACCTACTATGTTTCACGTACAATGCTAAATTCTGAGGATAAGAAACAAAAATGAAACTGTCCTTGCCCTCAGGAAGCTTACATTCTATTGGAGCGAAAAAAATATATAGTGCAGGATATAAATTACATGGGGTTATCAGAGAAAGCCAAAATGAACATCCACCATAGCAGTCAAAGAAGGCTTCAAGGAAGAATCCAAGGGTTTTAAAGCTGATATGACCCATAATTTTCACAAAGTCGTACTCTACTCTTTGTCATAGAGAGAAGTTCTTGAAGGCAAAGTCTTGAGGCTAAGCTCAGACGGTTCTACTATGCTGGAAAAGCTCCACCCAACTTAATCAAGTATAAAGAGAGTTATTCCCAATAGATTGTGATTAAATGATGAATTATTTTATCATGGTAACCCATGAATCCAAGAAAAATTTTAAATGGCTCTCAGTCCTGGGTGGCCTTTTTATTTTTCCAACAGTAATAGTGGAATAGTGGCTATAAAGGGAGTAAAATTCACTAATAATCACAGAGTTTTTAGACCATCTGTAAAAATTGATTTAACTGTAGTTATATTGTGAGCTCTTTGTCAATTAATTAGTACTATCAAAGTGAACCATATTAATACTGATATTCTTGTAAGAAATTAAATCAGAAGACAAAGGTTAATACAGCTAAATGGGAAAATGGCTCACAGGCTCTCTTTCAAGAACCAAAACAGATGAGTTGGCAGAGTTGGTTTCATCATGACCCAAAAGTAATTTTTTAAAAAAAAATCATTCCATAGGATCCTTGGTCATCTCAACTTGCAAGGTTTATGATAAATAACATTTAAAAAACAACTTTGAATATGATTACAGCTTATGTGCCAACATTTGTTGTAGAAGACAAAGAGGTAGAGAAAAAAATCTCTGAAGACCTGGACAAGATTCTCAAAAGCAAGTCAATATAACTTTGATACTCTGTGATTAAAACGTGAAAGTAGGCACAAGGGAATATAACAAATACAGAGATAGATAGGGAAAATATAGCTCAGGTTTGAAGAAATAAGGCCAGAGGCTTATAGATGAATCTGAAGACTCGTATCTATATGTCATGGATACCTTCTTTTAAGAAGTTGTATCAGAATCAACTGTCTATGTTTGGCCGTGCATATTCCCAAGTCAATGGGATTTTTTTTTTTGTCATGTCTGGTGCATGTCATTTTACTTTACCCAATATCTTGTGTTTCTTATGGAAGGGGACTCAAAGAGGGGAAGTCACTTGCCCAAGATCACAAAATGTTGGTTTTGAAGAATGAGAAGGATTTGGGGAGGCAGATAAAAGGGGTAATCAGGGACCTGAATAAAGACACAAAATTGGGAATGAGTCTAAGGTATAACACATTGTGAGGATACCTGCTTGCCAGGGGTAGAGGATGAATGTTAGAGATCAGTTCTAAAGAGAAAGGCAAAAATCAGATTATGAAGAGCCTTAAAGGACAGAGAAGCACTTGATGTCATAGAGAAAAGGGAGCTATCATAAGCTTTCACACAGGGGAGTGATATAGAGCAGACAAACTCTTCACAACCTGGATCCTACTATCTCTCTCCCAGCCTTCATTATTCATTCCACATACTCTACAATCTGGCCAAAGTAACTTTCTTACTGCTCCTTACATGATATCTCCACACTCCATGCCTTTGCACAGGCTCTCTCCCATGCCTGGAATATACTTTCTCCTCAACTCTGATTCTTAGAATTCTGAATTTCCTTCAGAGAAACACTTTCTCAAGTACCATCTTCTACATATGTCTTCTCCTGATCCCATTCCCTCCCTCACCAGTGGTATCCTCTCCCCAAAATAAGTGCCTTTTTACTTATTTTGTATAAATTGTAAACACAAATGTCATCTTCCCTCATTGGAATATAAGCTTCTTAAGGACAGAAACTTCTTTCTTTTTCTTTTTATATTCTCCCCTCTTAAGAGAGGGCCTGGCACATAGTAGGTGCTTAATAACTCCTTCATGATAGATTAATACTTGTCTACATGCCTGTCTCTCAGCAGGGATGGAAATATGCTCTCATAAGAAGAATCCCTTCCTACAACTGGCTAGAAGAGGAAGATTTATTTAAAGTGATAGTGTACTCAAGCTTGATTTAAAGTAACCTGTCTAAAGAATGGATGTGCACACTGGCTTCTCAGTTGACTGGGAAGCCTTTCAGATGACTGTATACTTCCTGCTGAATAGAAGGTAAATAAATAATGCTGCGGAACATAGGCTACAAGCCTGTCTCCTTGATGCACTCCCACTTTGTTGTCTGAACAGGAGTGCTCAGAGGGTTGGTGGCAGAGGCAGCCAGAAAGCATCAGGACCAGACTTGACTCAGCTAATGAACACTTGGAAATGATTTAGTGCAGGGAGGAGGGGAATTGTCTTCTGGGTAGGACAATGCTGTTTTTGACTAAGCATATCTCACCTGGAGAAGTGAAAACTTAAGTAGGACAGGATCGATGTCTTTGTGTTTGTAGGACTGTTATGTGGAAGAGGGATTAAATTTATTCCACTTGGCCCCAAAGGGATGCATAGGTAGAATTGAATTAAACATATTGTGCTTAATATTGGGAATATGATTTTTTAAGCATATTCTCTGCCCTCAAGGAGCTTACAATGTAACATAGCTGTGTGATGACCACAAATCTAACTATGGCATAAACTAGAATGTGATAGGGGCAAAAGAGTGATCCAAACAAACTCTTCTAAGAAAATTTGTGGAGAGAGATGTCATTTTCAGGTGCACGGGTTTGCCTTTGAAAATCTGAGCCTTAAAGGTAGAAAAAGCTTTCCAGAGGCAGTGGTGTGAAGGAAGTGCTTTCCAAGTTCGCAGATCAGTCTTTGTAAGAAGAGTAAGGCATGAAAGAGCAGGGTGAATCAGGAAACAGCTAGTAGTGAAGTGTGGATGGAAGGAAGATTAAGTGAATAAGGTTAGTATGATATGAGTTTAGAAAGATAAGTTAGAACCACACTGTAGGGAACCTTAAATGATGGATTAATAGCTTTATATCTTCTGGTCAATGCAGGGAGCCACTGAAGAATTTTGAATAGAGGAGTGACATGGTCTAAACTTTGTGTGAAGAAGATTATTTTAACAGCTGTGTGAAGGATAATTGTAGTAATGATTGGTCATTGCATAGTTAACTTTAACTATGTCCTTTTCTTAAAATGAGCTAGAGAAGGAAATGGCAAACCACTCCAATATCTTTGCCAAGAAAACCCCAAATGGGGTCTGGAAGAGTCATACACAACTGTAAACAACTAAACAACAATAACAACATGTCCTTTTCCTCCCCTTCTCCACTCCATCCAATCATTTGTCAAGTCCTATTGGTTCTGCCTTCACAATTTAACCCTTTCTTAAAATTACCTTTAATGTGTATATACTTTGAACTTTCTCTACCAATGTTAATTGGCACAATTTTTTTTCCAGTTAGGTCTTAGTGAATTTCTTAGAGCACTAAAGAGTTAAGTGACTTGCTCAAGGTCACACAAAAAGTGGGATTTTAAGTCTTTCTGACTCAGAGGTCTCTTTACCACTCACTATGCCACACTGCTTCACCTACAAAATATATTTAGGATAAATACAATTTAATTTCAGTACTCCAGGGGTTCCTCTTTTTCTCTCCTCCCCTCTCTTCCTTTACTTTCTTCTCTTCTCTTCCTATCTTCTCTTCTTTTCCCCTCTACTACTCTGTTTCACTCAAAGGAAAGATCATGGCTGTTCGAGTATAAATTTGGTGGCTATCTGCATAAGAATGATAATTGAGGCCATAAAAGCGGACAAGATTACCCAGTAGGAATAAAAAGAAAAAAAGAGATCTGAGAACACATTCTAGAACAAGGGGTTCTTAACCTGGATTCCATGAATTTGCTTTTTGTTTTCGTCTGTTTTATATTTGATAACCATATTTCAATAAAATTGGCTTCTTTTGTAATCCCATGCATTTTATTTTATGCATTTAAAGACATTCTTAGGAGTCCATAGGTTTCACCAGATTGCCAAAGGAAAGTCCATGACAAAAAAAAAAGAAAGAAAAAGAAAAAGGTAAGAACCCCTGCACTCAGGATCACCCATGCATAGGGTATGAAGAGAAAGATAAATCAAAAAAGTAAAGGACAGAAAGAGAATGAAAAGAAACCAATGTCATGGAAACCACAGAGAAGTTTATTGTGTTCATGATTTGGGGTTAATGCTAGGGTTAAAAAAGAAAAAAAAGTTTCAGAGATCAAAATTTACATTCCCTTTGGGTAGAGCACCCACAGGTAAGAATATGATACCCTATGCAGACAGAGGGAAGGGGAAGGAAGGAGGGAAGAAGAAAGAAAGAAACAAAGAAATTCCTTTTCTACTCACAGAGGTTTGTCCTTCCTTCTAAAAGAGGACCATGACATCAAACAACAACCTCTACATTGTGTTTATACCAAGACACTACATTTTAAGTTAGACATTGGCAAGCTGGGATGCCTAACAAGGGAGTATGATCAGGATAGCAGGAGAACTAGAAACCCTGCCATCTAGAAGCAGTTGAAGGAACAAGAAATGTTTAGCCTGGAAAAGAGAAGACTTGAAGGAAAGGAATGACATCTGCCCTTAAGTATTCAAAAGGCTTTAATCTGGAAGGGGAGTTTGTCTAGTTTTGCTTAGCCCCAGAGGGCAGAACCAGGCATAATGAAAGGAAGCTGAAGAAAAGCAGATGTCAGCTGGCTGTTGTGTAAATGTCCTAACAATTAAAGCTGTTCTAAAGTAGAATGACTGCCAGAAAATTGCTGAGTTCCCAATAATTGGATATTTTCACATAGAAATTGCCTAATCATTTTTCAGGGATTGTCATAGAAAGGCTTCTCATTCAGGTTAGATTAGGTGCCCTCTGAAGTCTTAGCATTAGTGTGTTGAGAGATTAATTTTTTCACAATAGTTACAAACATTTATTGAATTGATTTCCAATATAAAAAGAAAAGGAATCAATGCCCTGACTGATTGCCTTGAGTCCTATACTCTAACCGAAGCAGCACTGTTCTCTAAATATCAGGGCTATAAAAGACATGGGCACCAAGTCACTGAATTATCTAGAAATCTCCATGTGATATTTAGATTTCTGACTGTGATTGTACCCCCAAACTACAGAAATACACACTTTTCCTCATATCTTTACTATCACATATGTGCTCTATGTGCATGATATTTCCCCCAATAAGTAGAAGTTCTTGAGGGCAGGAACAGTTTAATTTTTGTCTTTGCATCCTCAGCACCTGGCACAATGCCAGGCACAAAGGATGGTGCTTAATAAATGCTCTATGCTTGATTGATCATGGTAACCTGAAAAGTTCCCTGAACCATGTAAGGAGGGCATCATTTGAACTCTGCTGACTACCTACTCTAACTTGGGCTCTGTTCTTTTCAACTACCAGAAGGAAAAAAAGTGGAAGAAGAGATGGGGTTCACCAGGTTTCTGCTGGCTGCTCTTCTCCTTTCCCTCTACACTACTTCACTTGGTGATCTCATCAGCTCCTATGACTTTAATTACCATCTTTATGCAGATGATTCTCAAATCTACATTTCCTGTCCTAAACATTTTGCTGACCTCCAGTCTCACATCTCCAACTGCCTTTCAGACATCTCGAACTGGATGTCCAGTAAATATCTTAAACTCAGTATTTACAAAACTGAACTCAATATCTTTCCCCTAAACCTTTCCTATTATGTAAAGGACAACACCATCCTCCCATTCTCTCAGGTTTGCAACATAGGAGTCATCCTGGATTCCTCACTATCTCTCACCCCCTATTTCTAAGATGTTACCAAGGCCGGCTGATTTCACCTTTGCAACATCCCCCAAATAAATCCCCTTCTCTCCTCTGACACTGCCACCACTCTAGCACAGACCCTCATCGCCTGATGTCTTGATTAGTGCAGTAGCCTGCTGGTAGGTCTACCTGCCTCAAATCTCTCCCCACTCCAATCCACTCTCCATTCAGCCACTAAAGTAGTTCCTAGAACACAAGTCTGATCATGTCACCACTACCCACCCTCACTCCCCACTCAATAAACCCCAGTGGCTTCCTATTTCCTCTAGGATCTCTGTTTGGCATGCAAAGCACTTAATAACCCAGCCTCCTCCTACCTTTCCAGTCTTCTTATACCTTACTCCATAACACGTACTCTTCAATCTGATGACACGGTCCTCTGGCTGTTCCGTGAACAAGACACTCCATCTCTCAGCTCCAAGCATTCTCTCTTACTCCCTTTCCTGGAATGCTCTCCTCTATTCTGACTACTGACATCCTTGGCTTCCTTTAAATCCCAACTAAAATTCTGCCTCTTATGAGAAGCATTCCATAACCCTTTTTAATTCTAGAGCCTTCCCTCTGTTAATATTTTTTTTAAGTTTATCCTTTAATTATCCATAGCTTGCTTTGCATGTTTGTATGTTGTCTACCCCATTAGATCTTAAACTCCTTGAGGGCAGGGATTATATTTTGCCTCTTTTTGTATACTCGGCACTTAGCACAGAACCTGGCAGGTAGTCAGCACTTAATAAATGTTTATTGAATTGAATTGAAGGGATATAGAGCTTACACGTACTTAGTTACAAGTCTTCCCCTTAAGAATGTATGGTCCATGAAGACAAGGACTACTTGCTTTGCCTGTCTTTGTATCCCCAGCACAGCACAGAGTAATTAATGAATAAATGTTTGTTAACTGACTTGACTATTTGGTTTTAGAATCATCTTTGTTCCTGTGAAGTTTCCTAGTTTAAGAATTGAGAATGATTTTTATTGTTACTATTACTGTATTTGTTGTTGTTGCTCTGTTTATACTCTTATGGAGATCGTGATACCTTGTTGCATCTCTAAAGGACTATGTCTTTTCCTTTCTTTTTACTTCACCCACCCCCCTACACACCTCCCCCTACACACACACACTCACTCATATACTCACACATTCACACACATTCACACCCCACACACACACACACACACACACTAGTTAGTACCCTGCCTTAACCAGAATGTATATGCCATGAGCAATTGCTGCTAGTGGATTGTGATATCAGGGCCTTAAAACCTTAATAAGATATACCAGGTGAGGCAGTACCACTGGTCACTCTGGCCTTTCTATTGGTCTGACAATACCATTCACAGAACAATACCACTTGAGAATGGTCTTCAGGCCATGATAAAAACCACTATCATAGGACCATTTGTAGCTACCAATATGTGTGTTAGGTTTATTCATGTTGCCTTTCTTGATAAAAACCCAATGATTTCCTTTTTTTCTGTGCATTGAAAGAGACAGTGCAATGGAGACAGAAGCAGTCAGAGAGATTTTACTCTTGGTTTAGTTCCTTTGTACACATTCCCTCAAAGGGCAGCCAAGCTTCAGTCTCATGGAGCAATTGCCTGAAACCTTTTGAATGATGCTCTTGGTTTTTATACAGTAACTTAGATGGGATGTAAAAAAGGATATTAAAATGATATTAAGCCTTCTGTGATATTTCATTTGCAACAGACTGGCAACCACATAGGTCTTCAACATTTTACTGAACAGGAAAACGCAAGGGCAGACTGAAATTTTTCCATTAATATGTCAAAAGAAACTGCAGTTTGAGTTGTTTTACAATTGAGTCAAACCTATGCCCAGTGGAGTTGTTGAAAAAATTTAGACTCAGGCAAACCTCTGGGCCAAGAGTGGCCACCTGGCCTTTAGGTGTGCTGTCACTCCCCTAAACCCACAGGTTACCTTCCATTCTTCTCATCCTTCTCCCCTTGCTGTAACTAGCTTTTTGAGTCAGATCTTTTCCCCAAATTAGTCATTACTTATAACTCCTCTCCCCTCATGTGCACATTTATACATATCTACAGTGGACAGAGCACAGGGCCTGGAGTCAGGAAGACCTGAGTTCAAATCCAGCCTCATTTACTTGCTATATGACCCTGGGCAACACACTTAATTAACTGCTCTCTACCTCAGTTTCCTCAATTGTAAATGCATCTAATATTAGCACCTACATCCCTGTGAGGTTCAAATGAGTTAATGTTTGTAAAGCCCTTAGCACTATACCTGACAAATAATAGGAGCTTGATAAATGCTTGTTTCTTCTTTTTGCCTTTTGATCTTGGTGTCTTGTTCTCTGATTTCTTACTTGACTAGGGAGGACATCTGTGCCATAACTATGCCCATATTCTGCCTCCCATAATATGCATTCTCTTTTCAATAGCTTCTAGGCTTTTCCTTTCTCAAGGTTTGCTTTCCCCCTTCTTCCTGTGGACTCCATTCTTCTCTAGATTCCCTTACCTCCTCTCATTCCATACTTTATGGAATTAAACTTCATTAAACTTTTCCCCTGTTGTGATCTCCATTCCTTTTCCCCAAAACATCCTTCCAAATAGCAATACTCTTTTCCTCCACCCATCTGACACTTAGAAATTTCCCAATTTTTTGTCTAGCCATTCTGAAAAAAATTGGAATTATGCCAAAAAACTATTAGACTTTGACCCAGTAATACCATTAGTAGGTCTCTCCCAAAGAAATCAAAGAAAGAGAAAAAGAATTCATGGACAAAAAATATTTATAGCAGCTCTTTTTGTGATGGAAAAGAACTAGAAATTGAGGGCATGCCCATCAATTGGGGAAAGACTGAACAAATTAGAGTGTATGAATGTGATGGAATAAGATATTGTCTATAAGACATGATGAAGGGGATGGTTTGAGAGAGACCTGGTGAACTGATGAACTATGAACTGATGCAGAATGAAATGAGCAGAACCAGGAGAACAGTTTATACAATAGCAACAATATTATAAAGATAAGCCACTTTGAAAGACTTGGAAACTCTGATCAACAAAATGACCAACCACAATTCTAGAGGACTCGTAACAAAGCATGCTGCTTACCTCCTGATGGAGGAGTGATGGACTTGATACATATTAAGACAAAATTTTTTGACATGACTAACATGGGAATTGTTTTGCTTGACTATATGTGTTTATAAGAGAGGTTTTATTTTTCTTGCTTTCTCAGTGGAGGCAGGGGAAGGAGGGAGGAATGTTGGGAGGAAGAGAAATCAAATTCTTGAAAATAAAATGTAATCAAAACAACATTTTCAGTTTTGACACAGGCTTCTACTATAATCATCTTCACCCATGTATATTATAAGGCAATAATTATCAAAATTATCTGGTACTGACTAAGAAATAGAAAGGTAGATCAATGGGACAGAGTAGACATACAATTTACAGCAGCAAATAAATATAATAATCTTGCATTTGACAAAATTAAAGACTTAAGATTTTGGGATAAGAATTTATTAGTTGGTAAAAATTGTTGGAAAACTGGAAAGCAGTATGGCAGAAACTGGGCATAGACCAACGTCTTTCACCATTTACCAAGATAAGGTCAATAATAATTGATAATACATTGAGATTTTACAAGAAAATTAGAAGAACATGGAACTTATTACTCATCAGACTTATGGATAGGTGAATAATTTATGAATAAACAAGAGTTAGAGAACAGCAAAGTTAGGTGCAAAATAGATAATTTTAAATACATTAAACTAAAAAAATTTTGTATAAATAAAATAAATGTAGCCGAGATCAAAAGGAAAGCAGAAAATGGGGGAGGAGGGATTTTATAAAGTTTCTCAGATAATGGTTTTATATATCAAATATATAAAGAACTTTGTCAGATCTATAAGAATACAAGTCATTCCCCAATTAATAAATGGTCAAAGGATATGAACAGGCAGTTTTCCAATGAAGAAATCAAAACAATCTATAGTCATATGAAAAAATGCTCTAAATCATTATTGATTAGAGAAATGCAAATTAAAACAACCTTGAGATATAATTTACAAGAAAGTGAAAAATGTTGGAGGGGATGTGGAAAAATTGGGACAATAATTTATTGTTGGAATTGTAAACTGATCCAACTATTTTGGAGAGCAATCTGGAATTATGCCCAAAGAGTTATTAAACTGTCTATACCCTTTGACCCAGCAATATCACTAGTAGGTCCATTTCCAAATATGATTGGGAAAAAGGAAAAGAGCCTATATGTTCTAAAATGTTTATAGCAGCTCTCTTTGTGGTGACAAAGAACTGGAAATTGCAGGAATACTCACACTGATTCTTTGACATTGAACTTGACATCTAAGGAACTGAAGCTCAGAAAAGTGAAGCAATCTTCCAATGTCCCCACAGCAAGTCAATAGTAAAGCCAGTCCTACAAATAGAATCCTGACTTCTACCCATTGATCTTACTAAACTGCAATGACAGCCTTGAAGTTTGAGCCTGTATAAACTTCAAGCTGTACATATAAATTAATTCATTTCAATAAACTTTAAATGTTTCCTGGGCACAGAGCACTGAGCATGGGGAGGGGGGAGAAGTAGTTACTCTCTCTGAGTCATGAACTCATTTCCTTCAGATAAAGTAAAGATGCTCAATTTTCCATGTGTCTTGTGAAAATAACAACAGCTGACACCGATATAATGCCTTAAGGTTTTACAAGGCTCTTATTTATATGTTATCTCATCTGATCCTCACACTAACCCTAGGAGACAGGTACTAGTAGGTACCATTGTCTCTATTTCAGAAAAATGGATACCGTAAAAGTCACTTGAGCTGCCTATGGTCACTCAACAAATGAGTGTCAGAGACAGGATTCAAATCCATGTCTTTCCTGACTCTGAATCTAGCACTCTTTCTGCTAGGGTCTACTTGAGTGTCACAAATCACAAGAAAAATGCACATTTGGAGCTTTTTGCAAATGCACATAAGGAAGTGTCTATACCTTTAACTCTGAATTAGCCTTTTATTCTGAATTTGAGCCCCAAAGCACAAATCTGGCTTGCAGAACAGCATCTGGCATCTAGAAGCCTACAGTCTGAAGTGTCCAAGGGCTGAACCTACTTTTTTATTGTTGATTTCATTAGGAAGAAAGCCATCTCTTTGCGATAAAAATCGGGTTTGGGTTTGTTCTTGTTCTAAGTTATGCCTAGGACAGTCTTCCATTATCCAGAGATATTTAGGAGCTACCAATGTGAAACCAAGTAAGGAAGAGAGAAATACTAAGAATATATTGGTATAATACTGTAGTCTTTTTTTGAGTCCTATCATGTATAGTTGCATTTGGAAGGGAGAAATGAGAATGAAAAATGGAGGAAGGGAGAGAGATGGAGAAGAGGAGGGCAATGAGAAGGTGAAAGGAAGAGGGATAGAGGGAGAGGAGAGGAAAGTGAATGGAGAGGAAAGGGAGATAAGGAAGAAGTGAGAGGATAGGAAAGGGAAGATAGAAAAAGGGGCATGAAGAGAGAAGAGAAAAAGTAGAACTGGGAAAGGGAAAGAAAAGGTGGGAAAAGGAAAAGGGAAGAGGGAAAAGAACCAAGAGGGAAAGGAAGAGGAAAGGAGATTGCTGTAATGATGGAGAGGAGAAAGGGGAAAGGAAGAAGAGAAAGATTAGAAGGAGAAAGAGATGAGGTGAAGAGAAAAGATATTTAAAGAGAGAGATTACCTAAATTACTTCTCTGATTTAAAAAAAAAAATGAGACTTCTATAAAGTTTGACAGTAATTAAGGAAAGGCCGGGGTACAGTAAGGTCATCATTGCAAGAGTGTTATGGCTGCATCGGAATGGTGGCTGATTTTCTCAAGAGCTGCTCTTCAGTGAGTCTGAATTGTAGCCATTAGTCTGATCCTTACATGCTCTGAATAAAGACATCTGCCCGAGAACATACTCCAGTCTGGCCTGGGAGATTTCACATTGGGACAACTGTTTACGAGGCTTGTGAATTCATTTTTGGATAGTAGTTTCCTCAGGGGAGGTTGTAGAAAAAACCTTCAGAGAGAGAGAGTAAGCAGGTAATTGTGAGTTGAGAGAAACAGCTGTCACACATCAGGAGCCATACCTGTTGTACTCTTGTGAATACAAATGTAAACCTCACAGCTGCAGCCTGAATTCCTAACTTTCTAAACTAAGTAATATCCAATTTTACTTCTTCCAAACAATTCAGCTCTAAATACTCCAACAAATTATAACTCTTACCAGCTTTCATCTCTGCTATAAATCATTTATTTTAAATACTTTGTAAAAGAAACTTCTTTTTTGAAAAATCTGTGTTCTCATAGGCATAGTGTCCTGGTGAAGAACTTTCAAGATACATAGTCTTAGAGAGCTTGGGATGCTAAAAGGTTGTCAGTGCCCAGAATTACACAGGGTGTGACAAAAGTACAACTTGAACCCATGTCTTCCCAACTACAAGGCCAGCTCTCAACCAACCTGCTGTTCCTTTCTGACAAATCAAGAGCACATCAAACGCATGTGATTTCCTAGTCGCCCACTCCCCCCATTTCCCATTTCACCTGGTTGCATTCCTGAAGAGTTGGAAGCAGCTATCAGCCCATCCTCTGGCCTGACTTGCTTGTAGGTACAGTCTGTGTATTTGCATCTGTCTCCCATTTTATGGGATGGTTGTGGTCCTAAAAATATTGACTATAAAGTAGATATTTACATATCAAACCCAAATTCCCCATTGACTTTCCTTACAAGACTAGAAGTCTATTCCACTAGAATAAGCCACCAAGATGTAACAAATCTGCAATCTGGCTTCCATCCCTAACACTTTATTCAAACTACTCTTTCCAATGTCACTATTGATTGTATTGCTAAATCCTGTGGTCTTTTCTCAGACCTCACTCTTCTTGACCTCTTTGCAGCATCTCTCTCCTCTGTTCTGCCATACCTGTCTGATCCTTCCCAATCTCCTATGCTGGATCATCATCTATGAACTACCCACTATGTGTTTGTGCCCAAGTACTCTATCCTGCTACTTCTTCTCTTTATACTCTCTCTTGGTAATCTCATTTGCTCCCATGCAATTAACTATCTTTTCTATGTGGATGAGTCCCACACCTACATATCCAGTCCTTATCTCTCTCCGGAGTACTGTCTTGTCAATTCCATACTTCCTGTATCTCTCACATGCATCCTTGTCTTTCTACCCACGTGACAACCATCCTAGTTCAAATCCTTATCACCTCTTTCTTAAACTGTTGACTTATCCTCCTCATTGGTCTCCCTACATATAGTTCCCCTTCTCCACCGACTTCCACAGCAAAGTTCTGACTATGTCATTCCCCTGCACATACAGTTTCAACAGTTCCCCATTGCCTCTAGATAAACATTCCAATGGCATTTAAAACCTTTTGCAGTCTGGCTCCCACCAATCTTTACAAGATAGTATTTCCCATCATGTGACAGGGGATAATGAGGTCATCTCTCAAGAAGAGACAATAATGGCAACATTGGAAATGATGGCTCATTCCTTATGAGCAGCTCTTCAGTGATGCTGAAATACATATTTATGTATGTATGTGTGTGTGTGTGCACATATATGTATTTATATATGTGTATGTATAAATTTTTTCCTACCCAAACTTCTTTACTTGTTGCTCTCTATACTTGACATTCAATCTCCTAACTTATGCCTTTGCGCAAGTTTTTCCTTAGATCTGGAATGTTCTTCCTCCTGATCTCTGCTCCTTGGAACCCTCAACTCCCTCCAAAGTTCAGCTCAAATGCTACCTCCTATAAGATGCCTTTCTTGAATCCCTCAATTCCTAGAACTGCCTTAATTCCCCCAAGCCATAACACTCTGTATTCTTTTTGTGTGTATGTGTGTGTTTATGTGTAGGTGTGTATTGCATTTATTTATCTCTTAACCCGCTGTACCCCATCAATAGAATATAAGCTCTGTGAAGGCAGAGATTTTTAGAAGCTCATATGGGTTCACTGGAGCCTAGCACAGTGTCTGGCAAATAGTAGGTAATGTTTGATTTAGAGCACTGGCCCTGGAATCAAGAGGAACTAAGCTCAAATCTAGCCTCAGACACTTACTAGGTGTGTGACCCTGGGCAAGTCACAACCCTGATTGCCTCCAAAAAATAAAAATTAAAACAATAAATAAATGCTTGATGGCAGATTTAAAACCTTACTGAAGAATACAAGTTATTTAAGATCGCATCTTTGAAAGAAAGTGATAATTTACTAAAAACATAAGTAATTAAGGTAATGTTGAATAGTTCATAGAGAGCTAGCCTCAGAATCAAAAAGACGTGAGTTTTAATCCAACCTCTGTCACATAATTCACTGGGTGACCCTGGGAAATCATTTCAATCAGTCTCCCAACCAACCCTTTAAGACAATAAATAAAAAAAATTAAAAAAGGTAATAAATCACAGAGGAAATGCCTATCTGCATTGGCTTAGGAAGTTCCTCCCTGAGAGTTCTTCATACTGATAAAATCACAAGTCAGGATATTTTAAAGCAACACCAAAATAATAATAAGTAATAACACTGAAAAAAGTTGCTAACTCTGAATTCTTGGGCTATTTCTACATCTGTTCCAGTTACTCAAAGAACAAACTACAGTGACAGTCTGACTGAACAACGTTCATTGGACTGGAAAGGCCCTCCACATTCTATCAAACATCTAAATCCATTTTCAACAGTGAGAGAACACTTAGACCTTGATTCCTAGCATTTTATGAAATCCACTGGCTTTTAGAAATCAACAAGTTGATCTGAGATGAAAGGAAGAGGAAATGGAGAATTACAGATATAATTAGGGACAGGGTTTGGAGAAAAAAGAGAGCTTAGTCAGAAATGATAGTCATCAACAGCAAGGGATAGGATTGTAATACAGGTTGTTGTTTTGTTGTTGTATGGTCATTTTTTTCAGTCACGTCCGACTCTATGTGATCCCATTTGGGGTTTTCTTGGCAAAGATACTGAAGGGGTTTGCCATTTCCTTCTCTAGTCCATCTTACAGATTAGGAAATGGAGGCAAACAAGGTTAAGTGACTTGCCCAGGGTCACACAGCTAGTCAGTATCTGAGGCTGGATTTGAATTCAGAAGATGATTCTTTCTGACTCTAGACCTGGCGCTTTATCCACTGTACCACCTAGCTCCCTGAAATACAGGACCATTTTGAGTAAGAGGTATTCAGGTTTATACAATGCTTTCAGGTTTATAAACACAAAGCAAACTCCTGAAGTACTCTGGTGGACAGTCCTGAACATCCTGGGCATCTGGAAGATACAAGCAGGGAACAGTCATTTAGTCAATCAATAATCATTCCCTAAGCATTTACGCTGTGGCAGACACTCGGCTAAGTCTGGGGAAACCAAAAGGCAGGGATTTAAAAGGCTAACCAATAAGTCCACAAGTGGAAGAGGAAAGCAGTGTTGGCTGTCAAGTCAGAAGTCATGAGCTTGAATCTCAAGACTGTTACTTACTACTTGTGTGTCCATGTGCAAGTCACTTTACCTCTTTGGGATTCCAGGCTCTTAAAAAGCAAGGGATTAGATGACTTCTCAGACCCCTTCTGGCTCAGTCTATGTGACTCTACAAGCTCATCTAAGTTTTGAAGAAGAAAGTCAATTTGAAAGTAGATTAACATTGGTGGGCCAGTTGAGGCACTTACTAAGGGTTAAACCTACTAGGATTAAAAAGGGCTAGGAAGAAGTTACTAAGTGAGTTGGGATACTGGAAAGTTGGAGAGTCAGGTGACCAAATCCAGGTCAAATTCTCATGTATTTGCTTATCTGTGTTCATATCTTAGCCACCTTCCAACAAAATGGAAACTCTTTGAGGATTGGCTTTGTGTCTTCAGGCCTAATATAGGGCCTGGTACACACCTTAGTAGGAGCTGAGTAGACTCCTGCTGGATTGGATTGGAAAGAAGGTGAGCAGACTGAAGCATGGAGAGACGTGTCTGAGTTCGAGGTCACAGACAAGGAAAGGGTTATACCTGTCTCACCCCTTCAGCCTGAAAGGTCTTACACAAGTCCTGTCTTTTTCCTTAACTGAACCCAACCCTATTTAGTGCTTATCAAGTCAAGGAGAGAGCACTTGTCTCCCAGTGTAAGACCTCTGAATGGGAAGCGAGGAATCTAACAACTTAGCTTCTGGTATACCATGATCATAGATCATACAGTTCGTCCCATTAAAGGAAACCTTCTCATTTCAGAGATGAGTAAACTGAAGCCACAACTTGTTCAAGGTCACATTGGTAATAAGCCAGAGGCAGGATTTGAACCCAGGTCCTCTAAATCTAGAGTCAGAACTCTTTCCCCTGAGCAAAGCTAAGAAACCTATGCTCACCTAGAAGGACTCCTTAGAACAGAAGAGGCTTCTGGGATCTTAGAAACCACTTTGTTTGCTGCTTAATGAAGTTTATGAAGCACTGCATTGGACTGCAAAAGCAGATATACCGCAAGCCAGGAAATTGTTGCAGTTCTCAATTTAACCTCTGCCACTTTATTCTAACAGCTTTCCTTTCTGAAAGACACTGATTTTTCCCTCAAGCTTATTAATTTTTCAATATTAATGCATGTCCCTTATCTTCTTATTAGGCACAGCTCCAAACATATTTATGATGGAGTGCAGAGTTGGCAGCAATCTCTACTGTCTGTACTGAAGGTGCTGAATGTTTTGCTAGAGGCAGAATGAGGAGGGGAGCATAAGGAACTAGGAGGCCCGAGATATGAGTTCATCTCCTGACTGTCATTAAACTGTGTGACTTAGGGAAAGATATTTCCCCTCTCTGAGCTTTTGTTTCTTTATCAACAAAAATAAGGTGATTGGATCAGATAGACAATAGCCAAGGCTTCTTATATCTAGTCCTAAAACTGTAACATTTATAGTCCTATGATCCCAGAACTAACATGCTACTCGCCAACATTATAGAAGTACTTCTTATATTCATTTTCTTGACTAGCCCTGTGCATGGGCAGAGAAGACCATTACCCATGTCATGTGATTCCATCAAATCTTTGAATTTCAACTTATCAACAAACATACATTAAATACTTACGACGCGCTAGTCATTATGCTAGGCTCTGGAAATACAAAGACAAAAATAAAAGTCGGTGCCCTCGGGGTGCAACAAATGAGGCAACATTCAGTCAAACAGGCCTGTCTAAAACAGTATCTCTTTGGCAGGGGCCAGGAGGAAAGAAGAGGCACTGGTGTATATGAAGAGGAAGTTTATACCAGGCAAAGGCATGAAGGCAGATGCAAGACTGCTGAGTTTGAGGAATAATATCAGTTGGACTGAACTTTAAAAGGGTAGAGGAGAAGGGGGGAAAGATTAATATATAATAAGGCTAGAAAGGTAGGATGAGGCCAGATTATGAAGGATTTTAAATGTTAAATGAAGGACTTGACATTTGTTTCTCGAGATCATTGGGAGCCACTTGTGTTTATTTAGTAGGGAGCTGACATAATCAGACCTGAACTTTAGAAAAATAAATAAATAAAACACTTTGTGGAGGATGGCATGGAGAGGGAGGAGACTTGAGGAAGGGAGAGTAATTAGGAAGCTGTTACAATAGATCAAGAGGGGATAAACCAGAGAAGTGGTGAGAAGGGGATAGATGCCGAAGATATGGATGTAGAAATAACAAGATTTGGAAACTGAAAAGATACGGGAGGAGAGTAAGATTGAGCTTTTATATCTGAGTAGCTAGAAGGATGATGGTTATTTCAGTAGAAATAGGGAAGTTCAGGTGAGGAGTGGGTAGCTTTGAAAAAACAATGAGTTGTTCTTTGGAAGTGTTGATTTTGAGATGCCTATGGAACAGAAGCATAGAAATATCCAAGAGGTAGGTTATGATGTAACACTCTACCTGGGGAGAGAAACTAGGCCTAAAATTGGAAATCTAGGAGTCACCCACATAAAGATGAGCATCAAACTCGAAGGACCTAAGCAAGTTACTAAGTTAGAGGAAATATAAAGGAAAATAAAAGATGATAGAGTGGGACTCAGGACAGAATCTTGGGACATATCCACATTTAGGATATGTGACATGGATCATCATTCAGCAAAGGAGATGGAGAAAGAGTAATCAGACAGGTAGGGATTGTTATTGTTTGTCCTTTGTTCTTGAAGAGAACTGTGACATCATGGAGGTGATGTCATGACATGCAAGTGAATTGGATTTAAGTGAGGGAGGGCTGTGCAAAGTCACCAGCCTCACTTTCTCCTCCAGAGCCGTCTGGGTCCAGTGGCAAGATCCAGATCAGGATGACTGGCGATGGCCCTGGATGCAGTGGGAAACCATGGCCTTTTAAAGTTAAGGTCTTTAGCAAGTCTCAGTTTGACTGAGGCAATGCCCATTCACTGATTAGGAGATAGACAGGTAAGAGACAAACTAAAAGAGAACCATGTCATGAAAATCCAGAGGGAGAATATCCAGGAGGAGAAGGTGGTCAGCAGGGCCAGAAAAATGAAGCTTGAGAGAAGACTATCAGATTTAGCAATTAAGAGATCATCTGTCATTTTGGAGATGGAAGTTCCAGTTGAGTGATGAGGGCAGGAGCCAGATTGCAGAAGGCTTCGAAGAAAGTGGGAGGAGAGGTAGAAGCAATGAGTATATAGTGTTTTTAAAGAGTTTGACTGCAAGAAGGAGGAGAAATATAGATTAAGTTACAGAGATGTTAGGGTCTACTGAGGGGAGTAGAGGGAGAAGGGTAGGTATGGACATGTTTATAGGCAGCAGAAAAGGAACTGGTAAATACAGATTAAATATTATTAAAAAGAGAAATAATTGAAGGGGTGATTTGTTGGAGAAGATGAGAGAATAAGATCAAGGATACATGTAGAAGGACTGGCCTTGGTGAGGACAAGGACCACCTATTCATCAGAGATTTGAGTAAAGATAGATATAATGTGGGGGAGGGGGGTCATGCCAAAGAGAAAAAGGTAAAACTCATAAATGGCCTTGATTTTTCTCATGAAAGTATGAAGCAGGGTCCTCAGCTGAGATGGTTGGGTTAGGAGTTTTGTGGGACACTTTAGAAGAAAAAAACTGGAAAAATTTTTTGTGGTAAGTTGGATAGGCAATCATTTTGGGAGGAGTAAAAGAATTTCCTTACTGCAGTGAGAGCCCAGTTAAGATTCACTAA
This sequence comes from Vombatus ursinus, assembly GCF_900497805.2. NCBI lineage: Eukaryota > Metazoa > Chordata > Mammalia > Diprotodontia > Vombatidae > Vombatus > Vombatus ursinus. The sequence goes on from NW_020954641.1 coordinate 20,866,715, forward strand.
CAAAAATCTCTAGTGGGCCCAGGCAATACAGTTCTGTGGCTTCCTCCAGCTCCATTTAGAAATGAAGGAGGCAGATGGTGGGAGTAATCCAAGGTTGAAGTTTCATAGGGTATGAGTTAATGTAATAAAATAAGGGAGTAAAGGATTTATTTCTAGAGGATAGTTTTGAGTTGAAATGGTTCACTAAAGGATCTAAAGCAACATTAATATTAATTCTGAAAGATGAATTCCAGAGGGCACAGTGAAAGGGGAAGGCAGATTTGTGGTGAAACCTTTGAGAAGGAGTGTTGAGGTGAATTAAGGATGAGAAAACAGGAAGTGGGAGTTGGAGGGGAGGAGGGTTATTCTTTAGTCAGAAATTTGGATTTCAGATAAGAAACAGTTTGTCTTTCATTTTACAGCAAGTAAAGAAAGACTCAGGCTAAATGACTAGCCCAAGGTCACAATGAATCAGGGACAAAGCTGGGCTAGCAATCTCTTGAATCTCAGTGATCCAATTCTCCTTCTATCAGAGCATAAAGATGCCTATCCCCCAAGATAACCATCTCCCTTCCCAAACCCCAAAGACAAACCTTTTTGTACAATTTTCTTTACTTCCTTGGCCTAAAATCCCCACAATGACATCACTCCCTTATTTTAAACATTGTTAAATGTGTACTATCTCAACTGCTTTCCTCCCACTCCTCTCAGTTACTCTGTCCCCTCCCACCCCCATCCCATCCCCATCCCCATCCTCTCTTCTTTCCACACAAACACACAGGATAGGTGAAGGCCAGCCTTTGCCTTGTCAAAACTTACCTTTTCATATATACCTTTAGTTCTACCCCATCTCATTTCTTCCAGGATCTCGTTCATCATTCATAGCCATTCATTTCTACCACCACCTTTTCCCTTCTGCTTATTTTCCCCTCTACAATATGTGTGTATGAGCAGATCTTTGATTAAAAAATAATTTTCCCTTGACCCTGCCATCTATTCAAGCAATTATCCTTTCTCTCTTCACTACCAAACATTTAGAAAGAGTAGTCTACACTTGTTGTCTCTACCTCCACTCTGTCCCCACTACTCCATTAAAAGAGCTCTCATTAATTAACTTCTTAGTAATAATTTGACAAACATTTACTAGGCATTTACTATGTGCTAGTCACTGGGGATAGAAAGACAAAAATAAAACAATCCCTACTCCCAAGGAGTTTAAATTCTATCCAGAGAAACAGTATGTGTATACACACACACACAATGTGAGGGAGGATTCGAAAAGCCTCAAGGAGGGGATCTTGTTGTTGAGTTACTTCAGTTGTGTTTGACTCTTCATGATCCCATTTGGGGTTTTCTTGGCAAAAATACTGGAGTGGTTTGCCATTTCCTTCTCCATCTCATTTTACAGATGAGGCAACTGAGTAAATATTAGCTATTATTAGTAGTGACATAACTTAACCCAGGGTCATACAGAATCAGGTCCAGGGTTATACAGCTACTAAGTGTCTGAGGCCAGATTTGAACTCATGAAAATGAGTCTTCCTGACTTCAAGCCTTGAGTTCTATACACTGCACCACCTACCTGCCCCACAAGTGGGAGATAGTATTAAAATAACTTTGAAGGACTGAGGATTCTAAAAGGCAGAAATGAGGAAAGAATATATTCCAGTGAGGATTACTTAGCCTTTTCTAAGTCTTCATCCTCATTCACCTCTCTTGAAGTATTTGACACAACTAACTAATCCCTTTTTCTGGGTGTGCTCATTTCTTTTGGCTTCTATGACAGTAATGATTCTGCCACCTCTGATTGCCTTTCCTTTGTCTCCTCTACTGACCCATTTCCCTCTTTCTTCCCCCAAGATTCTACCTGGCTCTCCTTCCTCCTCTCTCTCTCCCTTAGCTATTTCATTTATTTCCTGATGTTCAGTTATCATAACTGATTTACAACCATCCTAGTTCAAGGACTCATCTTAGCTTGCCATAGACCCCTAGGCCCAGTCTTTGCCCTCTCTAGTCCTGCCTTTACACAGCTGCCCAAGTAATCTTCCAATGAACTATTCTGATCACATCGCACCTTTTATTTTTTTTAAATTCTTGAGCACTTCCCCACTGCCTAATGTATTAAATATAAATTCCATATCCTGGCATTCTAGGCCCTCAACAATCTGGACACAACCAGCCCAGTCTCATAGTATAATACTCAATGAACTCCAAATTCCAGCCATACTAGACTACTCTTCATTTTGCCTTCCTATTCTCATTCTGTCTTTTCCTACCTCCTTTCCTCTATTCAAATTGCCCCCTATACCTATAGTATAATCCTTCACTCCTTCTCTATCTAGTGAGGTCCCTTTTTTTCCCAAGACTCACCTGAACTACCTCCTCCATTAAACCTTCCCTGAATCTGCTCCCTGCCATTTCTAGAGTGATATAAAAACATGATCTCTCCTCAAATAATTGGCATTTTGTTCAAATCTGTATGTTGTATCCTCATTATTTCTGTAACATCCTCCACTACCACCCCATCCCATGAGACTGTAAATAACTTGAGGCAAAGCTCATACTGTGATTTCACAAATTAGTTTTTTTTTAAATAAATGTTTACTGAAATTAATTAAACCAACTTTATAAAGTAATAAAATAATTATTGTACATTTAAATTTAGATATATTTTTATGTGCTATTGTCTTACAACAACTCTATGAGGTAGATAATGCAATCACCATTATCCCCATTTGAAAGATGAGGAAACTGAGACTCCAGAAAGGTTTGCCCAAAGTCACAGAGCTAATGTGTTAAAAATTCAAACTTATGATGTCTAACTTCAATATTTTTCCCAAAAGAATTTCATTTTTAAGTCTGTCTACAGTAGGAGTTCTTAATCTGATTGATGGACTTGTTTTTGTTTTTGTTTTTCTTTTTATGTGTTTTGATAAAGGTATTTATATATAATTAATTTCCTTTGTAATCCTATGTATTTTATTTTATGCATTTAAAAACATTATTCTAAGAAGCAATCCATAGCCTTCACTGGACTTCCAAAGAGGCCCATAACATGAAAAGATTTAAGTACTCTTAGCAACAGCAATCTCCATATGTCAAAAATGTCGATTTCCTCTTTTCCCTAGGAACCATTCCATCTAATACTAGTGCCTCTACTAAGGGATGTTTATTAGCCAACAGCTTATCCAGATCTGTATACAGTGAGATGAGTGCCCTCCCTAGGCAGTGAGGAAAGACAGATGCATTCTAAACCATATTTGCATTTTGCTCTCATTAATTCAGGCCAGGTTCCCATCTCTGATGGCATTTGATAGCTTTGCTTTCCATGAGCAGCTGAGACTTTTATTTTCATGGGGTATAAATTAGGAATCAATATGTTTTGTCTGGAGTTTATCAAAGGTGACTGTAAACTGCAGTCACCTACAACTGCTGGCAAAGTAATTTCTAGTTGTGTTGTGTACTTGGGGGTTATCAGTCAGTCCTACAAGCATATCCAGAGACTAAGACAAACCCTTAGACTAAAGATCCCCCTTTTCTCTAATGTCCTGCCAACTTAGACTTGAAGTCATCAATCAAGGCTATGTCTAAAAACTTTTCACTTATTAGAACAAAGTACCCCTTTTATAGGGGCTTAGCCCTTTAAAGCAGGAAGCTATGGAAAGTAGGCAGCTTTCTCATTCAGTCCATTATTTTATATATTAATCCATCCACCCCTTCAATAATTAAGAGCAGCTAGGTGGCACAGTGGAGTGAGTGCCAGGCCTGGTGTTGGGAAGACCTGAGTTTGAATCCTGTCTCAGACTTTTATTATCTGTGTGACCCTAGACAAGTCACCTAACCTCTGTTTGCCCCATTTTCCTCATCTGTAAAAATGGGGATAACAATAGTACCTACCTCCCAAGGTTGTTCTGAGGATCAGATGAGATAATAATTGCAAAGTACTTAGCACAGGGCCTGGCACATAGTAAGCAGTATGTAAATATTAGCTATTATTAGTAGCAGTAGCCTAGAATTTCCCAATCAATCCATAAGCATTTATTAAACGCTCATTTTGTGCCAAGCACAGTGCTAGACATCAGCTACAAAGACAAAGGTGAGATAGTTCTTGCCCCTGAGGATACAAAGACAAAAAGAAAACAGTCCTGCCCTGAAGAAACTTACTTCTATTGGAGGGGAAAACAGTGAGGGGTAAGGGTACAGCACATTCTCAGATAAATGAATCCGGATATGTACAAAAGAAATACAGAATTAAGGGAGGGAGGCAGAAAAGGCCTCTTGAATGAGGTGAAACTTGAGCTGAGCCTCAAGATACGTAGGGGTCAAGGTGTAGCAGGAGGATATTTCAATGCAAAGACATGTAAACAGGAGACGAAATACTATGTGTAAGGGAGAATAATGTATAATGAATCTAGAGAGACAGACTGGAATCAGATTGTGAAGGGCCTTAAATTTCCAGAAATTTGGAGCCAGGAGAGATCTTAAAGACCATTTCATCCAAATTTCTTATTTTACAGACAAGGTAACTGAAGTTCATGGAGGCCAAATGACGCAAGGTCATACAGCTAGTTAGTAAGAAAACTGGGACTAGAGAATAGGTCTTCTGACTCGCCAGTCAGAGTTTTTCCACTATGCTATACCAGGCCTACTTCCAAAGGGGTTTGAGTCAATTTGTAGGATTAGACATAATGAAAAAAAAACAGGGCAATTGAGAATAAACACAAAACAGAGAGCATTCATTCAACAAGCATGGTGCTAGTCCCTGTGTTATATGACTATAGTTACAGGGACAAAAATGAGACAAATCCCTTTCCTTTAAGGAGCTTACATCCATCTAGGGTTGGATAGGTGGTGAGGAATGGGAAACAACATAAGCAGAGATAAGTAAATAAAGCATATTCAAAACAAATACAAGTTAATTTCTTGCCATGGGAAGGAAGCAGAGGAAAGAGATGTCCCCTCCTCCTCCAAGCTTACCAGAACTGAGCACTGAATTTGGCATTGTTTCCTGACAGTTAAAAAAAGGGAACTGTTGAGTTATATAGATTTGCTTGATGATTATAGGAAGCATAAACTCATCTGCAAAGGCAAAAATTGTCCTAAGATAAAAGTCATGCAGGGATCTGTCAAATAATATTTCAAACAAGTTGCATGACCTTGTGTTGGATATATTGGAGGGAAAATTTTTTTCAGACACAAGCGGGATTCTAGATGACCACAGAGGTCTCTTTCAATGCTGAGGTTCTATGATTACATAATTCATGATATATACACACATGCATACAGATTTACATGTTATGCACATAAGTATATGTGGAAGAATAGGACAGAGATAGGGACTGGACCTGTGATTTTGTTGATGTAGGGAACTCCCAGATGAGAAGACTTCCTCTATCAGTGCCAATCAAGACAGGGCAATACATGGCAACATATATTTAAAATAGTAAATGAGCACTATAGACAGCATAATAGGAGTTGAAAGGAAGTATCACTGTGATCTAAGCAGGTTGGCTAAGATTTCTCAGAGGAAATGAAAATTGAGCTGAGCTTGAAAAATGGATAAAGTTTAGATTTAAAAAAAAATATGAAGGGGGTATCACGTGAGAAAGGCAATTAGGGAGGGCAGGAAGGGGATTGTTGTTGAATAGAGGTATAAGATGGCACTACCAAACTACATCAGGAAGTCACCTATTTGAGAGGATTTTTTTTTTCTTGTATTACTGATGATTACCATGGTACTACTCATAACTTCTTGAATGAATAAATGGATGGGTGGGAAAGCCTTTATTAAGTACCTACCATGTGTCAAGCACATAATATGCATTGAGGCTACAAAGACAAAAGAAAGCTAGCCCTACCTTCAAGGAGTACAGTTCTAATTGAGGAGAGAGTGGCAACCTGGGAAGTGAGTTTTGGTCTAGAGAATTCAGTCTCTGGTCCATGGTTAAAGGGAACTACAGGGAATTTGATTGTTATGCCCTTTACAGAAGCAATGGCAATATTGAATTGATTACTCCTGCCAAAGCAAGAGGTGGTTAGTTCTCTTTGTAGGCAACTGAATCCATTTATAAGATGGCCGATTCTGGCTACCTCTGCTGGGCATGTAGCATGGAATAGATTTGTTTGTTCTCTCTGTAAGGAAAAGGCTTTTTTGTTTTGTTTTCTCTTTGTGTGAAGAGCTAATAGACCTGGGTGAGATTTTGAGCCCTTGCTGCATCATGCTGCAACTTAATTACACTCACTATATCGGCTTCTATTGCCCTTTAGGGCCATCTGCAATTTTCATCCTTCTGAGATCCTGGCATACCAAGATTTGTGAAATATAACATCTCAATGAGAACATTGCTACTAAAATATGAACTTTTGCAGCAGTGATCAATTTGAGGCATTGAAAGAACCATTCGGTTTCCCAAAATTCAATCTAGCCTGAGCTCTACCTCTAGTTCAACACTGGGCCCTTACATTAAATACACATACATGCAAACACACCCAGATACACACATGCATGCATGTGCCCAAATAAATATGCTTGCATATACATAGACACAAAAACAAACACAAACAGAGAAAGTAGATTGATCTGAGCAATCAGGCTTCTTGTTCTTCTTCATACATGACATTCCATTTATCTTCCATCTCTCTGCCTTTGCACTGGCTGTCCCCACAGACCTAGAATGTGCTTTTTCCTTACTTGTCCTTCTTGGAATCAGTCCCACGATTCCTTCAAAAATATTCTCAAGCACAACATTCTTCTACATGAGACTTTCCTGGCATGCTCAGTTCTTAACATTCTCCCTCCTGCAATTGCCTAGGATTTATTTTTAATATAGTCTATATCTACTTCAGTCAATGAATTGGGTGCAATTATTAAGTATCTACTCTATGCCAGGCACTATGTTAAATGCTGTGGAAACAAAGGCAAAAGAGAGACAGTTCCTGCCTACAAGGAATAATAAAGTAGACAACATGTACATACACTGTACTGGTATGTACAAGATACATACAAAGCAGACAAAAGGTAGCCTTCAATAGGAAGGTGTTAATAGCTGTGGAGAACAGAAAAGGAATCCTGGAGATAGAAGACAGCCCTTGAGCTGAGTCTTGAAGAAAATCAGTAATTACAGTGAGGATGGAGAGCATTCCAGGTGTGGGGTGCAGCCAAATCAATGTTCCAGAGACAGGTGATGGAGCATCATATGTGAGGAATAGCAATTAGGCCAAAAAGTAAACACACTTTATTTATTATAATAATAGCATTTGTGCAGTGATCTTAGGTTTGCAAAAACCCTTTACATACATTACCTAATTTGATCCTCCAAACAACCCTGTGAGTAAAGTGTTATTATTATCCCTATTTTACAGATGAGGAAACTCAGACTGAGAAAGGTTAAGTGACTTGACAAGGTTCATGTATCTAATGTCTGAGGCAGCATTTGAACACAGGTCTTCCTGACTCCAAGTCCAACCCTCTATCTACTATGCTACCTACCTGCATATGTACATATTACCTCCCCTTGATAGAACATAAGCTCCTTGAGGACAGGGGCTGTTTCATTTTTGTTTTGGGGTTTGTTTTTGATCGCCAGAGACTAGTGCCTGGCATATTATAGGTGATTAATAGGTATGATAACACAGTAGAGAGAAAGATGGGGGTAGGCACAGGGAGGGAGGGAGGGGGAGAGAGAGAGAGATTTGTCTAAGTGGGGCATATCTATGATTTTGTTGGTGTGAAGAACTCCCCGGAGAGAGAATGTATAGAGTGCTGGCCTTCAAATCAGAAAAAACCTGGGTTTAAATCCTGCTTCTGACACATGCTAGTTGTATGACCCTGAGCATATCATTTAATGTCCCAACATCCCAATCAATTCTGTAAAACCAGAAGTTGCAAAACTTTTAGTTGCCATCAGGAAGTTCCCTGAGACTTTCTACCAAGATACAGACAGAAGTGGCAAAGTTCCACATTGTGGTGTGTGATTTTTTTTTTCCTGTACATTATGTGTTCTAGGGAAGGCATGGAAATGGGGTGAGTGAACTGAATTAAAATATTTTGGAAGATTAAGATGATTATAAGTTGATACAACTACATAAAAGTTACTTGAGGCTGCTTCCTTCCATGCTTATAATTATTTAGTTATTACCACCATTTAGGCTATGGTCTGAATGACTAAGACCATGATATTGTAGTTCAGTATTGGTATGAAATAAAAGAGCTTTGCTATTTCGTGGCTGTATGCCTAAACTTACCTATATATTTTGCAGATTAGCTATTTATTGATCACTACTAGACCCAGGTGAGAGAACATAGCTGGTCCAGCACAATGCCTCCCTACTGCTAGAAAAATAACTTGTAGCATTTGACTAACAATCGATCATCATTGTCTATAGATAAAATATTCTTCCAAGTTTACTTGTGGTAGAACATTCTTCTTTAGGTTCGTCAGACAATCAAGTTATTAAGTCCTCTTCACTTTGTTCCGGGTCTGTAATGCCATCTGGAGAAACAGAAGGGATGTGATGCCTCATGTCATCCCTAGAAGTGAGAGAGGAGGGGAGCAAATTCCCTAATACCTACAAAAATCCAAGAAGGTCTTCCCTCTATGAATTTCATCTCCTCCATCTCAGAGAATTGATCTGACAGCATTTAATTTTATGCTTTCAGAAAAAAAAAACTTGCCTTGGAGTCAGAGAAGTTAAGTTTAAATCTTGGTTTTTACTTCCTACCTGTGTGACCTTAGGCAACTCACTCAGCCTCTCTGGGCCTCCCATTTTCTCAGCTATATAATAAGAGAGTTGGATGTGATGACCTCTAAAGTTCTTTCTCAGCTCTAAATCTCTGATCCTATGGCCCTTCTTGAAAACAAAAATAAATTTTCACCAATGATTCTGGGAAGGACATTGTGCAATGCTGATAGGAAAGGAGAAGTCAACTGTTTCTTCTTGCTATTCAGTTGTTTCAGTCATGTCCCACTCTTTGTGACCCTATTTGTATTTTCTGGGCAAAGATACTGGAGTGCTTTGCTATTCCATTCTCCTGCTCATGTTACATATGAGGAATTGAGGCCAACAGGGTTAAGTGACTTGTCCAGGGTAGTGAGGCCAGATTTGAACTCAGGAAGATGAGTCTTCCTGACTCCAGACCTGGAGCTCTATCCACTGTGCCACATTGCTGATCTCAGTTGTTTCTTGACTGACTGACTAAACTTTGGTTTTCCCTTGCAGGGTCCTATTCTTCCCCTTGTTTTTTTCTCTCTTCTTCTATACAAGCTAAGGAGCTGGCCCAAATTAATATATCTAAAGCCTAAAATGAAGGGATTAACTAGAGAGATGGCCAGAGGTCTTCTGGTCCAAGCTTTAGTCACCAAATCTATTTTAAGAGAGTTGGGTCCTGAAAGATTGCAGAATCATTATAATCCATTACCTTCATTTTAATCCATCCAAATGCAGATTAACAGGCTTCTAATTAACCTCAACCATTGTTCAGTAGAATTCTTTTTTTCTTTTTTTTAAAAATGTTGTGTTGATATCTTTTGTCTTTACATCACCTTCAGTTCCTAATATGTCCTTTCTCACTACGTGACACAAATAACTGCCCCATATAGTACAAAAAAATTAAAAAGAAAGACCTCCCCAGAGTAAAACTGATACATCACCTAAGTCCAGCATTATATGCAATGCTCCATCCTTATAGTCCCCCACCTCTGCAAAGGTAGCTGCATTCTCATGACTCTTCTTCAACTCTTCAAGGTTTATCATTATCAAACAGTGTTCATTTCAACTTTTTTGTTGCTTTTTAAATTTTCATTGTAGTCACTGTGTATACTGTTTTTCCAGTTCTGCTTGTCCTTACTTCACTTTAAGTTCCCATAAAACTTCCTATTTAGACCTATTAAACCACAATAATATTTCACAATTTGTTTGTCCATTTCCCAGTCTACAGGGATCTATTTTGTTTCCTGTTCTTTGCCACTGCAAAAAAAAAAAATCTATAAGTATTTTGGCACATGAGACCTTGTTTTTTTATGTTTCATCTTTGACCTGCTTGGAGTATATGAGATCTCTGGGCTGGAGGATATATACATTTTGTCATTTTTAGTGTAATTATAAATTGCTTTCCAGAATGAAAAACCTTAATTTTTCAAGACAGCAAGAAGTCACACTGGGCCACTCTAAATTTATGATCATTAATCTTGACTGGTCCTTCACTGCTCCATGAAAATCCTCTTGCCCTTCCCTGATTGACTCCCTATAGACTGCCAAAAGAAGCTATTCTAAACCTTTTTTTTCTTCTTCTTCTTCTTCTTCTTCTTCTTCCTTCTTCTTCTTCCTTCTTCTTCTTCTTCTTCTTCCTCTTCCTCTTCCTCTTCCTCCTCTTCCTCTTCCTCTTCCTCTTCTTCTTCTTCTTCTTCCTTCTTCTTCCTCTTCCTCCTCTTCCTCTTCCTCTTCCTCTTCCTCTTCCTCCTCTTCCTCTTCCTCTTCCTCTTCCTCTTCCTCTTCCTCTTCTTCTTCTTCTTCTTCCTCTTCTTCTTCTTCTTCTTCTTCATCTTCCTCTTCTTTTTCTTCTTCTTCTTCTTCTTCTCCTCTCTCTCTCCCCCTTCTCTCCCTCTCTCCTCTCCCCCCCTCATTTTAACTATCCCCTTAGATATTGGTTCTTTACCTGTTAACTCCAAATGCATATAGCTCTACCTCATCCTCAAAAACATTCACTTAATGCTGCTATTCCCTCAAGCAACTGTCTGATGTTTCTTCTCACTTTCATTACTAAAGTTGCAAAAAGAGTCATTTTATTCACTGCCACTGTTTGCTTTCCACACCACTCACTTGTCAAGCCCCTGCAGTCTGACTTCCAAATCTGTCAACACTTATGAAACTTCTCCCTCCAAGGTTAGCAAGGATATTAAAAAGCTAAATCCAAATGGCCTTTTCTCAGTCCTCATCCTACTTGACCTCCCTGCAACTTTTAACACTGTATGTAACACTTCCTGCTCTATGTATTCTCTTGCCTTTGTTTCTAGGACACTATTCTCTCTTGGTTCTCAGTCTCTGTTACTGGATCATCATTCCATCTTCTACTCACAGACAGGAGTGTTCCCAAAGGCTCTATCCTGGACTGCGTTCTCCCTTTCACTACATTCTCTGTCTTCTGTACCTCATCAACGGCCATGAGTTCAATGATCATTTCTACATAGATGGATTCCCAAATGTTTGTATTGTGCCCTTACCCTTCTCCTGAATTCTAGTCACTCATCATCAACTGCCTGTTGGACATCTTTACCTGGATGTCCTCTAGGCAACTCAAACTCAATATGGCTAAAACATAATTCATGATTTTCACCCCTCAGTCTGCCCTATTCTTGAATTTACCTATTGCTCTTAAGAAAACTGCAATCTATCTAGTCTTCCATTTTCTAGTCACCATTTTCAGAGTCTTCTTTAACTCATGTCTCTCATTTCTGAGTATTCAATCAACTGCCATATCCACAACTTTCATATGCCTTTCCTTCCCTTCACTCACACCTCTACTATCCAAATTCATGTCCTCATCACCTTTCATCTGGACTATAGCTTCCTAATTGGTCTTCCTTCTTCCAGCTTTAATCCTCTTTAATCTTTCTTCCACAAAGTTCCTGAAATAATCTTCCTAAACCACAGGTCTGACATGTTACTCCCCTGCTCAAGAAGCTTCCATGCCTATCTGCTGCTTCTAAGATAAAGTACAAACTGCTTTATTGGCATTTCAAGCCCTTCCCAATCTAACTTTAATCTACCTTTCTTGCCTTTTTTCCTATCACTCCTCTTTGCTCCAGACAAATGGCATACATTCCATGAACTCAACATTCCATATCCCATCTCCATGATTTTGTCCAGGCTGCCTCTCTGACTGGAATACATTCCTTCTTTATCTCCACCTCCTTAGTTTCCTTCAAGACTCTTCAGGTGCCACCTCCTACAGGAAGCCTTTCTCAATCTCTATAGTTGTTCAAAGTTTTTAGTACTCTTAAACTACCTTATATTTACTTATCTGGGTATGGGTGCCTGCCCCCAAGAAAATGTAAGCTCTTTGAAAATAAGAACTACTTCATTTTTATCTTTGTATCGCTAGTACCTAGCACATGGATAAGTGCTTGGATAAATTAATTGAATTGGAAGCTACAGAGAAAATTGGACTATATGTACTTCTGGGAAGTTGTTTAGAACACACTAACAATTTAAGACAAATATTTGAGCTTGACCTTGAGGACATTGCATTAACTGTGTTCTGTCACATGAGCACCCAGGACACTTCTACTCTATCCCAGCTCCCTCTCATCCAGCTACCTTGAAACATCTATCATCAGTCACAGTGGGTTCTGGACAAAACTGGATCTCAGTGCAAATCCATCTTAGCAATTGGATAAACAACTCAAGCACACAAACTGTATTAATGATGAGTTGAAAGCATTGTATACAAAGGACAATGCATTACTTCATTTATGTTCATTTTTAAAATATTTTTCAAGTGCTTAACATGCACTCCTGTGGTCTCTGGGCTTGGTGACACAATTCTGAAACTTTTAGAACCTGCCTTGAACTCCCAGCTGCTGGTGTGTTTCTCCTGAGCACACTGCAATCTTTGTCATTATCTTCCAGATCTCAGGCAAAAGTATTGTGTAAGCAGAATCATAAGCCTGCCTGATTTAAATAGTTACAGATTAATGAAATTCTGCAGCATTCAAGATCCTAAGACTGATCCCAAAGGAGCATTGCTATGCAGTAACACTCTGATATTCATAACAACATTTCCTAGGATAAAGTAAGTTTAAGAGGATGGCCAGTTCTGTCTGGGAGCTCTGAGTGATTCTATAAAGGCTACACCTGGAACTGCCTAACATCCTCCAAAATATTTCTTTCTTAAGGATCATGTGTACACATGTGCATGTATGTATAAGTGTCTATGTTTCAGGGCAGGGGAAGAGGCATCTAGACCTGTGATTTCATCAGTGCATGAAACTCCCTCTCCAATGAAAATCTGCACCTAGTCTGTCACTTAGAGTCTTAGAAAGTGACCTGTGGCCCTGAGATGTTAACTGACTTGTTAATGGTCACACAACTTTATGTGTCTGAGGTAGAATGTCAACCCAGATCCTCTTGGTACCAAGGCTAGCCCTCTATCTACTAGGTCATGCATCCTCTAGATCTCTGAGCATGAAAACACTGAAAATGTAAAAATGTTTATACATTTTACAAATACTGCATCCTTTATTCTTTGCTCTTACTTGACACATTCTCTCACTATCATCTATGTGTCAAACCAGCAAAGATCTGGTAAAAAGAAAATTACACTGAGAAATTTGGATTCTTTCTCTAGCCCTGAATGAGGACTAGCTATGTGACCTTGGGGCAAGTCATTTAATGCCTCTGTGCTTCAGTATGTGCATCTGTAAAACAGATGTCATTTAACATTTGCTCTGCTTACTTCTTGGGATTTTTGTAGCAAAATGATGGGTTAAATAATGGGGGGGAGGCAGCTAGGTGACACAGTGTAGCACCGTCCCTGGAGTAAGGAGGACTTGAATTCAAATCTGGCCTCAGACACTTGACATTTCCTAACTGTGTGACTCTGGGCAAGTCACTTAATACTGATTGCCTCACCAAAAAGGAAAATAAAAAAAGAAAATTTCAATAATATAAATGCAAACTTTATAGGATTGTAGATATAGAACCGGGATCTAACAAAAAAATTAAAACATTTTACAGATGTGGAAAAAGAGAGCCATAGAGGTTAAATTATTTGCCCATAGTCACACAAGCAGTAAGCATCGGTGATGGAGTTTGAACCCAGATCCTCTGACTTCAGAACCAGTGAGTGCCCTTTTTAGGTTGTTTTTGTTATTATTATTATTATTATTATTACTAATTACATAAATAGCAACATTATCAATAGTAAAACCCTTTATTTTGTTATGCTTTCCATCACTAAATATAGTCATACGAAATTTGGTTATTTCATGCCATACATCAAAAGGGAGATTCATGCTTATATTAAGCCTGTCTCACTGCTGATGCTCTCAGGTCACATAGCAGAATGTGTTTGGTTAAAATACAAATTGGGTCTCACTGTGTAAATTTCAACACTTTCTAATCTCCCCCTCTTTAGACATTGATTTAAATTAATTGTTATTCAAGGAGTCACAAGCTCTTCCTGCAACCTCCTAATGATTTGACCTGCTGCTATAAAATACCTATTTGAATCTCAGCTTTGGAAGCTTTCAGCATCAGTTATTTCATCAGAAGCCTATTTTCATCAGATCATAAGTCACCCTTTCTAATTTTTTTTATTACCAAATTTCATAGAAATATGTTCAAAATATTTTGAGGCCACCTTTATTTCTATTTTGTATACTAATAATCTACACACCAACAGGAAGTGAGAGGCAGCATAGTGTAGTCAAGGTTACAACCTGGGTGCTGGCCTCCTTGTGCTATCTGCTCTTCTGCCCTGTGTGACCTTGGGCAAGTCATCAAATGAGACAATAGGTGCCACTGTGCGTTTAAGTGCCATGTAAATGTGAGCTGCAATTATTATCATTTCCCTTCTGGGGACCTCACTTTCCCCTCTGGAGAATCAGGGTCATGGACTAGATGAAAACCACAGTCCCTTTGAGTTCTGACATTGTCTCCAGAAATTTGATGGCTCTCCCAAATGATAATATGGCCAAATTCATCTATGCTGATAAAGTCAAGCAAATGTTGTTCATAGAAGAGGGAAAAGGAAGGATATGCTTCTCACAAATATGCCCAGGGGGAGAGTGCACGGTGAGCTGACCCTCTTTGTAAATAAATGAGTGATTGTATATCTGGAAGGGACTTGGATAAATTCCATGTCATCTTTCTCTTAAAGAAAACTCTTTTAAGATAGTTCTCTTTCAGAAAACAATTGAAACTGTCCAGAAAGACTAAAGGAATCTAGGTGTCCAGGACTGGACGAACGTTGTTAAAAGGATTTTTTAAGTGATGCTTTTGATTAGGAAGATTTGGACTAGGAGACAGACTTCTCTGACAACTCTAGGAATAATCTACAGGGAGTGAGAGAATAAATAATACTTGAAAGACCAAGAGAAGAACCAATTAGAACTCTAAAGCTAGAATAATAATAATGGATGGTATTATTTTATTACCTCATACTTCAACATGGCATGGTAATGATTCTGAGTCCTTGAAGGTTAGGCCTATAGAGCATCAGCTCTGGCACTTCCTGCCAAGCTGGAAAAGCTTCAACAATGAGCACAGTGGCAGGGCCTGTCCTTTGAGGACCAGCGGGGCTAAATTTAGAAATGTTCATCGTCAGAAGGTTGGTCAACAGGTGATTAATTTTTTTTTCAACAATAACCTATGAAGACCATCTGCTAAGCTTGGAGTGGTTATGACCCGAGCTTCTAAAGGGAAATCTCCCATCACTGAAATCACAGCCTCCTGAAATAATGAAGTTTTGTATTCAGTTTTCAAAACCTTACTTTAGGACACTGATATGTTGGAGCAGGTCCAAAAAGTGAGCAGTCAGGGTCATGAGTTGATTCAGAACCACATGGTTGAAGGACTTGGGGAAATTTAACCTAAAAAAGAAAAAAACTCCGGGACCTACGTGGCCTCAGAGGGAAAAACAATGTTCAGGAGGTGGATGGTACATTTATAGAGTTCCTATTTCTATAGCACTTTACAGTGCTATATATAGAAGAGCTTTCTTCTTCCTCAAAATAGCAGTATGAATGAGGTAATATATGAATTACTTTTTTTTTAGCTTTTTGGTGAAGCAATTGAGGTTAAGTGACTTGCCCAGGGTCACACAGCTAGTAAGTGTCAAATGTCTGAGGTCAAATTTGAACTCAGGTCCTCCTGACTCCAAGGCTGGAGCTCTATCCACTGCACCACCTAGCTGCCGCAATACCTGAATTATTATGCCCATTTTACAGACGAAGGAGCTGAAGTTAGGTGACTTCCCAATAATGATATAGATTTAAAGCGCTTTTTCTACTACAACACAATGCCTCTTATGCTCTAGATGTGCTTGAGAAATCTAGAAAACATCCAAAAATGCATTTAAGTTTCAGGTTAAGACAGGAAAAACTGTGTTCTGGATCAAGATTTCGAATTGGGAGTGATTTTAGAGATTATCTAGTTCAACTCCTTCAGTGAAGACACAGACCTTGAGAATTGCTCACACAGAGAATAAGTGGCAGAACTTGCTATGATTTGAACCCAGGTCCTCTTAGTTGAAAGTCAGTGCTCTTTCTGTTCCATCTAATCAGAGTCACCAACTGGGCCCTAGCTACATTTCTGTTTCCCAAGAAAGCTGTCTACATCATTCAAACAATATTTACAGCATTTAAGGAGTACATATGTAGCTTATAAATAAATGGCAGGAACAATCACCTCTCAGATTCTTCTCCTGGGATGGTCTTTGCCTATACCAGATCCCCTCGTTCTTTTTACTTATCCACAGTATCCAATACAATAGGCAAATTCCACATTCTTGATTTCCTCTAGTTGTTGGTACTCTCCCACTTTACCAATATATCTATCCTGTCTTTACTTAAGTGTGAATATGTTGTATTTTGAGTGTCAGTTGAGTGTAAGCTTCTTGAAGGCAGAATTGTCTCGCTTTTGTATTTGCATACATAACATAGTGCCTGGATCAGAGGAGGTGTTTAGCAGATGGTTCTTTACAAGTTGTGCTTTGACTATTACAGATATTCAGGTTTAAATTTAAGTGGCATTTTCCCTGAAGCTCTTCACTAACCTTACTGTTTCTTTGCTTAGTAGTCTGAAGGAGGTCCACAATTACCCTAGCAGCAGGCATTGATCCTATGTAAAAATTTTCTCAAAGACTAAGCTATTAATTAAGCTTCTTTCCTTCCCCATTGATTCCAACAGTTCTACCCTCAGTGATCTCCTTATACTAACTTCCAGATGCTCTTGCCCTAGCACCTTATTCCTTGGTTCTTCTGCACCAGGTCATTGACCAGACAATCAGACCAAAGCATTGTACAAGTTATCTGAGAGATTGATGATTTTTTGAAAAGAATGTTGCATGGAAACTTCCTTTGGAGGACATAAATCAAAGGGATCAACAAACCTATAAATGCCTCTGATTCTTGATGTCTTTTTTGAGGCCTTCACATAATCAGTGATTATGATATATTGCTCTCACTTGCCTTATCTGACACAATCAAACTATTATGAATAAGACCTATGACGACTTCAAACAGGAGATGTATGGGGTTTTCAGAGCAGACTAATAGACAGCATGTATATAATAATCATAACTAAGAGCCTTTTCTTTCTTTTTCAAGTGTCCTTGTAGTCAGGGAACTAAATGATATTCAGATAGAAGACAGAGAGACAGGCAAGGTTATGATTGTCTGACATTGAGAGGGAGCCTAATAGAGTGGCTAGAGGGTTGTCCTCTCAGATGCTATCTAGCTGTATGACCTAGGGCAGGGATAGGGAACCTGTGACCTCGAGGTCACACGTGGCCCTCTAGGTCCTTGGGTGCAGCCTTTTGGCCAAGTACAAGTTTTACAGAACAAATTCTTTTATTAAAAGGATTTGTTCTGTGAAATTTGGATTCAGTCAAAGGGCCACACTTGAGGACCTAAAGGGCCACACTTGAGGACCTAAAGGGCCACATATGGCCTCCAGGCTGCAGGTTCCCCACCCCTGACTAGGGTAAACCACTTAAGCAATCTGAGTCTCAGAGTCCTTCATTGTAGGTAGCTGGATGCTGAAGAACATGGAACATTGGAATTGGGGTCAAGAGGATGTGAGTTTAGATCTTGCCTCAGACACATAAGAGTTGTGTAAATGTGGGCAAGTCTCTTAAAAACTCTGTGACCCTCAGTTTTCTCATCCATGAAATGGGGATAATAATGGTACCTGTATCCCATGGTTGTTGTGAGGAGCAAATGAAATAACATGTAAAATGCTTTGCAAACCTTAAAAGATTTTATAAATGCTAGGTATTATGATGATTATTAAGCTAGGGGTATTAATAGTACCTACCATACAATGCTAATGCAAAAATCAAATGAGATTACATATGTAAAATACTTTACATATTTGCTTAGAGCATTACAGAGCAATGAGTTATTGTTAAATCCTTTGGAAAGACTGAATGAAGATAATTATTTCAGCATCATGTATGGATTACAAAGCTCCAAGAAGAATTTTCTCTTCACTGTGTCATCCATTTAGCAGAAAATAGAATTGTACAGTAGAACTGAATTTAGCATTCATGGCTGCTGCAGAAATGCATAGCTGAGCTCTAGAACACTGCCCTTTGTGTTCTGGGAGAGTGCTTCTCACTTACAGAAATGCCATTCTTCCCCCCTCACACTTGGCTCCAGCGTAGCAGCATTTTTTATACCCTGTCTTTGGTGGCAGTTGTTCTTCGGGGCCACGTCCTTTTTCCCCTTCCCTCTTCCAGAGGAGTGTCTATTGCCACCGACTTCAAAGGCCCTGAATTGGAGGCATCCGATTTTATCGGTGAGATGAAAAGCATCATAAGAAAGGGAGACCATACTTTAGCATAGCACTGGGCCAGAGAAATGTTACAGCATTCAAGCAGTGTTTACTGTCGCTGTGAAAGATGCAGGCTCTGTAAAGAACTCGGCTTTTCTGGGGGTAAGTAAAAAGTGATCTGCCACCCTATTTTTCACTTGGTCAAGATCTCCTCGGGCTGATTTGCTTTGACTTTTGAACATCAGCTAGAAGTTAACAGTCATGCTGGGGTCTAAAAAGTAGAAGTAGAAATTAATTTAGCTTAGGTGGTATAAGATTCAAGTTCCTCCTCAGTCAGAAAGCTATTTTTTCCTTTAATTGATGGTATTATGACAGGCTAGTAGCAAGAGCTGTTTTCACAGACCGAAAGCTGAGAATATGCAGATACAGTGGATGATGAAGCACACAGAAACAAAATAAGGGTGTGCTACAGTCACAAAACAAAAGCCATCAGATGCTTTAAAAGGAAGAGAGAGACTACCTTTAGTTCATCCAGATAAACATGGAGTATAGAAGCCAGGCATTGTATAAATATTAACAACCTCAGAGATTTAGTAGCTTTCCACTGAGAAAAGAGACTTTTCCTTTGTGGTTATACCAAGAGGAAAACTAGTGTTGAAAGGAAAAGTTTGTTGAGTCAGGGTTTTCCAAGGACATACATTGACCCTTAGGGGTCAGCATGAAAGCTACATTGACTCTGGTAGGCCCATGGATGAGGTCTATTTAATTCATTGCTGCTTCAGGGCACTGATGAGGGCAAGGCCAGCTGGGCACCAAAACCAGTGGGTGAAAAGTGAAAAGCTGGCAAATCCAAATGGAAGTTTAGCCTGTGTGAAGTCTAATAAGTAGCTTGGCCTATTGGTTTCCTGAATTGATTGCACAGTTCGGGCAATTATAAGAAAAAGAAAAAGCCAGGGAAGATGCATCTCCTCTCTGTCTGGTGAACTACTTTTCTGAGTCAAACCCTTCTGTCTGATACTATCTTGAATCCATATAACAGTGGGGGTGCCATGGGATTTTATTCCATTGGTAGATGCACTGTTACATTAAGTCACTTATCAAGCAAATAATAAATGTTGCTTCCTCTTCAGATGTTCCTAACCCTAACCTTTACTAACACCCACTAAATTTTTCCTTCCAGTGCCAATGATAATGTTCTCCCCTTTGCTCAGATTGTTTCTTAGATTTTATTTCTATTATTTTAGTTGCAAATATCTCCTTTCAGAGGGGATTTGGCAGAGCCCCTTAGAGTATCACTGTGTATTATTATTGCTCAAGGATACTGGCAGCATAACCCAGGTAGTTGTGGACTATTAAGAGGCTGAAGGATGGAACCTGTAGAATCACATCTTAGTGATCTGGAGCTAAAAGATGTGTCACCTTTTAGTACATAAGAGGCTAATATGTTCATAGCATTATAGGTTGAGACACGGAATGGACCATAAAGGTCATCTAGCCCAACACCCTTATTTAAAAAATGGATGACAATCATCCATTTATGCAAACATTTCAGTATACAAAGAACATGAATGATGACTAATAAATCTGTGAACTTTTTAAAAGAAATATATGTGGGGGCAATTAAGGGGCATGGTGGCTAGATCTCCGGCCTTGGAGTCAGGAGGACCAGCCTCAGACACTTGACACTTACTAGCTGTGTGACTCTGGGCAAATTACTTAACCCTGATTGCCTCACAAATATATGTATATATATATATATGTCTGTGTGTGTGTGTGTGTGTGTGTGTATGTATTTGTTCATATATATATATATATATATATATATATATATATGTGTGTGTGTGTGTGCCACCCTACTTCTACCCAGGCCTCAGGCTGTGCTGCAGAGAGATAGCCCTGTGCTATATCCTGCCTATTCAGAAGAAGAAGTAACTCCCAATTGACTAAGACAATGCTGAACTTGATGTTCAATTCCTCTGTGATAGAATTATTTCAAATTATTGCAAAGACTTTGGGGAGAAACCTGAGGGAGCTGGTCAAGACAGAGATTAGAATGGTGGACCCTAGACGTAGCAGACATGTGGAGGGGCCAGTTCCATCATGTTTCTTGACCTTCAGGACTGCAGTCTGACATTCAATAGTCTGTCTCAGCCAGCTTCCTGGAGTCTTTATCTCAACTATGTTATTAAAATCTCTCCCCAAAATCTCTGCAACAAACTAAACTAAACCCCTTGTGTCGATATGCAGCATCATGCTCAACATTTTATCAGACAATTAGGAGTCATATCTCCCTCCATGTATGCAGACCTAATACAGGGCTGTCCTTCCATAAATTTGTCTCAGATTTTGGAAGAAGAATGTATAAATATGTAAATGCACACACCTATGTACATAAATAAGTATTATGCACATATATTTGGCAATATGAGATGCCTGAGAACTCAACTTAAGAACTTTCCTATTACTATTGGGGTCACTGTCCTAGGTACCCAGGCTTACAACTTTGATGTCATCTTTGGCTCCTCACTCATCATTCCTCCCATAAACCCAAATTTATCACATCTATCTTTCTATCTATTCACATATATGTATCTGCATATGCATGCATATATATGTGTATATATATATGTATATACTTTTTTCTTTCCTTTGTTCACTTTAAAAATAAATTATTGGTGCTCTTTCTTTTTTTATTGCAATCACTACCCACAGATTCACTCCCACTGTACAAGTTGAAACTCTCTTGAAATAAATATTTATAGATAAACAAAACAAATGTAAGCAAGTAGAAACCAGTCTCACTGGTATGGTCTCAGCATCCAAGATGCATGTTTCTATGGCTTAACTGATTCAGAGACTAGGCATTGCCCTCTCCCCAGTCATGTACTTTCTGTAGCACAGAGTCAAGCTTCTTGGGCCCTTTCTTCTCATTCTTTATTAGGTAATTCAGAGAATACTCTGATTTCAGTGACCAGTCTACCATACTTCCTTGCCTTACAGGTAATGGGACAGGCTTTGACTAGTGTCATGTCAACTCTTTGCCCGTATAAGACAGACCCTTGAGTGTCAGGGCAAGGGGAAAGGGGCTGGGGGTGGGGAAGTGGAGTATGAATCTTGCACATATTTAAGCCATTAGTCTACTTATGGAGCTGGGGAGGGGAAGACTAAAATGGCCACCTTTGCTATTTCCCACTGGTGTTTGTCCTCCCATGGTTACTATCACTGTGTGGCAGCATTGTTCTTCAGAAACAACTCCTTCTCCTTTTGCCGTATATCAAATCAATATTTTAGCTATGTCTGAGCATGAATATTACATTCTGCGTCTCTGGTCCACCATTTCTCTGTTAGGAGGTGGGAGACATATATCATCATCAGTCTTTTGAAATCATAATTGGTCATGGGTTCAGAGATTTTTTAAAGTTCTTTCCCCTCAGACTATTATTTGATCATCACATCAATTGTTTTCTTGGTTCTGCTCATTTTACTCTGTATCATTTCATACAAGTCTCTCCATATTTCTCTCAATCCATCACATTCATCATTTTATGGCACAATAATATCACACTACCTTCATATGCCATAATATCTTCAGCCATCCTCCCAATGATGGAGAATTATTTTGTTTCCAGTTCTTTGCTACAACAAAAAGTACTGGAATAAATATTCTTATATACGTAGGTCCTTTCCCTCCTTGGAGGTATGTGTCTTGAGTAAAGTTTACAGGTATTTATGTAACTATATAATGTGTATATATAGTGACTTTAAGGTTATAGTTCCAAATTGCTTTTAAGAAAATATGAACCAATCCATAACTCTACCAATAATGCAATGGTGTGTTTATCCTCTTACGACCCCTCCAACACTTACTATTTTACATTTTTTGCCATCTTTACCAATCTGATAGGTGTGAGGAGCATCAAAATTGTTTCAATTTGAGTTTCTCTTATTATCAGTGATTTTGATCATTTCTGTATGATTGTTGTGACCTTGCATTTCTTCAATGCAAGGTCACCTCGCCTATTAATATCCTTTGACCACTTATAGATTGGGCAATGGCCCTTGTTCTTATATATATATGTATCCCTTTTTCTTATATCTTAGATTATTGGATTGTTAGAGAAATTTATTGTGAAATGTTTTCCCAATTTTATCTGATCAAAATTGTCCATTTTTATCTTTTATCTCTATACTTTTATTAGGCAATAATTCTCCCCCTAGCCATTATTGCAAAAGGTATGTCCTTCCATTTTCTTCTTTTTATGATCTAACATCATATTTAGGTCATGTATCCATTTGACACTTTTTGTGGAATTTGGTATAAAATGTTGCTCTAAACCTAATTTATGCAGGACTGCTTTCCAGTTTTTCCAGTCAAGTGAGGAATCATCAATAACCCTGATTACTAGTACCCTTGGGTTTCTCTGTCTTCATTTTATAGATGAGGAAATTGAAGCCCAGAAAACTTGAAAGAGTTGACCTAAGTCACACAGCAAGCAACTGAGAGAGCTGGAATTTGACAAAACCTCCCCAGTTGTGAACTTCCTAATAACTGTTGAAGGCATTGTCCGAAGCACCCAGGCGTGCAAACTCCATGTCATCTTTGGCTCCTTGCTCTCACTAACTCCATATAAATAGTACATTGCCAAATATTGTTGTTTCTGCCTTTATAATATCTCTTGTATATGTCTCATCACCACCTACACAATAACTGCTTCAGGCCTTCATCACCTCTTGCCTGGACTATTACGGTAACCCTTCATTTGGTCTCTCTGTTGCAAATCTCTCCCCATTCCAATCCATTCTCCAATTCTCTGCCAAAATGATTTTTCTAAAGCATAGGTCTGACCATGTCACCCCTCTCATTCAATAAACTCCAGTGTCCCCCATGGCCTCTAGGATCAAATATAAAATCCTTTGTTGTTTAAAGCTGTTCATAACTTAACTCTTTCCTAGCTTTACACTATTCTTATGCCTTCCTCCTCTCCACATACTCTGCCATTAGCTACATGAACCCACTTGCTATTCCTCACAAATGACACTCCATCTCCCATCTCCATGCCTTAATACTGGCTGTCCCCCATACCCAGCATGCTCTTCTTCTTCACCTCTGATTTTGAGGGGGTTTTGGCTTCCTTCAAGAGTTGGCTCAAATCCCAACTTCTCTGGGATGCTTTTTCTGCTCCAATCCTTCCCCCCAAGCTACAAGTCCCTTCCTCTTTGAGATTATCTTCTATCCTGTATATATCTTGTGGGTATCTAAATTATTTACATGTTGTCTCCCCTATTTGAATGTGAGCCCCTTGAAGAGAGAAACTTATTTTGTCTTTCCTTGTATCCCTAAATTTAGCATAGTACCTAAGACATAATAAGCATTTACTAAATGCTTTTAACTGAATGACCCCACATCTAGTATGTTTTCCTCTGTACCATAAATTGAAAGAATATAGAATTTCTCTAGATGTTTTGTTCTACCCTTGATTAGAAAATTCCATTCTCACAACTGGTGAGTTGCCTTTAACATGGAATTTCTGAATGTAATTTTACGTGTACATAGTATTTGCGTAATTTCTTGAGTGAGTCAAAAGATTAACAGGAAAGTATTGGGTCCTGATTTGAGCCTAGGCAGATCCCTAGTGGTGATTATCTAGTTAAAAGAGTGTCAGTATTCAGGACTCCTTTCCAGTTCTTGTCTTTTTTAATTCTACTGCAAACTTTTTGTTATTGTTGTTGTTCAGCTGTTTCAGTCACGTCCAACTTTTCATGACTCCATTTGGGGTTTTCTTGGCAAAGATACTGGAGCGGTTTGCCACTGCAAACTACGCTTTACTATTAAAAGTTTCAACTCAAGGTGAGCACCAGGGCGGAGTGGTGAGAGTCCTAGACTTGAATCAGGAAAGCCAGCTTTCAATTCTTCCTCCAACAACTGTGTAATCATGAGCAAGCCACTTAATCTACATGAGCCTCAGGAAACTTTCTGTGACCACATATTATAGATACATGGTTGTGGAATCATGGATGAAACTGGCACACAAGGATTTCCACACCAATGAAATCATAGGTCCTTGACAAAACAAGTAAAATGAAAGTAAATATGTAATGGGATCATAGATTTAGAGCTAGGAGGTACCTTAGAAGCTATATAATTCAAAACCATCGTTTGTAAAATGAGAAAACTGAGACTTAGAGAAGTTATATGACTTGCCCATAAAGTGTCATAGGCAAAATTTGAACCCAGGTCTTCTGACACCCAATTTAATGCCCTTTCCACTGTACCTTGCTGCTTCTAAGTCATGTCTTTCACAGCATTTGAGGCATACAAAATTTTTTTTCTCAAAGAAATCTGAAAGAGGAAAAGCCCTCATTGTCTAAGTATATCTGTGTCAGTTATCGCTGGCAAGTGCCAGTACATGGGTCACTTCAGATCATCAATAGCATACAAACAACTTTCTTTGTCAGGAGAGGCTTTTGTTATCTCCAAGGCAAAACTTCTGCCAGCTGTCCCTGAATTATATGGTAATGATCTGGAAACACTAGGAAGGTGAAGAAACAGGGCAGATGTACAGGGAATCATCACAGAAATGCTTCCTGCCCCTGCTTGCCTTCCTGGGCTCACACCCCAGATGCTTGGAGTCACCACTGTGTACTTGATAAGTGGATTCACGTGTATCAGCCAAAATAATCGGCCCTCCACTTTGGCCTACACAACCTCCTTTCAACACTTCCAACCACAAACCTCCAGTTCTCTGAAGCTACCTCATGAGCCCATCTTGATTTGTTTCTTTCACCTGTTAGATGCCACTGTAGAGGACATGAGGTCAGGGAATATGATGCTGGTAGCTCTTTAACACAGGCAGAAGTTATATATAAAACGAGGACTAATTAATGAGCAACCACTGGGTCCATATGAGAGGCAGCTTAGCATAGGACTAAACTGCAAGTCAGGAAGGCCTCAGTTCCAATCACTAGTCAATCAACCAGGATTTTCTATGTATTTACTATGCACCAGGCACTGTGTTAAGTCCTAGGTATACAAAGAAAGACAAAAAAACATGGTCCCTGCCATCAAGAGGCTCATTCCAAAGGGAGGAACAATATGCAATTAACTACATACAACATATAAAGTATGTAGAGGGAAAATAGTCTCAGAAAGAAGGCACAACCAGTGTGGCTATCAGGAAAGGCCTCATGGAAAAGGTGGGATTGGAATGGTCTTGAAGGAAGCCAATAGGCAGAAGTAAGAAAGGAGGGCATGTCAGATGTGGGGAGCAGCCCTCAAAAATGCTGAGTGCCATGTGAGGAGCAACAAGTGGCCAATGTCACTGACATGTGGAGGGAACTAATGTATAAAAAGATTAAAAGGTAGAAAGAAATCAGGTTATGAACAGCTTTAAATGCCAAACAGAGGACTCTCAAATTGATTCTGGAGGTAACGGGGAGCCACTAGTGTTTAATGAGGAAGGAAGTTACATGGTCAAAGTTGCACCTCAGGGGAGCCATTTTACCATCTGAGATGGACTGATGTGAAGAGAGATAATACCAGGAGACCAATGAGAAGGCTTTTGTAATAGTACGAGCAGGAAGTGATGAAGGTCTTCACCTGTTCAGTGGAGAGAAGGTAGCATATGAGAGAGATGTGAAGGTAGAATTGATAAAGCTTGGCAACCGATTGGGTACGTGGGGTGAGCATGAGACAGGAGTCAAGGATGACGATGAGGTACAGTCCTGAGTGACTGGGAAGATGGTGATGCTCTAAACCTCAGTTTCCTCATCTGTAAAATAGTCATAATTCTACTTGTATTTACACCACAGGGTTATGAGGAAGTTTAAATGAGATGATATGTGCAAACCCTTAAGTCTACATACTGTTATTATTATTAAAGGCAGCAGCCTCAACAAATATCATTGAACACCATTTACTGTATTCTAGGAGTTGAGCACTCGAAGACTAAGTCATCAGAGAGTTTACAATTGGAATGATAAATAATGCATGAAAAAAGAAATAACAAAACAAGGAAGCTTATGCTAAGTACTAAAGGAGAGGTACAAAAAATAAATACTACCTGAGCTCAGAGGATCCCTGTGGTAATAGGGGAAGGTGAGATGTGCCAACTGGATCAGAACTGGCCTCTAACCTGTGGGTGACCAGAGCCAAATGGAGCAGGCTAGAGACAGGAGAGACACAAACAGAAGTTTAATTAATTTCAGAGTGAGGAAAATGATGTTTGCAAATGGAAGCCCCACCACCACCACCACCACCACCACCAAGAAGGAGAGCTTAACACGCTGAACTAAAGGTAGGTCTTATATACACCCTGGGTTGGACCATGATGTAATCATTTTTAGGTCTTGAGTTTATCATTCCTTGTTCTCAAAAGCCCTGTGGGAACAATATTGTCTGAAGTCTTGGGGGTCATGTCCACCCTGCGGGGCACAGAACCAGAATTTTGGGTTGGAAACAGGAGTGCAGTTCCTATCAGTGACAAGGAACAGGGATTGTGAATATGTGAAGGATGACCCTGGGAAATAGGGGGAGCTAAATCCCTCAGTGAACACCTGGCGCTGGTCCAAGCAATTCACTATGCCAGAGGTTGATATCATTCTGTGAGCAAAGGATTATTGTTATGCCAAGCTCCCTGCTTGCTGGGTATCTCCAAAATATTTTGACAGATGTAAGCTGTGCCTTGAAGGATGGTAGGGAAAGGGGCAATTCAGAAAAACATGAAGAAAGGCATGGAGGTGGGTATGTTCACAGTAGCTTT
This sequence comes from Vombatus ursinus, assembly GCF_900497805.2. Lineage (NCBI taxonomy): Eukaryota > Metazoa > Chordata > Mammalia > Diprotodontia > Vombatidae > Vombatus > Vombatus ursinus. Next base: position 20,893,948 of record NW_020954641.1, read on the forward strand.
AAAGGAAAAGTAGAAGAATTTGGATAGTGTCAAACTGAAAATTTGAGGGGGACTGAGGGGGAAAAAAAAACATTGAAATTGTAGGTTGGGTCTAGCTGGTAAAAGACTGCCATGCTTAAGAGGTTTAGAATTTTTTATCTAGGCAATGTAAAGCTTTAAAGGAATTTGAGCAGGAAAATGATATGCAAAGACATGGAGATAGAAGGTGGGGTGTGAGGAACAAAAACAAAGCCAATTTGGATGGATTGAAGAGCATAGGAGGAGAAATAATGTCCAATGAGTTTGGAAAGCTAAACAGAAGAGTTTATATTTTATCTCAGAGGTATTAAGAAGCCACTGGAGTTAGTTGAGTAGGGGAATCACATGGTCAGACCTGCAATTTGGAAAAATTACTTTTGCAGCAGTATACAGCATGGACTAAAGTGATGAGAGACTTGAGGTAGAAAAGCCTGATTTCAGAGAAAGAACTGATAAATAGAAGTATGTATAGAATGATTATATACGTGTGTGTGTATACATACACACACATTTCTGTGTCTAATGATAGCCGTCTCTAGGGCAAAAAAAAAAAAAGGAAAAAGAAATTTACATGATAACTTTATTATATATTTAAAAAGAATAGCAAGTTGTACATAATAGATTTGCAATTTCATGTGCAATAAACTTTTTATTATACTATGTTATAGAAATATTTGCTTTATTCCATGAAGTAAAAATAAAAACTTTTAAAAAGAAGATTGTTGCAATAATATAGGTGAGAGGTGATGAGACCCTGAATTGAGATGGTAACTGCGTGAGTGAAGAGATTCAAATGCGAGGGCTGGTATGAGGGTAGAAATGGCAAAATCTGGCAGCTGATCAGATATGTAGGGTAAGGAAGAGTGAGGAGTCCAGGATGATGCTGAGATTATTAACCTGGGAGACTAGAAGGATGATGGTGCCTTCAACAGAAACAGTGACGTTTGGAAGATCAGAGAGTTTGGGGGAAAGATAATGACCAGTTCAAAGTACTTTCTTTACTAATCAGTCAATGTTGATATCATCATATATGAAAAATAGCATTATTAAAATTGCCTAAACAATTATTTCTCTGAGAATAATATTTCTGCAACAATGTGCCAATATGAAGAATTTTGACACTTAAAACATACTTTCCTCATCAAAAAGGGGCCAATAAAAATCTTTTTCTCACCCACCAAATGAGCTGTGACTTTCTAGAAGTCATTTCCCTTCTCTAGGCCTCATTTTCCTCCCCTGTAGGATAAGGGAGTTGAAATATATGGTAGCTATTCTCTGTCCTCTGCCTTGCATTTTAGTGGGGCTCAGCTGTTACCACCCAAGATTCTGTCAATGATTTTGTTCCCCTGATACAAACTCATATAGTTGGAAAATATTCAGTGTAGATGTGCTGTGTTGAAAAGGTCAGCTTAGATGGGGAAGGCGATGTACATTCAGGGAATTTTTCGTGTTATTACTCTGAGCTCAAAGGTAATTACATTGAATTTGATTACAATCCTTCAAACTTCAGGCTGTATTGATTCCAGTAAATAGATTGTCACCCACAAGTTTTGAGGACAGTGGTTCCCACCCATTGGTGTGAATATATTCAGACAGACCAGTTCCTATTTAATATTGCTCTTTTTTCCCCGCAATTACTGCCATATTACCTTATATCATAGGAAAGGCAGTTTGTCCTCTGCTGTCCACTAAACTTGATGTAATAATAGAAAATTCTGAAAAATTCAATCAAATATTGTTGCTCCTCCAGGGAATTTTTAGGCTGATTTTTTTAAGAAGTAGGGGAAAAAGACAGAATTGGATCATGTATAAAGCCCTGACTGTGTCTGTTACTTTGGGCTTCAGTGAATCAGGAGAGAAACAACTGGATTTTCCTTTTGAAGTGGTTCAGAGAATGGTATTGATATGCACTGGAAAACTTTTTCAGGAAGTCGCTGTCACTGCAGGGCCAGTGTCTGAGTGGTAATTTATTCAAGGGCTCAATTCCTTCAACATTTGGACAGGGTGAGTCCTTCACCCTCCAACCAAACATGATTATGAAACCAACTTTCCTCAATAAGAAAAATAGTTCACTCCATCCTTGCCTAAAGAGCTTCCCCAATGACTGTGGGTCCTGTTAAGTAGAGCAGTTCTGAGCTAAATGCCCTTCAGTAGATATTTAATACAATTCAAACCAAACATCCAGGTGTAGTGGAACTTACCGTGGCTCTGTGTCAGAAGACTTGTGTTCAAATTCCTTCTCTGATGTTTACCTTAGGCAAATAAATCACTTTGTTTCCCTAAGCCTCGGTTTCCTCATCTATTAAATGAGGGAATGACTTAGATGGTCTCTGAGGCCCCTTCAAACCCTGAATCTATTAACCTATGATACTCTGAAGTATTTATTGAACAGATATTTTGTGCTCAGGTTGTTTGGTTATGTGTATAATCCCTACCCCTAACCCTAACAAACCCCTCAAAGGGATGGACTATGTCTTGCTCATTTTTATATCCTCTGCAGTATTTGGAATGGTGCCTTTCAGGGAGTAATAATAATCCCAATAATAATAATTGCTTTATGTTCATAGAGCAGAGCACTCAACATGGAGGTCCAATGTGGTGTGGTGTGGTATGGTAGGAGGGCTGAGTTTGAGTTAAAGGACTTGGGTTTAAATCCTGGTCCTGCTACCTAATACTTTTGTAGTTCCCTTAAGCAAATCACTTAACTTCTCTTGGGCCTCCATTTCCTCATCTCTAATATCAGGGGGCTGGGCTAGATGGGCTCGGAGGTCCTTCTAGCTATAAATCCATGAAGGATGCTCTCCTTAAGGGAAATGTGGGGTTCCCTCTTTGTCTGTACCTCTACCATCTAGCATAGTGCCTGGCACATAGGATCCTAAGACCCTAGATTTGGAGTCTGAAGAGATGGTAGAGGTCTGTAGCCAGGAGTGAGGGACTTGTCTCCTCAAGGCCACATGTGGCCCTTTAAGTCCTCAAGTGCGGCACTTTGGCTGAATCCAAATTTCATAGAACAAAGCCCCTTAATAAAAGGATTTGTTCTCACAAAGGTGAGAAAGGAATGCAATTTCCCTATCCAGACCTCTTTCTACCATGCTATTCAACCTCGTAATCAACCAATAAATATTTATTAAACATCTACTATGTGCCAAGCATTATGCTAGGCACTAGGGATACAAAAGGAGGCAAAAGATAGTCTTTGCCTTCAAGGAGTCTATAGTCCAATGGAGAAGATAACATGCAAACAAATATATAAAGATATATTATTTATATCTATATATGTATTTATAAATATATAACAGATATATAAAGAAAGCTATATACAGAATAGATAGGAAATAATAAACAGGAAGGCACTAGAATTAAAAGGGAAAGCTTCCTGGGCATTTAATAAGTGTTTCTTGAATTGAATTGAGTTACAAGGCATTTTATATACATTTTCTTATTCTACAACATCCCTATGTGATAGGTGATAAGCATTATCATCCCCATTTTTCAGAAAAGAAAACTGAGACCCAGAGTAGTGCAGTGACCACCTAGTTAGTGGTAGGATAATGGAGACAGAACTCAAATTTAGATCTTCTGATTACATATTTTGTATTTCCCTGTGCCATGCTGTCTCTCTAGTAGATATGGAATAAATGTAGATTAAAATAAAGTGAATGGAATTAAAGTTTTAGGTCAGGACCAGAATTTCTAATCCTTCCCTCCACATATTTGCAATGGCTTCTTATTATCCTTAAAATGTGTCACCCTGGAACCTTGAACTACAGTGTGCTACAGTTCCCAAGAAGAGACCCTGGGCCTGATCATCAGTTGGCAGTGATTAAAGCTACAGCTGACTTCCCCTGTCTGCCAGATGATGGTGGCCTTCCTGCTGAAACATTACTTTCATCTACTTTGCCATTATTAAGATTTAGAAGTGGAAGTCAAGCCGTACTTTATGCAGTATATCAATGAGTACTGTCCACTGGACTGCTCCAACATTGCCAGGGAACAGCTAGGGACTGGGGGAAGTGTCCATCCTAATCATGTGTGCAAAGTCTACCTGAAAAAAAGTGAGCAATTCCAGAGAGTCAAGAAAGTCTGGGAAGTTCCTGCTGCCATGCATCATGTATCACTTACAGGCAACATGAACCAGAGTAGAGTGGCAGCCATCACTTACTAAGTTGGGGTTCACTGCCCATACCAGATGAGTAGGCTCAATGTGAGTGCCTCCAGGCCCAGGTTTCATCGTGGGTTGTTTTTGCAAATATTGGTACATATGACTGTCCAATCCCAAATGACGTCTCTGGGACTAACATTAGATGAGGGGAATCTGGAAGAAAAGAGTTTTGCCACCACTGCTCATGCTTATGCCTCTGTGGTTTAGTAAATCCTTGCCCATGAGCCGCCTCCATGGAATATGGGAAATGGTTTTAAGAAATGTTAAGTCAGGGGAAAGGACTATACCACTTGCTGCTCCATTTTTCTTTTAAGTAGGTGAAAGTAATTGTGAATATTCATTGTGCAGCTTAAAGAAATGACCTGTATTTCTTCTAGGATAACTCCCTTATAAACTTGCAATAATTCCAAGGGAAAGAGCTCCCACTAAGAAATCACTTGAAATACTAGCCTGCAAATGTGCCATTTGAATTACTTCACAGGGAAAGTGTATCTTTCTAAGAATTCAGTCATATTTAAGAAGAGTTAAGCTCCCATCTACATGTGAAGCAAGAAAGATATACTGGGAAAAGAAATGCCAAACAGCATTCTGCTACTGCAGGAATGTATAGTTTCCTTCTCAGGGCAGACAAAGCGGCCTTTGTGTGGTGGAAAGATCACTGAATCTAGAGGTAAAAGAACTAGATCCACCTCTTATAAGCTGTGTGACCTCAGAAAAATCATGATGCCTCTCTGGGCCTATATTCTTCCATCTGTAAGATGGAGGTCATAATGTTTTTTCCTCCCTATCTCATTGGGTGGTTGCAAGGACCAAATGACAATGGTATAAAGCCTTTTGTGTAGTATTAGGTAGCCTATATGAGGGTCAGGGACTCAATCTATAATTTCTATTGAATAAAGAAGTCTCAGTAAGGAACTTCCTCTCCCAATTCAGGTTGGTACTTTTTCTACAATCTAGAGTGTAAGAAAGTTAGTTGCCTAAACTAGAGCACAGAGAAGAGGACCTGTGTTCACATACGACTTTGCCACTTAAAAAAGATAGGTGACCTTGAACAAGTCACCTGACAACTCTGGACCTCAGTTTCCTCATTTGTACAATGGAGGGGGCTGAAATAGATGACTTGTAATGTCTCTCCCAGTTTTAAATCTGTGATCTTCCGATGATATGAATCTCTGACAAAGAGAAGGTTTAGATTACGGTGTATTACACCAAGTTTTGAAAACTACCTACACATTAAATAAGATAATATTTGTAATGTCCCTAGCACGGTATCTGGCACATAGTAGGCACTGTATAATAGTGTCCCCTGCCTTTTGGTTTGTGGCAGTGCCCTGCACAATCTCCATGCTCCTCCTGCCTTGCCTCTAGAATACCCCGATGAGTTGAATTCCAACCTGCGGGGAATGATGCAAAGCTCTCTGATGAATCCAACCATGGTACAGGTGGGAGGGCAAGGGGGAGCAGTGTGTTCAACAAGAGCCCCAGGCTGCAAAGGACATCTGACCATATGTTCATCTTCTCATTCCTGAGTCACTCCTGTCTCCCCCCACTCTCAGGTGGCTGAGAAGCCAAGGTGCCAGCTCTCTCTTCAAAGCCAAGAAAATAAAAGCTGTAAATGTCAGCTTGCTCACAAATGAGCACAGGCTGTTGCTTGCTTGGTGTTGGCTGAAATGTGAAGTGACAGCCTGGCAGCATTCTCTTTTTTTCCTATTTTCCCCCTTACTCTACTTTGACTTTTTTTTTAACTGCCTCAATTTTTTTTTCTGTGTTCATATACTCTGACTCAACCAGAAGGAATGAAGAATACCACTACTGGGCCACAGGTGAAGAAGGTTTAATTAACATTACCTTCTTCAAGAGGCCTTTCCCAGTTCCTAGTACCTTTACCTCTAAGGCTGTATTTTCCAACTGTACTTTGTATCTACATATGTGTGTATGTGTGTGTGTGTATCTGTGTGTATGTGTACATTTGTGTATCTGTATGTTTCCCACATTAGACTTCAGGCTCCTTGAGGATAGAGATTTTTCTTTTGCTTTTTCTTTGTGTCTCGTGCCTGACACAGTGATTGACACTCAGTAGGCTCTTAATAAACGCTTATTGATTTATTGGAAGGGATCTCCAAGGCCATATAGTCCAACTCATACATAGGAATGTATGTACCCCTAGTAGATTATACCCATTATGACAAAGTGAAGTATGTGTTCATCTAGTGTTAGGAAATTTCCTCTGACCTTAGAGAAATAGCTCTCTTTGTTGTTTTTCTTACCATGATTCCTTTGACCCAGTGTCCTTTTTCTCTTCTCAGAGTAATAATGTGTCCCATATTGAGAATCTGGCCAAAGCAACTTCCTGTTTTTATCTCCCACAGATCACTGTTTCAGAAAAGGGACATATCCCTGAGGTCTTCCTCCCTCCCAACCTGCCTTCTTTATGTCCTTTGTTGTAAATCTTTGCAGCCACAAAGTAAATTTGGGGTGGTAGCAATTAGGAGGGAGCTTATGCTACTATAGAAAACCAGTTGCCAGGGAGACAGATTTCTGCATCCTAAACTGTACACAGGTCACTATTCTGATTGAGTAGCCAGATGTGTCCTAGGAATTGCCAAAATAGAATACTGATAATTCTCCTTCCCTTCATAATCATCATAAACATAAAAATAGCTAGGCACTGTGCCAAGTACTTCACAAATATTTTCTCATTTGATTCTCATGACAATCCTGGGAGGCAGGTGCTGTTATTATCCTCATTTTACAGATGAGGAAGCTGAGGCAAACAGAGATTAAATGACTTGCCCAAGATGATATAGCTTGTAAGTGTCTGAGGCTAGATTTTGAACTTGGGCCTTTCTGACTTCAGGCCCAGCACTGTACCACTTAGGATCATAAATTTTCAGCTGAAAGGAATGTAGGTCATATAGTCTAATCCTCTCATTTTCTCGATTAGGAACCAAGGCCCAAAAAGGTTAAATGACTTCCCCAAGGTCACAGAGAGTAAGTTAAAGAGGCAGGATTTCAAGATCACAGCCTCACCCTGGCAAGGCTTTAGAGGACAACTTTATGGAAGAGAGAGAACCAAAATTTTACCTTTTATCGATCATTTGGGACCTCCATTCGGGGCATCAAACAGTGTACCTTATTCAGAAATAACCTCATGGGTTATTTAGCATAGGGCTACATGGAATAACTGTGCTTTTCAAGTGTTTGAGTCTCAGTTTTAGAAGGTTTTTTATTCTTTTTCCTCCGTAACTGTTAGGCTGTGAGTATGCCTGTGGCTTCTAATCTGATTGAGTATTTAGAAACCAGAAAGCTAAGCTTATTAGAATTCTGTGCAAACTAAGAATAAATAGGTCCAAAGTAGATTTCCTATGCATATAATACATAGGAACCCTCAGACTTAGCAGCATCTATTTTTTGACTATAAGGGAGAGAAAAAGAAGGGGGAGATGGTGAAAAAGGAAGGGAAGGGGGGTGGCAAGAAGAGACAGTTGAATAAAACATTTGTTCTTATGTCACAAGAAAACAACTAGAAATGACTTGAGGAGCTACATAGAGACCTAGAGTCCAAAGCAGCCTCTTGCTGATGCTCTGGGTGTTGTTCTAAATGCTGGTCTTGTTTTATTTGCTAAGCTGCCATTCACACCAAGAGCAAAAATCTTTAGTAGAAATCTTCGCAGGTAAAGAGAACCTAGATAAGTCATGAGCAAATAAATCAACTCTGTTTTAATTCATAATGAGTTGGGATTATATAGCATAGAACCCTACAGTGTAAAAGCTAGAAAGGACTAAGTAAAGACAGAGGCAGATAAGAGGACCCAAGGCATAGTGATGCTAGACTTGCAGCCTGGAACACTTGGAGCCAAATTCCACCTCAGCCCAGGAGACCTTGGGAGGGCCCCGTAACCACGTTTGATATCAGTTCCTCATCTGTGAGAGAGCTGGACTAAGGCCCCTTCCAGCTCTAAATCTATGATCCTTTAATCCTATGACAGCTACAGTGGATCTTAGGATAGCCAATGATTCCAGGGCAAAGTTTGCTTCATCTCCCACTATAGCCACATTTGACATATGGAACCAAGGCACAGTAAAGATGAAATTCTTTACTCTGCTGTATAATTTATTGCATGTACATCTACAAACCCACATCCCCAGAGAGTATCAATACCTATGCCTAAAGGATATCCATACCTATCCTATCCATACTAGCTTCCCTTCCTCCAATATTGTCTATTTCAAAAGAATCAAGGAACATTATTATTGAGTCAGATTGGGAAGAGTATGAAAATGTCAGCTCCCAGCTTTGGAATCAAAATGAAGCATCAGTAAGAGAAGAGCAGGGAAAATGAAATAATGGAAACTGATGACATGAAACCCACCTGCAAACAATTTTTTGAGTGAATGCTGGCAACAGAGTAGGGAAAAGGAAGGCTGGGGCTTAGCATCTTGAGTATCCAAATTAAGAATAACAACTGGACCAAGATGTCAGGATGTACTTAGTACTTTTCCTCAACTTCTGAGACTATCCTTCTCAAGGCTTATCTCCAACTACCCATTCTACACACACACACACACACACACACACACACACACACACACACAATCATACATATACATATACATTACTCTCCAACCAAATTAGAGTACTTTCCATCCCCCAACTATGCCCCATGTTTTCCCACCTTTATTACTATTTCCTATGCCTAGAGAATGTCCTTTTCCCATCTCTGCCTATTAAAATTCTACCCATCTTTCAAACCCCAACTCAAATGCTCCCTCTCCCATGAAACTTCCTCTGACCCATCCTCTCATAAGCTGGAAATTAGTTTCTCTGTCAGTTGTTCTCATACACTCCTCCAGGATATTGTATTTATCTGAGCCTATGTCTTATCACCCTAATAGACAGTAAACTCCTTTAGGGCAGGGATCATGCCTTATTCATTTTTGTGGCTTCCTAGCACCTAGCATATACATAGTACCTTGTGTATAATAAAGGTCTGTTGAGTGAATAAGCCTTTTACTAGAGGAAAGGCTACAAAGGTGCTTACTCTGCTTGCCAGAACTCTTCTTACATTGGATAGCACTGCACCACGCTTGTCTATCAACTTCCAAGCTTGCTTGCATCCAGGCACTTGTGGGCATGCCTGTTTACTGAGTAGATGCCAAATTCAAGGTATTTGAAATAAGCATTTCTATCACAAGATGTGGAAAAGTGGAGGAAATTTTTCTTTGGGAAATATTTTTTAGAACATCTCCCACTGTGAAGTGGGAGACACAGATGCCTGCGGAAACAGTGCAAGAAACCCTGCCTGGCTTAATGTTAACTTGAGTAAACACCCGATGGGCTTCTGTAGAATAACTACCTGGAGGTTTTTCAGAACAGAGTTTGCCCACATCTAAGAGCTACATCTGGGCCACCAAAAGCATCCCCTTTGGACTTATTTAAAACCCTTTGCTATTCAGACATTAAAAGAATAAAGACAATTGCAACTTCCTCTGACCCATCCTCTCATAAACTGGAAATTAGTTTCTCTGTCAGCTGTTCTCATATGCTCCTCCAGGATATTGTATTTGTCTGAGCCTATGTCTTATCACCCTAATAGACTGTTAACTCCTTTAGGGCAGGGATCATGCCTTATTCATTTTTGTGGCTTCCTAGCACCTTGCATATACATATAGGCAAGACAACTTTAAAGAAGAAATATGCTGACATTTAGTGGAGTCTTGAAATCAAAGGTCACTGAGAAGAATACATTTCAGACATTAATAGAAACTGGGTGCCAATATCTAGCTGCTACCCAGCCTCAATCTCTCATCACTTATGTTAATTGGGTTACCAGAGTTTTGAGTCAAGGAGATTTCTGGAAACTTCCAACAAGCTGTTTGGAAATAGAGTGTGGGCCCATGCAACGCCTAAAAAAATTAAAAGATCTCAATTGCCAGTAATTTCAATTATGCTGCTTACTATTTATGTGAGTTTGAGCAAGTTGCTTCCCCTCTGGGACTCAGTTTCTTCAACTGAAAGTGAGGAGATTGAACTGGATAATCTCTTAAGTCCCCTTCTTGTTATAAATCCTCTGAACCTATGAACTTGTCTAGGATTCTGAGGGAAAACAATAATAATAATAATACCACCAACATGATACATAGAGCAATGAATAGAATACATGACATTTTTCAAGAAGACCATTTAAGCTCATTATTGTTCTGCCTAACTTTAAATCCATTATCATCTCTTCTAAGTAGAACTACTTATAGGTTCAAAATTAAAAAGAGAGTAGATTCAAAATATCTCATTAATTATTTGACATAGATGGATGACACAAAGTTATGCGGTTCCACCAAAAATACATTTAACAATTCTTAATCTCAGAATCTTCAATAATATAAGAAAATGTCATTTGGATTTGATAGCAGTAAATTTTTAAAGTACTTCAGGGAAAGATAATTGAAGACTTCAAACTTAAATCTGGAGGTCAAATTGAACCACTGTGTGAAGACAATAATGGTAAATACTTTAGTCTTATATAGGCAAGACAACTTTAAAGAAGAAATATGCTGACATTTAGTGGCATCTTAAAATCAAAGGTCACTGAGAAGAATACATTTCAGGCAATTAACACCTACACTGTACGAGTTCTAATGTATGCTTTTGGAACTGTAAAATGAATCAGAGCAAATTTGGAAAGTGTCCTAATAAAACCCATATAATATTAATGAACCACAGGCCTCTATCACCCCAAGGCAGCTGTAGAAATTTGAACACTTCCCAGCCAAATAGGAGGAAAGAGATTGATAGAGATTCTTAAAGCATTTGATAAACAGGCTATAAGCAAACCACTTCAAGCAACTCTCAAAGCTGATAATAGGTACACACTATTGGATTTGTCAAATATAACTGAAAGTGGCCTACCTCCAGCTGGAGCCTATGAAACAGCTAATGATCTCAAAAGGTCCCACATGTGTGACATTAGGAAGAACACAGCCAATAACATGTCCACAAAGTTGAGTAAATGACAAGAGTCACAGAGATTTATTTGTGGAAATGGACGGATATGACAATTTAGGACCAGGTCATAGCCAACATAAATTACAAAAGGGTTATTCTTAAGGAGCCCAGACTTAATGAGCAATGCATCCTATTCAAAAGAATGGGAGGAACTGTTTAATACATCAGCACAGTCTGCAATAATTTAAAACCTACCAAATACTTAGCAAGACATGACCTAATGGTTAGAAATATATATCAGAAGCTTGTTCTCTTTCATGGGCTAACAGATGACAAATCCTGTACTTCAATATAAGTACATATTATATAGACCTTAATGTATCCTTGAGGACTTAACTAATAAACTATATAGTCGATGGAACATTATCACAGACCAAGTTGTTACCCATAATAGCCCAGTCATAATAATGATCATGAAAACTTAAGAACACTATTTTAATAAATGCTGACATAACAATCTTCTAGCTGTAGAGAAAATAAGGTTTTCAAAATCTAGAGACTTACAAAATCAATCAAAATCATGTGGGAAGAGAATGAAGCACATATCATTTCCATTATCCTATCTGCTAGTAGGATTGTACCAAGGATGCTTTCAGTGGGCTTACCAAAGATGAGCTTACATCCTAATACTTTTTGTAACTACAAAAAAGTAGTTATTTTATCCATCTATTAAATAGTCAACAGACTATTAAAAATAAAATGAACAACAGCAACAAGAGAAGAATGGTTTGTCTATATCAGCATCCACCTTTTTTCGTTACAAAAACATCTATATACATACATATATGTGTGTATATGTGTATGTGTGTTTATATGCATATACACAAATCATTCTCATCTTGCTTGTATGCATATGTATGTATGTATATATGTATATCTGGGTAACTAGGTGGCACAGTGGATAGAGTACTAAGTCTGGAGTGAGGAAGATTCCTCTTCTTGAGTTCAAATGTGGCCTCAGAAACTAACTAGCTGTCTGACCCTGGACAAGTAACTTAACCCTGTTTGCCTCAGTTCCTCAATCTGTAAAATGAGCTGGCAAAAGAAATGGCAAACTACTCCAGTATCTTTGCCAAGAAAACCCCAAATGGGGTCACAAAGAGTTGGACACGACTGAAAAACGACTGAACCTGAAGTATGTGTATCTGAGGTGGGATTTGAACCTATTTCTTCCTGACTCCAAATCCAGTACTCTACCCTCTAGGCCCTACTACCTCATCAAGAAGTCATCTGTGGATTCTGTCTTCCCAAATATCTGCAAAATGTGCAACTAGTTAATTTTCTCTAATCCTACATTTGAGATAATAAACCGTTTAAACAACAAGTGACAGAACAGCTTGGGAGAAGTTGTAAGTTCCTATTTATATTTACTAACCTATGGAGGGAGGTAGTGAAGGAAGTGGAGGAAGAGGATGTGTCCTTAATGTGGACATTGGGTTCAGCTATCCCAGAAAGCAATCAGGGCTTTACCTGGGTAAAGTACTTTGCCTACACTTTTTCATAGACTTTTTGGTGGGAAGGGTGTGCCTACGGCTTTTGAAAAATCTGCCTCTAGATGTTGGCACCTAAATTCTACCTGTCCCCCTGGGGATATTCAGGATCTGATTGTGGAGGTTGTTTCACCTAGATTATTGGTGGCAGCATTTCATTAGTCTTATATGTGTCTTCACACAAACTTTTCTATCCCCAGCTCTGGAGGACCTTCTGTTCTTATGGAAATGTATGAGTCCTCCCAGAGACTTATCAGACACCAAAACAGGCATTCTGTTACTGCTGCAAAATTCTGCTGTATTTCATTGTGCTTGTGGCCTTGGCAATCAGAGCAAACAGACTTCTGTCTCTGTAGAATCTGGGCTAATCTAAGTGGTAGCAGACAGGAGGAACTGCATTAATGAAGTCATATTGCAACGTACATGCATACACAAGTATGCTAGTACATTCAGACCAAGCCCCACACCAATGACTTGGGCAGATCTGGTCGAACTTCTAAAACAGTCAGGCAGTTGGAAACCTTCAGGAATGATTTAAATGGTTTTTCCAAGACACATTTAATTCAGATTTAACAAGACAGCTAAAGTTAACAAGATGCTATTAAATTTAGTTGGTTATTTAATATGCATGTCTTGAACAGTCATGTGGGAGATTAATAGCATTATTAATACTGATTGATTTTTTATAAATTAGTGTTTAAATTTCAATGGTTTTCATTAAATTGGAAGAGTTGAACCACAAGACCACTTGTCAAGCATGTTATACGTGGGGGTTCCTTTCATCTAGTTGGACGGCCACTGAAGTCCTTTCCAATTCTCAAAATTCTGTGACAACAGAGATGTGTCATATGAGAGATAGCCTGGCATAGTAGACAAAGGGTTGCTCTCAAAGTCAGGCTAACCTGAGTGCATATCCTAACACTGACACATTTCAGCCGTATGACTCTGAACATTTCACTTTTCAGGGTCCCAAGAAACTCTCTAAGATTATAAGTTTATCCATCAGGAGCTCCCTACACTGATGAAATCATAAGTCAGGGCAAAAAGCAAAAATACGCATATGCAGAAACAAGTCATTCTGAATAGATTTTGAGCCTCAGTCTGAGGCTGATTGGAGCAACAGAGAGTAGGAGTGATCACTTAGATACATAGACCATACTGCAGAGGAAAGGACCTTTTCATATCCTCGAAATAACTATCTCTAGATATAGATACATACATACAGACCAGGTCAAGGACATCACTTATACTTACGTCATACCATGGTACGTAGCTCTGTGTGTTTGTGTGTGTGTGTGTGTGTGTGTGTGTATGTGTATGTGGGTCTGGAAGTATATAGATCTCAACCATAGTGTGAAAGAGAGGAAAGAAAATGGAGTTTTAGAAAGAGGAAGCCAGGAGAGCTGTACAGAGTGGATTGGCATTAATAGTGCATCTCACTCCCTTCTTTCCCTTTCCTGAATAGTCCTCGAGTTGGAGGTTTGTAGCACTGCCTACACCTCATTAGAAAAGAAATGTCACCCTCAGCCTGGAGAGATGGAGAAGCCAGAGACAAAGAAAAATCCCTTCCATAAAGAAGCCCAGACATTGCAGAGCTCCCTTTGGGTGAAACAGCTGCAAATACAAGCCCAAAGCGCCCCCTAACGTTGGTGCCTCATGCGTGAATTCAGTGAGCGTTCGAGAGGCTGCTCAGATCTGAAGCCCGAGCTGCATCTGGGGAGATGAGCACAGTTCTCAGTACTTGTTGCTCCCTAGCAACCACCAGAGCTGGCTGCATTCAGAAGGAAGACTGGGGAGGAAGAGAGAGAGGATCGGGGGGTGGGGGGAAGAGAAATAAACATATAAACATGCGCCCATTGTGAAAAGAGAAGCCAAATTAAGAGTGATGCTTATTTAGCATTGTCCAGATCACTGTACTGTGGCCATGACCTGTCCCTCCCCCCAGAAATGCTTCTCTCGCTCTTCTTTTCATGGGTGGGTTGAATGGGAGCCAGTTGGAACTTTGGTTTTTCAAAAGCCTCTGGCTCTTATTGGCAGCCTAGGAGACAGGATCTTTGTGCCTGGCTCCTTGTGTCTCTGGTCCTGGATCAAAAGGACCACTTGAGTGACAAGGCTAGAAACTTTTTTTTGGAGTGAAAAGAATATATGAAATTGGGTTGGGGGGAAGGGGGAAATGTTCTTGCCCCACCTCCACTCCTGCTAGCCAGGGAGGGACTCAGTCACCATCTTCCCAAGCAAAAGACAGTGGTCACAATTCCTGGGAAGCTAACCTTCCAGATATTCCAACGCCTTTCGGCATATTTGGAAAGCTGCAGTCTCTTAGCCAACCTGTGTAAATACTGACGTGGTCCTGTTGTTAGCTGTGTCCAGGGGTGTGAGCAGAAGTGCAGGTTGTGGGCATTGGTGTGCATAGAACATGAGTGGCTGTAGATGGAGCTCCCTGAACAAATTTGCCCCCTACTCCAACCACCACCTACCCCAACCATCACTACTCTCACCCAGCCAGGAACCTGTAACAAAAAAGGGGTGACTCCCATAAGCAAGGGCAACTTCCTCTTCCTTTGCTCTGATTCACATGCTGCAGAAAGAGCCTTCGGAACTCATGAGATTATGCTGATTAGGCTCACTGCAAATTAATGATATCTAATATTACAGTGCTTAGCACAGTGCCTGGCATTTAGGAGGTGTTTAATAAATGTTTATTGACTATTATTGACTATCTCAACTGGGCCCTCATTGCAACAAGAAAAAATTCTATTCCTCACTAATGAATTCACTATCCTACTGTCCAGGCTCAAACCTTTATCTTTTCTTAAGCCTTGAACCCCACAAACACCCCATCCCTCCCTTTCAGCCAAGGCCCTTGCCTCAAACTTGAAAAAATTGAGGTGATTCAACATTCTTTCCCTCTCCTTCTCATCTCATATCATTCAGACATTTGTCCCATTATCTCCTCCTTCACTGAGGTCATGGATGAAGAGGTGATCTTTCTCGTTACCAAGGTGAACTCTCTCCATGCAGCCTTAATTATGTCCTCTCCCATTTTCTCTAGCAGATTAGGTGCCTCCCAATATATCTCCAGTCTCTCTTATCTTCAGTTTCCCCCATCTACTGGATTCTTCCCTGACACCTACAAACACATCCATGATGCCCAGCCTTAAAAAAAATGAGATCACTAAGTGAGACAATATGGAGAAAAGAGAAAAGAGGACACAGGAAAGAACCTTGGAAGACACCCACTATTGAGTGGGTATGACCAGCAAAAGAGACTGGGGGGAGGGGGCTCACAGAAGACCAAAGAGAGAGCAGTGTCATGAAATAGATCAATAGAAATAAATAGATATTAATATAGATACACAAACAAGGTCAAGACATAACCATATTTTTAAATATGTCATACCAAGGTATGGCCATAGTGGAAAAGGTTAAGGACCTAATGGAGATAACTGTCAGAATATTGGTGAAAACCACTGGCCTGGTACTGTAAATACTGAATTATTATCATTCATTTTATAAAAAATTTTTCTTTATTGATCAACCAATCAATAAATATTCATGAGCACCTACTATATGACTGGAAGCACAATCTTAGGTCCTAACTTCAGAAAAGACAGAGGCAATGTGAGAAGTATTATAAATAACAGAGAGTTTTTGATGACCTTTCACTATTACACAACATCCCATCTCTAAGCACTAGCCTTAGCTTTTCCAAAAACCATTTGAATGCATGTGTAAAAACTATCTTACTAGATCTACTCATTGAAAGCATTCCTCCTTTGGAAAATATCCCCATGTACAAAGATGGATGAGTTTCAGTCAGTTGTGTCATCCCTGGCCTTGTCTTCCCTCTACCCAGGAGCTAAGGGCCTAAGTCTAAATTCTCAGACCTGGGAGACGTGTTGGAGGAAGAAACTGAACATGCGTTTGGCTGGGGAAGGTGGAGGAACATCTGTGATTGGTTTTAATCACTCCATTGCATGACCCCTCCTGCTGTTTTCTGGCTGTTTTATATTGTAGCCTAACAATGTTTCCAGGGAAGAATTTGATAAGCAGGCTCAGCATTTCCTCATGATCCTAAAAGGTGACAAATAGGGCTTGCTTAGCCAGCTCTCCCTCCCGTTCCCCGCAAGGGAGTGTTCAATCTTTCATCTGCTTCTGCTAGGCTCATTAATAATAGAGACATAATTGGGAGAGTTATTGAAATATAAGTATTTCTGTAGAAAAATTGAGCTTGCCACCTCTGCCCCTATTTTTTCCCTTGGAGGAAAACCCAAGATATTGTCACTGCCTAGGTTAATCCTTTCAAGTTATACTAAATATTGTCAATGGAATTCTAGTCAGGGATGTACCCCTTGGCACTGAAGCTATCCTGAGAAGCTGGCATGCTGTGAAGATTGTCTCGTGTGCATGGATTTCAGAGTTGACAAGAAGTGAGAGATTGCACTTGAAGAAAGTAACATATTTTAGTGGGACCACTAGCAAGAAGAGTTGGGAGAAGGTAATTGTAGTAGGTTTGGGTTTGGGATTTAGGGGGTGTGTGTGTGTGTGTGTGTGTGTGTGTGTGTGTGTGTGTGCGTGTGTGTGACTTCAGAAGAGAAAGCTTCCAGTGTGGAAACTCCCTACATCCATGCAGATCAGCAACTGTAAATTATCCTCTTGGAGAACTGCCTGGGATACTAAGAAGTTAGGCCAATTTGCCCATGGTCAGTTGGTATCAGTGAGAGGAAGACAGAGAACCTGTATTGCTGATTCCAAAGCCAGAACCCTAACCATTAGGAGACATTGCCTCTTACTAATAAGGTTTGAGTGGGTTAGCAAAGTATGTCTATGCCAACCTTTATTTGGGACTACCGCATAATTTTCTTGTTTTCTTCCTATGTACCCAACACCACCACCCCCGCCCCCGCAGATGTTATCGCATACGAATATCTTCAGCCTATGGGATTCTCACATTTACTTTCCTATAACTCCTCCATAAAAGATCCACCCAACACAAAAGAGAAGTTCCCTAACATCTTTGGTTAGCAATGCAACACTGAGGCTGTGCATTATTTCTTAGATCTCACTGTGTAATTGTCCCTCCTTTTTTCCCAGTCATATGTGCAGCAAAACTCAATTGGCCCCCACCCACTATACTATACATACCTTTCCTGGATTATAACTATAGCTCTTATATCACTTCTTATGCCTAAGCTTTCATCTATAATAACTCCCATTCTATGCCATTTTAAATTTTAAAATTCTATACCATTTCAAACTTTGAGGCTTTGTTTCCAACTGTTGGAAGGGGAGGGAGCAGAGTGTAAGAGTGTCAGTGTCAAACTTAAATAAAAACAGATACCTATGGACCTCATATTGACCAAGAAAATCACAAATTGACATTATTTTTGTTGTATTATATTTTTATTTACTTTGTCAGACATTTCCCAATTACATTTTAATCTGGTTTAGGTGCACTCAGGAGTTTTGATGTCACTGGCTAATCAAGTTTGATACATCTGGTGGTAGATGACCAATGACTTACATGCATTGACCATCACCGAGAAGGGAAGGAACGTTATCAGTGTTTTTGAAATATCTATAAATAGATATATGTTGTGAGGTGCTTTCCTCACAATTCTATGAGACAGGTAATGCAAATGTTCTTATTCCCCATTTTACAGATGTGGAAACTGAGGCTCAGAAAGTTGAGTTAGATATTAGTGGCAGGATTTGAACCCATCCCTTGACTCCAAGTTAGGTGCTCTTTCCTAAAATACAGGTCTGAATCCATCACCTGTTCAAGAAGATGATTCCCTCATGCCCCTCAGATAAAATACAAATTGCTGTTTGTCAATTAAAGTCTTTCACAATCTGGCTCTAGGCTACCTTTCCAGGATCACTTCACATAACTCTCCTCAACACATTATATGGTGCAGCCAAACTGAACTACTTGTTATTATCTGTACACAAAATCCCACACACAAATTGTACCCTAAGCCTGGAATGCCTCCCCTCAGTTCTGCCTCATAAAAATGTCTAGCTTACCCCAAACCTCCATGTGAATCCTCTCTTGATTCCTTCCAACCACACCCTCCACTGGTTGCTAGTTCCCTTCTATAGAAGTAATATTCTATCTACTGTATTTATATTTTGCATTTAGTTCTCTGTGTATGGGTCATTTCCTTTGATAGAATTTAAGCTCCTTGAGGTTAGGAATGTTTCATTTTTTTTTAAGCATTAGATAAATGTGTATTGAATGAATGAATATATATTCATATATATGAATGAATAAATATGTAATACATATGAATATATTCATTCCTACACATATGAATTTATTCAGGAAACATAACACCATAACTCAGTTTATAATGCACTTTAAATCACAGCATGAACTAGAAGAGTTCTTAATGATCATTGGTCCAATCCCCTTCCATCTTAGAGAGGAAGAAACTGAGGCCTAGAGGGGGAAATGACTTTCTGTAGGTCACATAGCCAGTGAAGGATATACTGGTCCCCAATCTGGTGTTCCTTCTCCAACCTACTGCCTTCTAAGAGCTCTGAGAAGCAGGATTTCAGCCCTTCCCCATGGCATGGGCCAGGGGCTCTCTAACAGTGAAGCTTCTGTGACATCTTCTCATCCCAGCAGCCAGCCTGCCTCTCAAGGCATTTGTTTTCACTAAGTATAGGACAGCTAGCATACGTAAGTGGCTTAATTAGAACTGCACCGAAAGCCTGTAATTGGGCACCTGAAGCCAGTCAGCCGCCAAATTTCAGACACATTCTGAAAAGTTGAAAAATAAAAGAAACACTGTGATCATCACTTACTGAAGTGTCACTTTAAAGCTTTATCAGCAAGATAGAACGTGGCATTCATTAAAAGTAATATTAGGGCATGTTATTTGTTGGTGAGGGATAGGAAACCCCATATCCTGTCACCATCTATGCCTGAAGAAATAGCTGAAATCACTATATTGGGACAGCATGGTCTGGAGCAGGGGGTCTCCACCTTTTCTGTATCATGGACCCTTGTGGCAGTCTGGTGAAGCCTATAGACTCCTTATAAGAATAGTGTTTTAAAGTCATTGAAGAAAATGCTAAATTTAAGTTAGAGGTTAGCCAAGTTAAAAAGTATTTATTAAGCACCTACTATGTGCTGGGCACTGTGCTAAGTACCAAAGAATGAAAATAAAGGCGTCTTCCCATCCAAGTTCATGAACCCCTGACATCTATCGAAATCCGAGTTAAGAACTCCTGATCTAGAAGCAAGAGTGCTAGGCTGAGGCTGAGGACACACAAGTTCTAGTCATTGATTTGCTAGTACCTTCAAGCGTCTCCTTGAGCAAGTTCTTTCCTCTCCCTGAGCTTTGGTTTCCCTATTTATAAAATGAGGTAATTGGACAAGATTGTCCCTTCTAGCTCTAACAGCTATGCATCTGTAAGTCTGAAAGCAAGGGAAAGTCACCAAACTAAGAGTCAGAAGATCTGGGTTCACATCCTTATCCTGACTGTTCCTAACTGGTGTGACCCTTAAGCAAGTCATTTAATCTACTGGAGACTCAATTTGTTCAGCTATAAAAAGAGGTCATGATGAGCACCCTGCCTACACCACAGGGCTACTTTGAGCAAAGTGCTTTGTACGCCTTAAAGGAATAGAAAATATAAGTTATTATTATTAAAGGGGCTCTTATTTGTTTCTAAAATGATGAATGCTTTAGAAACCTCCAGCAGAGGAGATGACACGAACCTATGTAGGTGGATGTCACCAAGAGGCCTCTTCAGTATTAGGCTGAGTCAAAGGAGTGAGCGGAGAAGTGCAGGTGGAGAGGAGGGCTCGTGAAATTGCTAACAGGGCAAAAGGAAGCTGGCAATGATGCAGAAACTGTGAATAATTCTTTGTGCACCTGAATATGCATCATCTCCAGCCCATTTGGCCCATCTGTGGGACTGGGCTCACTGACACCACGTGGGGAACATGATCTGGCACAGCTGCAGAGGGAGGCGGGCAATCATGTGGAAGATCATTCTGATGGTACCTTTGTCAGTGCTGAGCTTGTAGCATGCGCATCCTTAGGGCTCAAGGGGATCTCGGAACCATACAGCCTTGACAGGGTCCAAGAGAGAATACCAATCCAGGCAGCATCTCTCATGGAATCATGGCATGGCAGACCTGGAAAGGGACCTAAGAGATCATCTTCTCCCAACCCACCTACCCCCAGTATCTCAGGGTTAGAAGGGACCTCAGAGGCCATCAAGCCCAACCTGACCAAGAATCCCCTCTATGGCATCCCCAATTGATGACTCATCAGGCTTTGCTTGAAGACTGCTATGAGAGGGGAGCTCACTACCACTTAAAACAACCCATTCCACTTTTTTAATATATGGAATTGGTAGGAAGTTTTCCATCATAGGGAGCCTAAATTTAAAGCCCGCAACTTTATTTTTCCTAGTTCTGACCTCTAGGGCAAAGCAGAATAAATCTAATCTCTGTCACTTGGCAGACATTCAAATTCTTAAAAGATTTAAAACTGGAAGGAAGTAGGAGGTGGTCAAATCCAACCGCCTCATTTTACAGAGGAGGAAACTGAGGTGAAAAAGGTTAATCACTTGCCTAAATTCACATAAGTAGCCACTAGCAGAGGCATAATTTGAATCCAAGACCTCTAAGTCTCAACCCAATACCATAATGTCCGAATAGTACTGTATCACGATGTTCCCCCCCTGAGCCTTTTCTTCTCTAGGCTAAAAAGCTCCAAGTCCTTCAATCATTCTTTATATGCCAAGAACTCAAGATTCTTCAGTACCCTGACCACTCTTCTAATGACGGAAGCAACACAATCAAAGCTGTCAAAGGACCTTCATTTTGCTGAGGAGACTAAAGCCCAAAAAAGGAAAGCAATTTGCCCAAGGTGATAGAGCTGGGCCTCAAATCCTGGTCTCCTGATTCCCAGGCTTTATTCTGCCCCGCTTCTGGCCTCCATCTTAACTCAACTGAGGCAGTTTTTGTGGTACAATTCCTCCAAATCTCTGAGCAGCTCCCTCCCTCCAGAGCTTCCCTTCTGAGATCACTGTCTGACTGCCTGGTTAAAATCGCTCTTGAAGGCTCCTCCAATGCAGCTCAACCTGTTTTCCCACTTGGCATGAGATATAGAGAAAACTCCTTTCTATTTCTCCTGTTCCTTCTTCCAAGTTCCTTTGCTTTTTTTTTTCCCCATGTTAATCTCTGCTTTTTGCTCAGAACACAATTATCCATCCAAAGGTGCTGAAGCATTTATTCCCCAGTCTATCATATTCCATCAACTATTGTTGTGATACTCATTTGTGAGACTACAGGGAGGAAAATGAGTTACATTAAAGAAGAAGCCTCAGCTTGCCCCTATAATTTACAAATGAGAATAAAAACCCTTCTGTGAGACTGTGGTTGGTTCTTCTGAAGGATATATTTCTTGTAAAATAAGAGAATGACTATAGACTATAAAGAGCATGCATGAACCATGCAGATACCATGAAAATTTGTGAGATAAGCAGTTTGACTTTGGCTTCTCAGATTTAAAATCCACGCCCACCCTCACCCCACCCCCAGTGGCACCTAGTACCCTCATGCTATCTCATGGCTGTCCTGATTTCCACAACCACTGACTGACCAAGTATGGTATCTTACTGGGCTTACATCCCTTTCCTGATGAACTTTTCTTAGAATCTGAGAATCGGTATTTTGCCCAACCTTACCCAAAGCGTGAATATACCTGCCAAATGGTCATTCACTTGAGAAATCTTTTATGAGATTCAAATGCCCCCCCCCATACACACTCACAGTGCCATGCCCTCTGCTCACCAAATGGTGCTTGATGATGAGTCTGAGCAGTGATAGGTAGTGCTAGATCTAAAACAGGGAATGGGGAATATATTGATTTAGGTTTTATGTTTTGGTTTTGGAAGGAGGAATACAGACTTGTATCCTTTAATTGCTAGTGCCTTCCTATCTGAAATGGCCTTCTGTATACTCTCTATAAACATGAGCTCCTTGAGAGCAGGGACTCTTTTGGCACAGGAGATAAAGTGCTAGGCCCAGAGCCTTAAGAACTGAGTTCAAGTTCAGTCTCAGACACTTACTAGCTCTGTCACCCTGGTCAAGTCATCTAACCTCAGTTTCCTCAACTGGGGATCACAAAGAAAACATTTAATGAATACGCATTCACTGACTGATGTTATCAGTATGAGGAACGCTACATATGGGAACCCTGTCCATTGAAACAAATTGGCACCTTATCTGTAACTTACAGTTTTCGAGAAATGTTTGAGGGAATGAGAGGTTGAATTGACCAACATCACAAAGCTAGTATGTAGCAGGGACAGGATTTGAACCTAGGTCTTGTTGACTACACCTTCCTGATTCTCCATGTTTATATTATATTTGCTAGGCAAATAAGAGGGACAGTCTTTATGGTGTAGGCCTGTTTGTCCAAAATCAATATGACAATTTGAGGATGGCCAAAACACAGGTTGGCATCTTCCCCATCCCCACTTCAGGTTCTTGTAATAAGTCAGGTTATGATTTCATAGCAACTCACAATAACGACAAATGTGAGGTAAGTGATGCATGATAATACTGCAAAGTAACTGGTACCACTTTTCTTATTCCCATTTTACAGATATATTTCAATTTAGTTTCAACTAAACACTTAAAACTATTAGGGGCAGCTAGGTGATGCAGTTGATAGAGTGCTGGGCCTGGAGTCAGGAAAACCTGAGTCCAAATCCTGTCTCAGATACTTACTAGCTGGGTGACCCTAGGCAAATCACTTAGCTCTGTTTGCCTCAGTTTCCTCATCTGTAAAATAAGCTAGTGAAGGAAATGGCAAACCTCCCCAAAATCTTTGCCAAGAAAACCCCAATTGGGGTCACAACGAGTCAGAAACGACTGAAAAGACTGAACAAAAAGCGTTAGGCACTGGGCCAGGCATAGGAAATAAAGACTAATACAAAACAGTCCCTGCCCTCAAGAAGCTTTCTACCTGGGAAAACATGCATACAGATAAGTAAATACAGGTTCTGTTTAAATAAATACAAAGTGATTGGAAGGAGAGAACACTAGCACCTTAGGAAAAGCTCTTTCTAGGAAGTGGCACTTGAAGTAAGTTATGGATGGCAGGGAGGAGGGAAGGGACAGACTGCGCAAAGTCAAGGAAGTAGGAGATGGAATATTCCAACTAAGGAACACCCAGTAGACCAGACTGACTAAAACATAGAGGAGAGGAGGAAGGTAGCATGAGGTCAGTCTGTTAATGGAAGGTAGAACCATACTGGGAAAGATGCTAAAAACAGAAGTTTGTATTTTATCCTATAGGAAGCCACTAACACTTATTAAGCAGAGGAAAATGAGACTTGCAAGATGTTAAATATGACTTGTCCAAGGTCTTGTAGCCAAAATTCAGTCATAGGTCCCCCACCTCCAAGCCCAGGCCTTTTTCCACCAAAGTACTCTATTTTAAATTACAATTTACCCTTGGATTGATCTCATTTGAGCTGTTCTATTTCTGGGTCTGTTGGCCCCAGTGGTGCTGATGGCTAAATTTAAGCATTATTTACAAAATAATTTATATGCAGAATTTTTAAATGCTCAAGGAAAGCCAGTATATTCAATTGTTCAGTTATTAAATTATAGTGTTAGTGTCTCCGGTAGAACGGAGAATGACTAGCAGTTTGAATTTCTGATGGGAATGACCTCCATTGCCTGCATTCCCAGAGCTTGGATTTCAGTGATTCGTAGATATTATGGGTAGAATTTGTACTGTGTGGTATACAATTATACCATATGTCAATAGACAGATTTTCCTCCCAAACACAGCAGTATGATATGAAGCTGATAAAGTCCAAAGCTATCAGTGTCACCCTGGCAGAGAAATGTCACCTCCCCCCAGCTCCAACCAAGCCAGCGTGGAGTGTGAAAGGAACACACAGGGTGAGACCACCTGAGTTGTTATCCCAGTTGTGCTACTTTCTGG
Source organism: Vombatus ursinus (assembly GCF_900497805.2). Classification (NCBI taxonomy): domain Eukaryota; kingdom Metazoa; phylum Chordata; class Mammalia; order Diprotodontia; family Vombatidae; genus Vombatus; species Vombatus ursinus. The sequence goes on from NW_020954641.1 coordinate 20,918,608, forward strand.
CTGTTTAACTGTGGGCAAGTGACTTACCCTCTCTGGACTTTGGTTTCCTGCTCTATAAAATGAAGAGGTTGAACTAGATCTCTAAGATCTTCAAGACCACATTCTGTGGTCCTGTCTGCGTACTACTACAGACCTTGCTTTCCTATGTTAGGGTGACAGGAGGTTGGTGGCTGGGCTGGGAGTGGTCCAGTCAAAAGTCAATCAACTCAGACACTTCAGTTAGCTAGGTTTGTCATATAATCTTGAAGAAAGAGAGACCTAGTGTGAAGTAAGGCTGGATCAGTAGTATGAAGCTCAGATTAGCGGAAGCTTTGGAACCCAAGAAGAGGCATTAAAGACTTGATTCAATGGGCAACTGCAGATTTTTTTTTTTGAGCAGGGACACATAAGATGAGAGAGATGCTTGGAGAAAATTACCAACTTGCTCCCTGGGAACAATAACTTACATCCACTGAGGAATACAGAACCTGGTAGAACGTATTTACTATCCCCATGTTGTGTTTACAGCTAGTATATTTGGGGTACAATCCTAGTCATAAGTCTGAATTGAGGTTGAGAATAAAAACCACAGCAGAGGTAGCAAGATTCATGTTCCAAAGAGCTTTTCTTTCTGTGTTTAACTCTAATATTTTATCTTCTAAGTCTAAAAAAATGTTCACAGGTCCAGGTATTTGAGGACATTGTTGAAAATGACCAGCAAACATAAGAGACAGAAAGCTGGTCTTAGAGTCAGGCTGCCTGTGACCCATGCTGACTGTGTGAGGCAGGTCCTGGAACCTATCAGTGTCCCAGGCAGCTTTCTGAGACTAAATTACATAACAGATGCCAAGTGGCATTGATAGAGTAGATTTCCTCACTGGGAATTTTTATAACATTGAAGTCGCTGGTTAACAAAATTAATATTCCACATTTATATAACACCTTCATTATCTCATTTGAGCCTTACAGCAACTCTGTGAGGTAAGGTACCATTATTATCTCCATTTTGTGAATGAGGAAAATGAAACTCAGAGTGGTTAAGTAATTTGCCCAGGGTCACACAGCTAATATAGGTCTTTGAGGATGAAAGGAAGTGCAGCATCCCCATCCTGAAACAGGAGGAGATATACTGTTGAGGTAGTGCCCTAGGATCACTCAGATGAAATGGAGCTTCACATTTCATGGAATCACAGAATTGAAAGTGGCATCAGGGGATCTCTAATCCAAACTGTATCTGAGTAGGAAGTCTTTCTCTATTTCTAATGGTGTTCCTCTGGGGGATGAGAAGAGAAGCTGTGAAATCATCTGTTGCTTCTCCATCCCAACAGATGCTTGCCTGAGGTCTTCACCTTACTGGGGCTAGCCTCACTCTGTTCGCAGACCTTGCTATTCACTTAGCTGGAGGAAGGAATTCAATTTCAATTGATAAACCTTCATTAAAGACCCCTTGTGTGCAGAGCTCTGGGATAGGCACAGAAGTAGAAACATCTTTTGGCTAAAATGTGTCACTTGGTATATGGTGCTTATTGTCTATTAGTTGGATGTGGCACTGTCATGTGTACACACACACACACACACACATACACCAAATAACTAATAACTATAATACTGAGTAACAAATAAAAGATTCAGAATATAGGTGGGAAAAAGGGAAGTACAAACGAGAAAAACCAACATCCTGGAGATCAGGGTAGATTTAAGTTGAATTTCAAAGGAAAGGTAAGAATCCAATAGGCAAGCTAAGGGAAGGACAGTCCTGACATTCAGAATGCAGTGAGAAAAACATTAAGGTGGGAAATGTAGGGGGACTATCAAGTGGTCAAGTTTGGCTGAAGCATAAATACACAAAGTAGGATGGTGACATTATGGAGTGCTTTCAAGGTACCCAAGCAAAAGTGTTTGGATTTATTTAATAAACAATTAATTTGGTAATAGTTAAAAGGTTTTGAGCAAAGGAGTAGGATGACCAGATCTATCCAGAAAGATGCCATCATCTTGAGCCTAGATTGGAGCAGGGAAGAGTGAAGAGACAAGAAGTCAGGAGGCTGGTGCCCAGGAGAAGTAAGAAGGATGTTTGTGGGAGCAGCTAAGTGGCACAGCAGATAGAGCACCTGCCCTGGAGTCTGGAGAACCTGAGTTCAAATCCAGCATCAGACACTCGCAGCTTACTAGCTGCATGACCCGGGCAAGTCACATAAGCCTGATTGCCTTGCAGAAAAAAAAAAAGTAGAAGGAGAATGAAGACCTTTGTTAGGTTGGTGGCAACAGAAATAAAAAGAAGAGAGATATAGTGATAAAAGTGACAGGATTTGATTAACATTGCCTACAAGAAGGGAGGGGGAAAGAAAGTCAAAGACAGCACCAAATTTTTGAACGAGAGGCTGGGTGAATGATTTCCCATGCCACTAAGACAAATCATAAAAATCAGAAGGAAGAACACGTTCTGAGGAAAAACACCCAGCTTGGTTTGTGGTGTATGGCAGCACATTGGATTGACTGCTATCCTTGGAGTAAGGTAGACTGAGTTTGGATCCTGCTTCAGATTCTTAGCTGAGTGACCCTGGGCTAGACACCTAACCTCTCAGCCTCAGTTTCTTCATCTGTAAAATGAGGATAATAATAGTATCTACCTCCCAAGGTTGTTGTGAGAATCCAAAAACACATGTGAAACATTTTTGCAAACCTTAAAGTGACACATAAATATCATTATTATTACTATTATTTTTATTTTATGTGGAATTTGAAGTACCAGTGGGTACATTAAGGGAAAAAACATCCTATCAGCAATTGGACTTACACATCTATATCTTAGAAGAGGGGCCAGGACTGGAAGTCACCTGAATTGCAGTGATAGTAGTAACCGAGGCAGTGAATGAACTTGCCAGGGTTAGTTATCACCGACTTGGCTGTATCAGAGAGTGAAAAGAAGACAGGCAAGGAAAGAATCTTGGGAAGAACTGATGATCTCTGAGATAGTAATTCCATACAATGACTGGCCCAAAAACCAGGTTTCAAAGGATTAAGGAGAAAGTAGTTAAGGAGGAAATGGGTGGCAACAGCTATGGATAATTTTTCAAAGAGATTGGGAAGTAAATGGAGGAGAGAAAGAAGAGGAGAGGAGAGTTTATTATTTGTTTGCAATAAACACTAAAGGCTTGGGGTGGTGGTTAGGGCAAAGGAGGGGCATGATTATAAAGATGTGTTAGTATGAATACTTAGACAGTAATGTGGTGGATATATTTGAAGGAAATGCTAAATTTCAGCCAGCAGTCAGTGGAAATAAAGACTTTTTTTTTTCTCCCATTCAGGTTCACAGAGTCCAGGAATTCTGCTCACCATGGTGAGGGCAGACAGGGGAGGAGAATCCATGGACCCTAAGTTAAGAACTCCTGCTTTAAATATTCATTATTGGCATAACATAATAATATACAAACAAATTTTTATTATGAACACTTTATCCTCTTCAAAATACTTTCATGTAAATTGGCACAAATAATGAGTTGGGAATTAGGAAGACGTAGTTCAATCCCAACCCCTCTTCTTGTTAGCTGTATAGCCTTGGGCAACCTCACCTCTCTGGTCCTGTTTGCTCATCAATAAAATGAGGGGAATCTTCACTAAAGTCACTTTCAACCCTGAAGCAATGAAATGGTGATACTATGATTAGTTGGGAGGCTCTTACAACAATCTAATCAAGAAGCGCTGAATAAAGGGGGTCGTAGGAAAAGTAGAGAGGTGGGGCTGAGAGCAAAAGTTATTGTGGAGTGAGAAGTGATAGGATTTAGCAACCATTAAAAAAGAGAGAGGAAGGAGTCAGCTATGACGCCAAGGGTTTGATCCCAGTGGTGAACTGAGGGTAGGGGGAGGTGGGGGTGGAGGGGTCCTGAGGAACACCTGAACTAAATTTGAAGATCCTCATTAAAATAGGGATAGCTACAAGTAATAAGTATTTTTGGGCCCCTGCAGCTCATGAAACCCCTAGGAAAGTATAGAAAGGATTATAACCTACGTCAATGAAGTTGGAGTCTATACTAATGAAACCTCAGACACATGAGTTGTTGAAGGAGTTTATATGAGGGTATAATTTTTGAATCCATAAATCTTACTTCATTTAGCTTCTCCCTGCCTCAGTTTGCTCATCCCTAAAAAGGGATAATATTCCAGGGGTAAGATCAAATGACACAATGTATGTGAAAGTGCATTGAAGAAGGTGAAGAGTTAATAAGAAAAAAATTAATTGCATATTATAACCAGTTACACCAATAATGTACATTTGGAGCAGGAGTTCTTCACTTGGGGTCCACGCTTCTCCTCCCATCTATTCCTACCATAGTAAACAGATTTCAGGCACTCTAAACTTGAATGAAAGAAAAAAATATATCTTTATTTCCACTGACCTCTGGCTGAAATTTAGCATTTCCTTCAATTATTTAAAAACGTTATTCTGAGAAGGGGTCCATGATGCAAAAAAAAAAAAAAAAAAGAATCATTCATTTTTAAGAATCCAGGAAATCAGGGATTTTTGGAGGAATGTCGTAAATAGAATTTTGTGGGGACACAGTCTTGCATGGATTGGAATATTAAGCAGAAAAAGGCAGTTTCCAGTTTGTGAAGGGTTTGAGAGAAGTATTAATCCAGGATAAGCATCTGTGCAAAACATTATTTACGAAGCACAGACATGCTTCTGATGAAAGATGTGTTAAGGGATGGTGCAGACAGAAACAATAAAATGCTGATCACACGCCTATTCATTCAACTCTCCTGGCTAACAATGGCAGAGACTATATCTCCAACTTAACCAAGCATTCTTGCATTTTGCTGAAGCTTGAAAAAGGCATTTGAAGGCAGACTTTCAATTGAAAATATCTCCTGCCCAGAGAAATGATCTTTCAAGGTGAATATATCACAAAATCACAAAAATTCAGAGGTAGGAGAGATTCTAGCCCAGCGCATCCCCAAGCAGGAATGCCTTACACAGCCTTGCTGACAAGTAGTCATTTGGTCTCTGCTTAAAGATCTCCAGTGATGGGGAATTTGCTCCCACATGAATGATGGTCCTGATTATTAGGAGAGAGTTTGTGTAGTGTGGTGGATGGAGGGTCAGCTATGGAGTTAGGAAAACTCAAGATCAAGTCCTTCCTTTGATGCATATGGTTGTGTGGTCACGGCAGGACAATGCATATCTCAGTGCCCCAGGCAGCTTTCTCAAATCAATCTCTAACACCTTGCTGATCTGCATCTGGTGGAAGGAGTTTTCACATAGGGAAGTTTTCCCCCTTTTAGGTAGGCTTTCCTTAAATCGAGCCTAAATAGCTTCTCTCCAACTTTCACCCTTTGCTCTTAATTCTTTCCTCTGACTCCAAGCAGAACAAGTCTCTTATTCTATCATATTTTCAGACACTTGAAGATTGCTCTCTTGGCCCTCTAAATCTGTTCTTTTCAAGTCTAAGCATCTACACTTCCTTAAATGAATCCCTTTATAGAATGATCTTCAGTCTCCTTCTCAATCTGGCCACTTTATTCTAGCAGAGTCAACAATCCATTCATGGTTATTGCTGGTCATTCAACAATCAGCAAAAGATGATAGAAGAGATGGGAAAATTCACCCAATAAAAGCTAACATTTATATTGTACTTTAAGGTTGCAAAGCACTTTATATATACTATCTTACTTGATCCTCATAACAATCCTGTGAAATATGCTCATTTTATAGGTGGGCAAACTGAGGCACTGAGAGGTTAAGTGACTTGCTCAAGATCACACAGCTAGTATGTATCTGAGACAGGATTCCAATTTAGGGCTTCCTGACTCTAAGCCCAGCACCCTACCCACTGTGTCACCTAACTGCCTCCTGTATTGTCAGCGTGACCCTTTGCCTACCATCCAATGCCTTATACAATCTGACCTCTATCTTTCTTTCTATCATAATCTCCCACTTAAACCCTACATAAATTCTCTGCTTCAGCTAAACTAGTCTTTTCACTATCCCTGAAACATCCTTTGTGTTTTTACCACCTCTGTGCCTCCATCCAGTCCATTCCCTCAACTTGAAATGCCTATCTCCCTTAAGCCCATTTTCTACCCATCGAAAATCTCATCAGTCCTTTGAAACTTGTCTATTAATGTGCCAATTCCCCCATATAACTTCCCTGAGCACCCTAGCTGGAAGTGATATCTCCCTCTTCTGAATTTCAATTTATGAGGCCATTCAGAAAAGGAGGAACTTCTATTTCTGCAAGCCTGTAGGGGCATGCAGCTGCTTGAGATTCCCTGAACCTATTTAAGGACATGAGGGTATGTCCTCAGTTCTGGGATTATCTATTTTGGAAGTTTGAAAATGGTCTTAGTGTGGAGGGGGAAAGAGAAAACCAAGTGGAAAGCAAATATTTCTGTTGAGTGTTGAGAGTTCATGAATCAGTGAGGAACAGAAAGAATGATTCATTGGTTGGACAGGAATGAGTAGATCTAGGGCAAGGAGAGAAATTTGATAGTGGAAGCTTAGAATGTTGAGGAGAAGATTCAGTGAATATGGATGGGAGAGAACTGGGGTAAGTATAGAACTCGTGAGCCAGTCCTGTGCACTAAAACCTGATACAAGAAGGAGTAGAGAGGAATAAGGCTGTGACCTGGATCCTCAGATTCTCCCTTCACTGTACAGATACCAATACAGCAGAGCAGTGATGAGAATGTACTATTCAAAATTGGTTTTACATCCCCTTTCTGAATCTGTCATTTTCTGAGTTCCTTTTAGGTTGTTAGGAGAAGGAGGAGGGAAAGAACACTTGACAATAAGCTCCTAGAGGGAGCCATAATTCCTTAATAAATATATTGTGAATGATATTTATAAAAGGAGAAAAAATAGAGCCCCAACCCCAACTAGATAAACTTTGTGTTGGGTGCTTTCTATTGAAAAGAGTTATTGAGTACAGGGGACTCAACTGTCACTCTCTCAATTCCCTCCTAGGGCCTTTTTAGAAAACAGAAACTAATTATGGAACCAGATCAACAGTCTCTTTATTGATGCAAAGTAAAACCAGTAGGATGCAATTTAGCTCTTCTCCCCCATCTTCCAAATAGCTGCAAAATTTCATACAAAATGAAGATACAATTGAATTGCAAATTACTTTGAGAAACATCAAGAAACCCTGGTGTAAAGAAGACATTCCCATTCCTACAACTTTCCAAAACCAATTATTAAAAACGAAAGTGGATGCTTCACAAAAGCATATGGGTCTTCCCTAGCCTAATAACTAGAATGGCAGGTAGAGAAAGGGGAAGGAAAAAGAACAATCATTTATTAAATGCCTACAATGTTCCAGGAACTATGCTAAGTCCTTTACAACTATTATCTCATTGGATCCTCACAACAACCCTGGGAGGTACGTGTTTTATTATCCATTTTAGGAAATTGAGGCAGACAAAGGTTTAGTGACTTACCCATGCTTACATAACTAGGAGGTATTTGAGGCCAAATTTGAATTCAGATCTTTGTGACTCCAGACCTAAAGCTCTATCCACTGTCCACCTAGCTATTGAGCATAGTGTCTGGCACTTACTAAGTGCATGTTAATCTTTCATTGAGAATCACAACAGTCCTGGACAGAGAGGTCAGATACAAGTAAAAGATCACCCTATTCTCAAGGAAAAGTGCTCAAAAAAGCACTCGTGCTCACCCTCACCACTTCATCTTGTGCCCTTCCACAAGCACACCGACCCCCATTTCTACTGAGTTGTTCATTGACCATCCCATGGCATCATGAGCATGTGGTAAGTATTCATTAAAATCTGTAGCTGGGTTTGGGGTGATATTTTCTCTCATATATCTCATTCAACAAATATTTATTGAGTACTTAATATGAGAAAGGAATTATGCTAGGGATTATGGCTCTTTCTAGGAGCTTATCATCAAGTGTCCTCTCCCTCCTACTTCTTGAAACAACCTAAAAGGAACTCAGAAAATGACTGAGTCAGAAAAGGGATAGAAAACCAAGTTTGATTAATATACTCTAATCACTGATCTGCTGTCTTGGTATCCATACAATTGTGTAAACTGCAGTGCTCCTCTAGGGCCCATCCAAACCCAGAAGCCTCCTACCCTGAGTGGTGTGCTACCTGACCATGGCTGCTAAGCAATACAATACTCTCTACCTAATCTGCCCTCAACTCTCCCAAGCCTGAGAGCATGAGAGAAAGCTTCAGAGAGACAGAAGCATTGGATATAAGCTTTGAACGACAGGTAGAATTTGAATGCTATCAGGATGGATACATGGAGAGTAAGAACCAAAGCACAGAGGTAGGAAAGTATTAGATGCAACAATATAGATTTTGCAAACAACAGTTAGTCAACAAGTATTAAGCACTTACCGTGTGCCAGGCACCATGCTAAGTACTGGGGAAATAAAGAAAGGCAAAAATCTTTCCTGCCCTCAAGGAGCTCACATTCTAATGGAGACAGCCTGCAAAAAAAATAAAACAAAAATAAAACAAAAACAGAACCTACATATGCCTGATATATAGAGTAAAGGAAAGGTAATCTTGGAGGGAAGAGGGGATGAAAGGAAATCTGGAATTCCCTCTGCAGAAAGTGGGAGTTGAGTTGTCTTGAAGGAACTCAAGGAACCTAGGAGCTGAAAATGAGGAAGGGTAAGCATTTTAAGCACAGAGGACAGACAGAGGCTAGCCCAAACCCCAGGGATAAGAGGCTATTAATCAAATCTGACCTTATATCATTCACATCGCTGAAGAAACTAAGGCCTCAGTAGGTTAAGTGACTTGTTCAGAATTACACAATTATTGTCAGAGGTGGGATATGAATGTTCTGACTCCAGAGAAATATGAGATAAGGCTGCCTAGCAAGATAAAGAAGAGTCTGGTTAAAATGTAGCTCAAATACCAGGATGGAGAGTTTATTTTTTTATCCAGTTGACAATGAGAACCATTGAAGGGTTTGGGGCAGAGGGGAGTCATGATTAAATTTGTGTATAAGGGAAAAAGTCTGATAGCATGTACAAGATGTACTGGGAAGAGAACAGTTCAAGAGGGGTTTCGGGGACCAACAATCCTGGCTTAGGCTAATAAAAAAAAAAAGATCACTTAAGCATTTTTCCTTGTTGACTGAGGCATATAAATAATGATGAATGGGGGGAGGGGAGAGTGGACAAGAGAGGGAAGAGATTGGTATACCACTACCCAATATTCCAATAGACTTCTTCTGTAATATGGCACCCTGGATATTTGCCTGGATTTCTTATTCGTAGAGATTCTCCAATATTGGAACTATCCAAATGGAAAGATATGAGCACAGCATTTATTCATGTCTAATTCCAAGGCAAAGTTCTACCTTTCACATTGACTTTCTCTTCTTCTGTCTTTCAGATTTGCCTTGCCAAAGGATACCCCAGCAGACTGATGACTCTTGCTTAGTCAAAAGTGACAATTTGATTGGTGAGTAGGACAACTCTTCTTATTATTAACCTCAGAAGACCTTGTTGCGTGCATAACCTACAATCCTGATCCTTGGAGAGGTTGCTAGATATTTGGTCAAGGAAAACAAAGATACTAAACTGGCATTAGGTTAGATGGCATGCAGTGGCTGGAATGGTATAGCAGTGATATAATTAGTTTTCTTAGCTTCCCTGCATGGCACTGCAGACAGCTGATAGAAGAAAGTCATTCACTTAGTCCATTCTGGTACCCTTACCCTACCCCCTTCCCTACTCACGTGACTACTACCCCTAGTCCCAAGGGTCTAATTCTTTCCAAATCAACATTGTTTTTTTCTTAGCATCGATCCTACAGCTTGGCAGAGGAGAGAATACACCTGCTCTTCCAGTTTAGCCCCAAGGAAGACTTAGATCAGCCAAAATCTCTGCATTTAAACTCATGTAAACTCATTGAACAGTATCTCAAATTATGATAGTCAGCAAAATCAAGTTAATGAATTTGAGCAATAAGCAATTAGTGTAATACAACAAATGCCAGGGTTGTAGTCTGAAGATGTGGAACTAAGTCTCATAGCTATTACTTACTTGGAATGTGAACTAGGCAAAAAACAAGCTCCCTGAGTCTCAGTTTTCTCATATGTGAAATACAGCTAATGGTAGGAGCTACCTACCTGCAGCTAAATATTGCTGATAGAGTGCAGAACTTGAAGTCAGAAAGACAGGAATTCAAATCTGGTCTCTGAATTTACTAGTTGTTTGACCCTGGACAAGTCATTTAATCTCTATCTGCCTCAGTATCTACAACAATAAAATGGGGATAATAATCACACCTATCTCCCAGGATTATTGTAAAGATAAAATGAGATAATATTCATAAAGTGCTTCACAAATTTTAAAGCATTATATAAATACTAGTTATATTATTATCATTATCATTATTACTTCACACAGTTGCAGTAAAGATTAAATAACGTATGTGAAGTAGTTTGTAAACTTTAGAGCTTTATATTAATGTCAGCTGTTATTATAAGCATATGAGTTGGAGTTATATGAGCTGGATCCTTCAAGGTTCTCTTTTGTATTTTGCCATATGAGGAAAAAAGTAAGTCTCTCTGTCCTGTTAGTGATACATACACATATTGAATGACCTAATTCAATGGCCTCATTAACCCGTTTGCCATGCCCTTAGGGAAATCAAGTGGAAGCGTTCCTAATGACTAAAAGAGTAAGGCTTTGTGGCATTTAACATTTGAGCTACAGCAAAGATAGTTAAATCCTAGGTACAGGGGTGGAGAACCTGTGACTCTCTAGGTCCTCAAGTGCCACCCTTTGAATCCACACTTAACAGAGCAAATCCCCTTAATAAAAATATTGTTCTGTAAAACTTGGACTCAGTCCAATGGCCACACCCGAGGACCTAGAAGGCCACATGTGGCCTCGAGGCCGAAGGTTCTCCACCCCTCTTAGGACATCCCTTGGGGTAAAGCTGGCACCTTAGCTCTGTGTGCATGAGGCCTTTTATTTCCAGCAGGTGGCAGTCTCTAATACAGGTCTTCCCTCTATTGAATACTTGCTGTTATCTCTACTTGCTCCCTACCTTTGACAAGATTGCCTTTTCCTTGTTGTTGTTCAGTTGTTTTCAGTCATGTCCAACTCTTTGTGACCCTATTTGGGGTTTTCTTGGCAAAGATACTGGAGTGGTTTGCCATTTCCTTCTCTAGCTTATTTGACAGATGAGGAAACTGAGGCAATCAGGGTTAAGTGACTTACCCAGAATCACACAGCTAGTAAGTGTTTGAGGCAAGATTTGAACTCAGAAAGACAAGTCTTCCTAACTCCAGGCCCATCACTCTATCCACCCTGCCACGTAGCTGTCCTGTCTTTTCCTAGCAGACAATAAATATGTCCTTTTAATCCTTAATTTATATCACCCAGAATACAGTAAGCCAGAGTGCTGGATTTAAATTCAGTTAAGACCTGAATTCAAATCTTGCCTCTTGCAAGATTGCACACATTTGCTGGATAGCTACTGGCAAGTCATTTAATTTCTCTGAATTTCAGTTGCCTTATATAAGCTGCAGAAAAGGTGTTCACCTGCATTGGTAGAGGGAGTTCCTTTAACCAGGAATTGCCTTTCTCAATGAAATCACAGGTCCAATGCCTAAGCCTCCAATAGGTCTAATAATATATGTTATACCTACCTTACACAGTTGTTGGGATTCCTGGATTCATAGAATATAAGAGTTGGCAAAGACCTCAAAGGCCATTCAGTGCAATCCAAAACTGGACAAGAATTTCTTTATATATCATAGCGACAAGTGGCCATCTAGCTTTTGTTTGAACCTTACAGGAAGAAAAATGGATTATCTATTGAGGGAACCCATTCCACTCTGGGCCAGGGTGACTGTCAGCCAGTTTTCCCTTATATCCAGCAGAAATCTGTCTCTGAAACTCCCTCCTCCTCCTCCCCCCCAATTACTCCTGACTCTGCCCTCTGAGGATAAGCAGAATAGGCCTAATCCTACCTTCCATATGAGAGCCATTCGAATACTTGAAGACGACTATCATGCTCCCACACTTAGGCTTCTCTTACCTAAAAAGCCCCATTTCCTTCAACCTATCTGATATGTCATGATTTCTAAATGACAGAGTTGTCTCCAGCTTGCCCTCCGTCTGACAAGATAGAGGTATACTTCAGCTTATCATTGGGCTGCCTAACAAGTGAGATAATATATGTAAGCATTCTGTGAATTTATAAGTGTTATCTAAATGCCAGTTAATATTATTACAAATGTTTATAAATCAATAAGAAGTTCATCCTACAAGTCAAGTGTATCCTAGAAAAATCACTCTCAGTTTACACATTCTTCCCCTGCTCCATGAGTTACAATAACCCATCATATCAAATTTGAACCAATTAGCATGGCATCCACCCACTGACTTCTACCTGCTTTCCAAGTTCATTTCTTCCTAATGGGGAGGCAGAATACTTATCAAATCAGCTTCCTTCCTGTCCTTCATACATCCATGCCTTTCCTAAGCCTTCTAACCGAAAAGCTGCCCTCTCCCCATTGTTCTCTTTCAGTAGATGAGCTTTATTTTATTGAAGAACTAATTCAATACTCACCTCCTCCAAAAAACCAGCCCCACCCCAAGGTTCACTCTCTCATTCTGTAGACTCTTGGAATTAATGTTTAGTCTATTTACAATGTGACCTCACTTCTCCTGAGTTCACATTTGGTGAATGCAATTAACCATAACTCAAAATAGAACTTAAAAGCAACCAGGGAGGCCTTGGATCAGCCAAAATCCACGCAATTAAAGTTCATGCATTTTAGTCATAAGAAAGGTCCCTCAACTCCTCATTTAGAGCCTGTTTACTCTAATTTTACATATTTTACATTATAACAAGCTTGGTTATCTGGTTCATCAAATCATCACAGATTGAAAAGAGTGCCTTAGAAGAGCAGAAATGGGAGGGTGCTGGAGACAGATCTTCTGGCTTTTTGAGAAATATTTATAGCAGTTCTTTTTGTTGTGGCAAAGCACTGGGAACTAATTGGGTAATAGCTTAACAAACTATGGCACATGAATATGATGAGATACTATTGTGTGAAAGGGATTGTTTCAGAGAAACATGGGAAGACTTGTATGAAATGATGCAGAGTAAAGTGAGCAGAACAAAGAAACTAATGTGTACAATAACAACATTGAAAAGACAAGCAATTCTGAAAGATTTCAGAGCTCTGATCAAAGCAATGACCAACCATAATCCCAGACCATTCATGAGGAAACATACCACCCACTTCCTAACAGAGAGGTGATGGACTCAGGGTGCAGACTAACTCAAAATGACTCAGACTGAGACATTTTTTTGACTTGGCAAACAATTGAACTGTTTTTGCTTGACTGCGCACATTTGTTAGAAGAATTTTTCTTTTTCAATGGGGAGGAGAAGTTGAGAGGGAAAGAAGGTGGATTTTCATTCATTGAAAAAATAGAAGTTAATTTTTTAAAAAATGATGTTAGCTTGATGAGAAAGACGAAAATTGGGAAAATTATTAATAAGCAGCTACAAAAGCTCAGAAAGCCTGGTGGTCTAGGATCATTTAGTGTAGAGACCAAGAGCTTTATGCACCTCAATAAGTACTAAGAAAAATAAGAACCCCTTTACTTTGGCACAAAAAAGGAATGGATGTTCATCATAACAACCCTCAAATCATTTTTTTTAAAAAAGGTTAAGTTACGTTAGGCATGCTCTGCTGAGGAAAGCTAGGAAGGCAGACGTGGCCAATAGGTTGGTTTGTTTTGTTTAACTATACTTCTTTGTTGCCAAGGAAGGTGCAGAGGGCAATTAGGAAGTGTTGATCACATGAAAAAGAAAGGCATCAAAAAATATTTTTTTAAAAGTAGCTTTCCAATCATCTCATATTTGCAAAGATGTATTTTTAAAGTAGTCATCAAAATGATTATTTAAAGTTTTGCCCCCTAAATCAGTAAGTATTAATTATCTGGAATGTTAACTTACGTGGACATAGTTTCCCTACATGTTCCCTACATAAATGAAGTTTTGATGTACATGATCTTTTTCTGTCTCCTTTAGTACATATACAAAATAGGAAACAATGCAAAGATTCAAGAAGGAATCAATACTTTCTAATTTTTAATGCTTTCTCATGCCTCAGATTATCTTGTACTTACTTTTATAATCCAAAAAATATTATCACACATTCATACTCTGCTTTCTGGTTTGTAAAATACTTTATTTTCATCTATGTTTATGTTTATCCCCAATCTATGCCATCTCCATGAGTTTCTTGAGGGCAAGGACAGTGTTTCATTTTCCTTCAGTACCTAGAACATTTCCTTGCATATAGGAGGTTCTCAATAAAAGTCTGTTGAATTGAACTGCTATGCAACTGGACTCTGATTATTTCATGTGCCAATCAACTAACAGATATTTGATATCTAACTGCATGGTAGACACTGTGATAGGAAACAAATAAGACACAGGACCTGCCTTCAGGGAGCTTACAATCTAATTTTCTTCAAAATTCTCTGTCTGGTATTCAAAGCTCTTCATAACCTAGCCCTCTCCTACCTTTCCAGTGTTCCTACACCTCACTCCTCGACACATACTCTTTGATCCAGTGGCACTGGCTTCCTAGTTATTCCATGAACAAGACACTCCATCTCTCAGCTCTGGGCATTTTCTCTGGCTGCCCCTGAGCCTGGAATGCTCTCCTTCCTCCTCTCTAACTACTGACCTCATGTCTGCCTTTAAATTCCAACTAAAATCCACTTTCTATAAGAAGCCTTCCTCAACCCTTCTTAATTCCAGCTTTTCATTTTCCTTCTTTTAATCATTTTTCTTCTTTTCCTCCTTTTAATTATTTTCTATTTATCCTGTACATAGTTTGCTTTGCATTTATTTGTTTGCATATCGTCTCCTCCATTGAATTGTAAGCTCCTTAAGGGAAAGGACTATCTTTTGCCTCTTTTTGTATCCAGAGCATTTAGCACAGTGCCCGGCACATGGTAGGTCTTTAATAAATGTTTATTGAATTATTAAATTGAATTGTCTCTTAGCAGAAAAAGAAGGTAGTATGAAACCTGTATGATACAAGGCAATATGTGCTAAATGAGAGATTTAACCAATTAAGTGCTATAAGATTTCAGAGAAAGCACCAGTGTCCAGGAAAAGTTTCTTAGACAAGGTGGAATGGCAACTAGCAGAGGAAGGGGGAAGGGACATTCCAAGTGAGAGGAATAGCAACAGCAAGGTCATAGAATGAGAGATTTAGCATTTAAAAGGACCTTAGAGGTCCTCTCTTGCAACTTCTTCATTTTACAGATGGTAAAATGGAGACCCAAAAAAGTTAAATGACTTAACTGTATCTTACATTTCAGTGCTACATTCTATTCAGTACTTCATGAATACTATTGAAGAAATGAATGAATGAATGAATGGCTATTCTCTCAAAAGCAGAAAGAATTGATACAGTCCCACCTGAGATAAGTGTTCTTAAGTCTTATAGACACATAAAAGATGCCAAGTATTGCTGGATACCAACTATAACAGCACAGTTTAGCTTTTCCCATTGTACTCATAGATACATGCCACATCATTAGATGACATCACATAAATCACATCAGTAATTCCTTTTAGAGTCTAAGGCAAGTACAGGTATAGGTGCCCAGATGTATTATAAACCCCAGAAGACAGTTGGTCCAGGAGGCACTACTGGAGGGGGAGGCACAGATCATGAGCACAAGTGGAATGAATGAGTCATGTAGAAGATAGGGTAGAATTCAAGAAAGGCATTTCAACTTCCAGACGTCAAACCCAAACATATTGTAGGGTATGCAGACTGCTTCTGCTCTTTGCATAATTATAAACTCCCCCTCAAAAGAGTAAACATTGCTGCTGACTTCAAAAACATACGACAAAGTAGTATTAAATATGCATTGCTAATTGGACTTTCTAATTTTGCTAGCAGTTTCACGCAGACATGCACTATTCTGCAGATGCTGCAGAGTTTAAATAAAACCTTCATCCTGCCTTGTGAAAAAGAAACCAGTAAGAAAAAGAAGGAAAGGCCTGGTTTAAACTAAAGAGTTCAACTTGAAGCCACTGAAGTACCCCTTTGAGAGCGTTCTATAACAACAAAGTTTATGGAGGTGAAAATTGACAGGACCATCCGAGTTGAGGTGCTCATCACTTCTTGTCTAAACTATTGCAATAGTTTCATAATTGGTATCCATACCTCTAGTCTTTTCCCTCTCCAATCCATCCTCCACATTGCTATTCCTAAAATACAGAACTGAACATATATATCACTCTGTAACCCAAAAAGCCTCCAGTGCCTGTCTCTTGCCTTTGGAATAAAATAAATAATTCTCTGTTTGTCATTTTAAAATCCTTCATAGTCTGACTCCAATCTAGCTTTCTAGCTTGATTACACACTATTCCACTTTCACATGCTTTATAGTCCAGCCAAACTTATTTACTTGTTCCTCACACATACCATATCTTGCTTTTGAGGCCCTTGTATAGGCTGTTTCTGTGCCCAGAATGCACTGCCTCCTCCCCTCTGCCTCTTAGATTTCCTAGCTTCCTTTAGAGGTCAGCTCAGGGTCCACCTACTACATGAAGTTTTTCCTGATCTCCCCTGCTGACAGTACCTTCCCCCAAAAAATGACCTTGTATTTGTGGACTTGGTATCTACTTATATGTGTATGTGTTATTTTCCCAATTGAATGTAAGCTCCTTGAGAGCAGGGCTTTTATTTTTGTCTTATATTTTGTCTTAGTACAGTGCTGGCATAGTGTCAGAGTAGGAACCTATTAAATACTTTTTGGTTGATCGATTGACTTAGTAACTGCTTATATAGAGAGAATAAGGGAGAGTCAAAGAAGACTCCAAGATTTCAAACCTGAATGACCAGAAGATCAGTGGATCCTCCATCATTCTCATCATAGCTAGTTCCTTAGTCGAGTCTTAATAAAGTTCCCTTCAAGTATAATTCTCTGCTGGGTTCTTAGGGTTCTGCTCTTGTAGAATCCTGGTTCATTGTTGTGTCTAGCTGGTCCTCAGTGCATCTCTTCGCTCCCAATGTAAATGCTATTATCAGCCACAAATGCTACAGGAATGTTTCTACCGGGTCTAGTGTATACTGCTTACCAACACTAACATTCAAGACCTCTACATCTTCTGACCTTTCAGAGTTCACAAAGTCATAACCTGATCAGTTCTACCTTTGGACATTCTGTCACCTTTTCTCCAGGAGATCTTCTCTTTTCATTCAATCAATCAATCAATATTTAATAAGTGCCTACTATGTACCAGGCACTGTGCTAAGATTCACCAGATGCATTGTCTTCTATTACAATCTCTCCAGTAATATGGTCAATCAGAAAGGAGGAGGGAAGAGAGAGAAGAAGGTACCTCCCTTGCTCACCTGCCCCTAAGAGCAATTCCCTCTCAGGAATAGTGGAATCCTTAGCCTTGAAATCTGTAATCTTCTCAACTAGCATGCTATTTGTTTATATTGGCCAAGAGGTCTTAATCTGTCAAGTTGATCTTCAAGTAAACACAAGCTATTTCTTGAATCCAGAGCCTCTGTGTTCCTTGATTAGGGACTTATTCACACCTAGTTTACTTATTTATTTAGCTTACTGATTTATTTAGTTGCTATGCCTGAGCCTTCTTTGATTAATTGGGCTGAGGGGTGAGTTCTCACCTTTAAGAAAGAAAAGTATAGTCTCTTCAAGGGAGGAGAGAGTATCTAAGATAAGAGAGTAGTTACCAGTATCCAAAACCATAGAGAGATCAAGAAGGATAAGGACTGAGAAAAGGCCATTAGAAGTTGTCATTTGAATATCCTTGGTAACCTTAGAGAGAACAATTTCAATTGAGCAGTAGAGTCAAAAGCCAAATTACAAGGAGCTGAGAAATGAGGAATTCAATGAGTATAAAAAACTTCTTCTAGACATTTGACTCTAAAAGAGAGAAGAGATAGAGAGAGGGTGATAGCTTGAGAGGATAGCTGGGTCAAGTCAAGGTTTTTTAGAAATAAAGATATCAGGTCATGTTTGTAGGCAGTAGGGGGAAGGATCCAGTAGCTAGAAATTAATCAAAGAAATTTCACCATGAAAGAAGAATAAGAGCAAAGATGCAGAAGTAGGAATGAACATAGAAAAAGTGGAATGGCTGAGATTAGGTCAGATAAGGGAGGTTTTGAATTCCTGCTGCATGAGTGACATACTTTTTCTGTATAAGTCTCACATTTGGTGAACACCTGGTATACAACAGATATTGATGCAGCAATAAAACTGCCTTTTTCTATTTAAGTTCGCTACTATATCCCATCTACAGAGCACCAAGCTGCCTGATGTTGTCCGCAATATTTCAAATGAGTCAGTATTGTACTAATTGAGGTTTTGGTTTTTTTTTTTTTCCCTATCCCAGATGCAGCATTTGATGCAAGGGAAAGAACAAAATTAGCCTAATAATCTGTATGCTTGTGACAATGTGTCCACACTTGGAAATTTTTAACTAGTCAGAATCTAAAAGTCGATACCTTTGTGTGTCTGGCATCCTGGCTGGAATACTGATTTTTATATAAAAGATGATGAGCTTCTTCAGAAAGCATTTCAGACAGATGAATGTAAATAATCTTAATACAGAGGTGACTGGGGAGGAGAGTAGAAAGGGGCTATTTCCCACATCTCATGAGTTTCCTCAGAGAGATTTGTTAAAATGGTGGCAAGATAAGATTCAAAAGCATAAGCAACTAGAGTTGAGAGCCAGACCCTGACCTTTAGCCCCTGTAAAAGTGAATGTAAAGCACAACAAACAATAATAATAGCTAGCAGTTAATGCTAGAGCTTTAGGGATTGCAACACATTTTATGTATCTTATTTCTTTTGATCTTTATTACAACCTTGTGACTTAGGGTTATCATTACCCCTATTTTACAGATAAGAAAACTGAGAGTGAGAGAGGTTAATTGATTTGCCCAGGATCACACTGGAAACTGACAGAGGCTAGATTTGAATTTAGGTCTCCATGACTCCAAGTCTAGAAGTGCATGAGAGGCAGCACCCAATCAAACAAGGTAAAATTTAATAGGAACAAATGCAAAGTCCTACATTTAGGCTTTAGAAAAAGAATCAGTATTACAACTATAATATGAGGAACATACTATAGCAAGCAGTCGGATAAAAAATACTTGAGGGTTTTAATTGAATTATCAGCTCAATACCAAGCAACAGTGTGACACAGCTACTAAAAAAAAGAGAATTCATTTGGATTTGCCGAAGTATAGTATCCATAACATGGAGAAAATAATTCTACTGTGCACTAATCCAAAGGTATCAACATTCTCCAAGGACAGCTAAACCAGATTAAACTATAATTATGAAGTATTTAACAGAATGAATAAAAATACAATAAAATATAGATAATGTTAATTGATGGTCTTCTAAGTCATTATGTGACCTGCAGGAATACTTAAGTACCATCTAGTGGCCCCTGTTTCTATTTGACTTCAACACCACTGTTCTAATCTACTTAAGCCATGCCTAAACTATTGTGTTCACTTCTGGGCTCCACATACATTTTAAAACATTGACTAAACAGAAGACCTCACCATCTATTGAACTACTTTTTATTAGTTGTCTTTTCTTAGTCTTTTTAACTTGTCCCATCACATAGAAGCAAAACTATATGAAAAGTTAAAATAAGTCTTGAAATCCCATATGCAACAGCAACACACACATATAATACATATATATGTATATAATTTATTTATTTTATGATTTTAGTAAAATAGTTTGCATGAGAAAGTAGGAAGAACATATGTATATACACCTGTGTACACACATTTTGTAGCTGTTCAACTGTTTTCAATAGTGTCTGACTCTGTGACTCCATTTGGAGTTTTCTTGGCAGATTCTGGAACGGTTTGCCATTTCCTTCTCCAGCTCATTTTACAGAGGAGGAAATTGAGGCAAACAGGGTTAAAAGTGACATTCTCAGGGTCACACAGCTAGTAACTGTCTGAGGCCAGATTTGAACTCAGGAAGATTAATCTTCCCAATTCCAGGCAGGCATTCTATTCACTACAACACCTAGCTGCCTATATATATGCATATACATACATACACACACATACATATATATTATATGTAATGTATGTGTATGTATTCCTGCGATACTGTATACCTGGCTATAAGTCATAGATTACCACAGTCTCTTAAGAATTAAAGTTGAGAATCACTCAAAAAGCAATGAAGAGGTAAGCAAGTATGTGGGTAGACACATATATGCATACATACTTTTTTTATACTTTGGTTCTTGTTAAAATGCCTTGGTAGTTTCTTGTTCATCATAGACCTTGAATCTCAAATACTGATCCACCTTTTGCCTGGCCCTATTGTTAGTAAAAGCTATGAGCTCATAAATAAATCATCTATTTTTAAAAATCCCCCCTCCATTCCTGGGCTTGTGGCCAGATAAGACTATCTTTTCACAAATTCAGGCCCAAGGGCTGCTATGAAGTTAAAATTTAAAGTTTGGCCTTTGAACACATATAGCACAGATCTTGGAAGAGGAGAAAACCAATAGGCTCCTCAGAACCCACAGAAGGCAGCAAGACTCCTTTCTGTATTTTTAAGGGAGGTTGAAAGTCTCACTTTTTAGTCTGTTCAAGCTTCCAGGATTTTTTTTCCCAGCTGTTAGCATTTACCCTGGAAGGGTTTAGCAGCAGGCAAAAAAGCCAGAGATACTCTTGGGCCCAGCCCACAGAGCACACCCACGCCTTTGGGGTACCTTAGTAGCCATAGTTCTTACCTTTTGACAGGAAGAGGTAGGAGGCCACACTCCAAACCTTCCTCCCAATAAATCTGGCTTCAGAATTACAAGTTTTGTGCACAGGTTGTTTGTTTTGTTTTTCATTTTTTTGTGCACAGGTTGTTTTGTTTTGTTTTTCATTTTCCACTGATTTACCACAAGTGAATCCAATTTACAGTATTTCCTGTTAGAAGGGGGAAGACCAAAAAGCCCCTGAAATCCAATTTGTTGTCTTTCATTTGGATTGTAACACTGGACGTTCTCCATCAAAGTGGAGCATACTTTGGGTGAGCATATATCTCCATTTTTTTATTCCTGGCTTGATATAAGATCAATGGTTTGTCAAAGTCATCTCTGTTTTTACATCTCTTAAGGAATCTTGTATAATTTTGTTTGTTTGTTTGTTTGTTTTTTTGATGAGGCAATTGGGGTCAAGTGACTTGCCCAGAGTCACATAGCCAGTGAATGTTCTATGTCTGAGGCCAGATTTGAATTCAGGTCCTCCTGATTCCAGGGCCTTTGCTAGCCTGACACCTAGCTGCCCCCGAATCTTGTATAATTTTTGATGCAATGAAAGATACCTTGTTTGGAGAAACTATAAGGTGATGTTTTGCTTTACTAAATCAATGCTTTAAAAAAAAACAATAATAAACAGAAGCATATAGAGTTGATTGTTCGGTATGTATATCTTAGGGAAACACTGAAAACAAATATAATCTTGGAGCAGAATTAAAAAGGAAGAAAAGAATTCAGACTGCACTGCCTTTGGGAAGTCACATTTTACCCCCAAGTAATTCCTGAATCAAAGGCTTGTCATTTTAAAAATATTTTTTCTGGTGATAATGGTATGGCCATGAGCCATAGACTACTACAGTCTCTGATGAATTAAAATTAAAATCACCCAAAAAGCAATGGGGTAGTGGGTGTGAGTAGAATATAACACTTTTCTAATGAAGAACTTCTTGAGATCAGTAAAGAACATCATATACTTGTATAAGTGGAAGAGATGAACTGGTTATATGGCTAGAGCAATGGATAACTGATGGATAGTATATTCCAATATATATGTAATATATATACACATATATGTATGTGTATATATATGCATATATGTGTGCAAATGCATACGTGTGTGTGTGTGTGTGTATAAACCAGATATCTAGAGCCAGAGTTTTTAACCTTCTTTATGTCATGGACCCCTTTCGCAGTCTGATGAAGCCTATGGATTACTTTTCAGAATAATATTCAATTTGTAATTGAAGGAAATACTAAATTTCACTTAGGGGTTAGTTAAAATAAAGATATAGTTTTTCCCATCCAAATTCATAGATCCCCTAAATTCTATCCACGGACCTCAAGTTAAGAACCCCTGATCTAGAGAACTGACTCCAGCATATTGGGGAAACTCCTGTGAAAGATCTATACAGGAAGACATGAACAAAAGTGACACAGGATGAGATGTCATGGATAGGTCCTAATACACATCACTGGAATAAGCACTCATATCACTTAGGTCACAAAATTATTGAAATGTAAGTTTTGACAAACTAGAGCGTGCCTTAAAAAGGGTGGCCAGGATGGCGAGGGAACTTGAAACCATTGGGAATGTTTGATTGAAAAGACAGGGCTTTGTTTGGAGAAGAGAAGACTTAAAGTTTTCTTTAAATATGAAAGGACTTAAAGAGTGGTTATGCTTACTATTTTTAGTTCTAAGTAACAGAAATGGAAGCAAGTAGTAAGTTCTCAATCACTGGAGGCTCAAGCAAACACTGAATGGGTATTTCCCAGGGATATTATAGCTACTGTTACACCCAATACTAACTACTGGATACACTTTTCTAGAGATGGGAAATTGGAAATAAACTCAGTACAGTTTGTATTGACATCTCTAAGCTGGATCTGATTACATATTCTCTTATGATTTATTTCCCCAATTCTGGTACTCACTCCATATGACTTTGAAGCAGGGGAAGTTCCAATTCCCGACCAACACAGACACCATATACCTCAAATACCAATAAGCTCATATACCACACAATGATGCCTCAATGGAAGAACAAGAACCAAATGCCGCAGACACCACCCACTGTCTCACCAACAAGCATCACTTGACTTTATCCAAGAGACACCAGTCACCCCCCCCCCATCTGGAGTTTTCCTGCATAACCACTGAGCTTCTCCTCAGTTCTAAGGTTCTAGGATTCTAGGACTTGTCTCTAGAAATTCTTCAGCCCAAACTCCTGATTTTGCATATGAGGAAACAAACTGAGAAAGGTAATATAGAATTATGTTCAGTTGCTTCAGTCATGTCTGACTCTTCATGACCCTATTTGGGGTTTTCTTGGCAAAGATACTAGAGCAGTTTGCCATTTCCTTCTCCAGCTCATTTTACAGATGAGGGAACCGAAGCAAACAGTGACTTGCCCAGGGTCACACAGCCAGATTTGAACTCAGGAAGATGAGTCTTCCTGATTCCAGGCCCAGTGCTCTATCCACTGTGCCACCTAACTGCCCCAAAATAGAAACATACAGTCAGGGAATTTAAGGGAAACTTAGATGTCACTTAGTTCAACTTCCTACCCCATGTCTCCCTAGCAGATGGTTACTTCAGTTCTACTTGAACCCTTCCAATGACAAGGGTTCCATTATTCATAGAGCATCTGTTGTTGTTGTTTTTCCATTGTTGAACAGGTTTAGTTGCATGAGATGCAGCAGATAATGGCAAAGCAATCGCATTCACTCTGCAGGATTAGATAGAGAAGACCAGGTTTCACAGACAAGTCCAAAAGGAGACAACAACCTCTATTTCCCCAAATATCATAGAGAAGAGGGGAAGGAGGGAGTCGTAGAATGAATCATCCTCCGAAGTGTCAAAGTTTATATTTGTTGGGTACTCCAAATAACATAGAAGCCTAGAAACAGTTGAAATAGGCAAAAGGGGAAGAGAGAATGTTGTCAGAGAATTGCATAGCTGGAAAACAGAGATTGTAGTCACAAGTTAGGGGAATATTTAGGACATATGAGAACAACTTGAGAGGCACGTGAGTGTAGTATAGTGGATAGAAAGCCAGTATCAGTCAGGAAGACCTAGGTCCAAGTGTTGCCTTTGGCACTTACTGACTGGGATTCTCTAGGCAAATCCCTTACCTCCCAACACTCTAAGCATCTCTCTAAGTCAAAAAGTTGCAAAGTAAGTCTAGATCTGCAGTGGTAGATGGATTTTCCTTATTTGGAATTCCCTATACCAGTGAAATCACAAGTAAAAGAAAAAAGAAAAACCTTGAGGGCAGATTGCCTAAACTGCAGGAAAGTGTGAGTGTGACATGAGAATCATAGGGTGGATTGAAAGTGGTTAGAGAGGTGGAGCAAGTCAAAATTCTGGTCCAATGAGCAAAATTCTTCAAAAGTGTCTGGTACCCACTAGACAAGTGTCTAGTAGCCTGCTATCTCCAGAAAGGTCATTATCAGCCACCTCCTCTCGTGGACCCCAGTCTATAAATAGAATACTTGGGTAGTGGTTGCAATATTGGAAGCAACCCCAGGAAGGAAAAAAAAAAAGAATCAGACTTGGAAAAGAAGCACTGGCCTGAAGGAAACCAAGCAGAAGCTCATTAAAACCAGACAGCAGGAATGTAAAGTTGAATAAATAGAACTGGTCCTCTCCAGGCTTTTTTTTTTTTTTTTTGCTGTGTCTTCAAGGTAATTATCTATGAAGGGAAACCTCTGAGTGGGCTCCAAAAGCAATACTGGTATGCTTTTAGCTTGGGAAATGGATCTGGAGTTGACTGGAGAGAGTCATGAACAACCTTAGAGATTAGGATGATGTTCACTAAGAATAAAAAGAAGGCAAATAAGAGATCCTCTTCACAATAAATGAAGTCCCATCCTTTGAAAGAAAGTATAGAGGATGTCCCAAAAGTTTTGAGACATCCTCTACTCTGAAACAAATGGAGTCTAAATATCATATCCAAGTAATTCGATTGCTGAAATAAGCATATGGAAAACAGCAGGTAATTAGTTGTCTACTTTTCCCCACATTCAGATTGGGAAATCACTCTCCTACCTGTAATGAAGTAACTTGGCATAGTGGTTTGAAGGTTGATCTTGGAGTCAGGAAGATGGGTTTGAATTCTTTCTCAGGCACTTATTCCAGGGATACAGGAAATCATGTCTTGGAACTTTAGATTCCTCATCTGTAAAAGTAGAATGTTGGATTCGACCTCTAATGCCTTCCTGTTCTAAAGCTACAATTTGATGATCCTATGTAACCTTCTTGGATCAGTTCCCCAATGGCACAAGGTACTTTATACATAGTTGGAAAGTCTGTAGATTGTTAATAATACTTTACTTTCCTAGAGCCATTTATGTTTTTCAAAGAGATTTCATACAGCTTTACTCATTGAATCTTTAGAACACACCTGGTGATGAATTTTTCAGTCTTGACAACTCATGAAATGTGCAGGTTGTCTATGGTCTTAATCAGTGGACGAAGTGTCTATGCCAATGAAATTAATTATCTTTCAAAGAATCAAAATAACATCCCAAAGAAAAAGGCAGGGATTATTATATCTGTTTTATATTAAGAAACTCAGCCATAAAGAGATTAAGTGATCTTACTGAAAACTAGTGGAGGATTCAAAACTAGAACTCAAATCTTTCCCCCCTTAGTTGAGTGCTCATCCCACTAGACACTGAGGATTAAGTTGATAGCATCATCTATCGCTTTCCCACAATGTTAAGGGCTGATGCCACTTACTGGTCTACCTCATAAGAACATAAGAGCAAGATTTTAATTAATCACATTTTTAAAAAAGCAAATCCAAATGCTTTTTCATACTTCCAAAGGGAAAAAAATGCAGTAACTTCTCTCCTGTTTTGATTGGGAAAGCACTGGATTTGAAGTCAGATAACATTGCTTTGAGTTCTACCTCTGGAGAGAGGATTCTGAGAAGGCAGTGGAGTAGGTCAGAAAATTCCAATCTGCCCCACACACAAGATAAAATAAATAAGAGCAGTAACAGAACAGTGATCCTTCTTGGACAATCAGGGAAGAGCTCAAGAAAAATTCCAGGATTTGGTCCCTGTGAAGAGTAAATACCTCCAAGTGAGGTCCACTTAAACAACAAGCAACAAGTCCTGGGGTTAGTTGGGTTGGGAGGTTGCCTCAGCCCCAGCTACAAGAACTTTTACCCCCAGAATAGTGGTGGGAGCTGGGTGTCCAAGCTGAAAAGATCAGAGGAACCTCAGTTGACGAGGAATGACAAAGCCAGCTGTGGAGATAGACCAGGGGCGAGAAGGAACCAGCACATACCCAATGAGTACAGAAGCAGTGGGATGGGGATGCCACTGACTGTGGGTGCTTATAGGAGGCTGGAGGTCTTGGTTTTGGTTCCAGGCCAGAGGGGAGAACTGAAGGAGAATCTGAGGCCAGAGGCACCATCCCTCATACCTCAGGACTACAGGTGGTAACAAAAACTAAGCTGCTGCCAAAAAAAAAAAATGAACAGGCAAAGAAGAAAGAATCCAAACATAGAAAGTTGCTATGGGAATAGAGAAGACCAGGATTCGTGTTCAGAGGATACTGAAGGAAAGAAAACCTCTTCTACCCCCAAAGAGTAACATCAAATGGTCACCTGCCCAAAAAGAATTCATAGAAGAACTTTAAAAAGACTTTAAAATCAAATGAAAGGGGTAGCTAGATGGCTCAGTGGATAGAGCACTGACCCTGGATTCAGAAAAACCTGAGTTCAAATCTGGCCTCAGACAATTGACACAAACCAGCTACATGACCCTGGGCAAGTCACCTCACCCCATTGCCTTGCCCCCCCAAAAAAAAAGTCAAATGAAAGAGATTGAGGAAAAACTATAAAAAAAATCCAAGAAAAATGAGAAAATTATGAAAAGAAAATCAACCAATTAGAAAAGGAGATCCAGAATCATAAGGAAGAAAACAACTCCTTGAAGTTAAGTGAGTTACAGGAAGAAATAGACAGCAAAACTATACTAGTGGGGGATCTCAACCTTTCCCTCTCAGAATTAGATAAATCTAATCACAAAATAAACAAGAAAGAAGTTAAGGAGGTGAATAGAATTTTAGTTAGATATGGTAGACCTCTGGAGAAAATTGAATAGGGAGAGAAAAAAATATACTTTTTAAAATAATTTATTTCTTTTTAGTTTTCAACATTCACTTCCATAAGATTTTGAGTTTTATATTTTCTCCCACTCCTTCCCCTCTCCCCACCCCAAGATGGCATGCGATCTGATAAAGGCTCTACTTATATTTTCATATTAAGCATATTTTCATATTAGTCGTGATGTAAAGAGGAATTAGAAGTAATGGGAGGAACCATAAGAATGAAGAAACAAAACAAAACAACAAAAGAAAAGGAGAGCAAATAGTATGCTTCCATCTGCATTCACACTCCATAGTTCTTTCTCTGGATGTGGATAGCATTTTCCCTCATGAGTCTTTTGGAGTTATCTTAGATCATTGTATTGCTGAAAAGAGCTAAATCTATCTGAGTCAGTCATCACACAATGTCACTGTTACTATGCATAATGTTCTCCTGGTTTTGTTCATTTCACTCAACATCACTTCATATAAGTCTTTCCATGTTTTTATGAAGTCCACCTGCTCATCATTTGTTATAGCACAATAATATTCCATTACATGCATATACCACAACTTGTTCAACCATTCCCCAATCGATGGGCATCTCCTAAATTTCCAATTCTTTGCCTCCACAAAAAGAGCTACTATAAATATTTTTGTACATGTGGGTCCTTTCCCCTTTTTTATGATCTCTTTGGGGTACAGACCTAGTAGCACTGTTGATGGATCAAAGGGTATGCACAGTTTTATAACCCTTTGGGCAAAATTCCAAATTGTTCTCCAAAATGGCTGGATCAGTTCACAACTCCACCAACAATGCATAATGTTCCAGTTTTCCCACATCTTTTCCAATATTTATCATTTTCCTGTTTTGTCATATTAGCCAGTTTGATAGGTGTGATGTGGTACCTCAGAGTGTTTTGATTTGTATTTCCCTAATCAATAGTGATTTAGAGCACTTTTTTCATATGATTATAGATAGCTTTAATTTCTTCATCTGAAAACTGCCTGTTCATATCCTTTGACCATTTATTAATTGAGGAATGACTTATATTCTCATAAAATTGACTCAGTTCTTTCTATTTTTAGAAATGATGCTTGTATCAGAGATACTGGCTGTAAAAAATTGTTTCCCAGCTTTATGCTTCCCTTCTAATCTTGGTTGCATTTGGTTTGTTTGTGCAAAAACTTTTCAATTTAATGTAATCAAAGTCATCCATTTTGTGATTCATAATGTTCTCTATCTCTTGCTTGGTCATAAATTTTTCCCTTCTCCATAGACCTGATAGATAAACTATTCCTTACTCTCCTAGTTTGCTTATAGTATCAGTCTTTATATCTAAATCATGTACCCATTTTGACTTTATATTGATATAGGGTTTAAGCTGTTAGTCTATGCCTAGTTTCTGCCATACTCTTTTATAGTTTTCCCAGCAGTTTTTCTTAAATAGTGAGTTCTTATCCTAGAAGCTGGAGTCTTTGGATTTATCAAATAGCAGATTTCTATACTCATTGACTGTTGTGTCTTGCATACCTAACCTATTCCACTGATCCACCACTCTATTTCTTAGCCAGTACCAAGTAGTTTTGATGATTGCTGCTTTATAATATAATTTAAGATCTAGAATAGCTAGGTCAACTTCCCTTGCATTTCTTTTTGTTAGTTCCCTTGATATTCTGGACCTTTTGTTCTTCCAGATGAATTTTGTTATTGTTTTTTCTTTTTCTATAAAATAAGTTTTGGTGGTTTGATTGGTATGGCACCAAATAAGTAAATTAATTTAGGTAGAATTGTCATTTTTATTATTTTAGCTCAGCCTATCCGTGAGCAACTTATATCTTTCCAATTATTTAGATCTGGGAATATACATTTCTCAGTGGTACATCACATGTACACAAAAATTGACCACATACTAGGGTATAAGAACCTCACAATCCAATGCAGAAAGGCAGAAATATTAAATGCATCCTTTTGAGATCATGATGCAATAAAAATTACATGTAATAAAGGGTCACGGAGAGATAGACTAAAAATTAATTGGAAACTAAATAATCTAATCCTAAAGAATGAGTGGGTCAAATAACAAATCATAGAAACAATCAATAACTTCATCCAAGAGAATGACAAGAGTGAGACAACATACCAAAACTTATAGGATGCAGCCAAAGTGGTTCTTAGGGGAAATTTTATATCTCTAAATGCTTATGTGAATAAAATAGAGAGGGGCAGCTAGGTGGCGCAGGGGATAGAGCACTGGCCCTGAAGTCAGGACGACCTGAGTTCAAATCTGGCCTCAGAATAAACACTTGACACTTACTAGCTGTGTGACCCTGGGCAAGTCACTTAACCCCAATTGCCTAAAAAAAAAGATAATAAATGAATAAAATAGAAAAAGAAGAGATCAATGAATTGGGCATGCAAATAAAAAAGCTAGAGAAAGAACAAATTAAAAATCCTCAATGGAATACTAAATTATAAATTCTGAAAATCAAAAGAGAGATTAATAAAATTGAAATTAAGTAAACTATTGAACTAATAAATAAAACTATGAGCTAGTTTTATGGAAAAAAACAATAGATAAACCTTTGGTTAATTTTATTAAAAAAAGACAAAGAAAACCAAATTACTACTATCAAAACCAATTACTAGTATCAAAACCAATTACTAGTATCAAAAATGAAAAGGGTGAATTCACCACCAATGAAGAGGAAATTAAAACAATAATTAGGAGCTATTTTGCCAAACTGCACGCCAATAAATCTGACAATCTAAGTGAAATCAAGGAATATTTGCAAAAAAAAAAATGCCCAGATTAACAGAAGAGGAAATAAAATACTTAACACCATGTCAGAAAAAAAATTGAAGAAGCCATCATTGAACTCCCTAAGAAAAAGTCTCCAGGGCCCTATAGAGAAGGGAAGAATTTATGACCAAACAAGAGATAGAGAACATTATGAAATGCAAAATGGATAATTTTGATTACATTAAATTAAAAAGTTTCTGCACAAACAAAACCAATGCAACCAAAATTAGAAAGGAAGCAGAAAGCTGGGAAAGAATTTTTACAACCAGTGTCTCTGATAAGGGCCTCATTTCTAAATTATATAGAGAATTAAGTCAAATTGATAAGAATACAAGTCATTTCCCAATTGATAAATGGTCAAAGGATATGAACAGGCAGTTCTCAGATGAAGAAATTAAAGTTATCTATAGTCATGTGAAAAAAATGCCCTAAATCTCTATTGATTAGAGAAATGCTAATTAAAACACTCTGAGGTACCACATCATACCTATCAGATTGGCTAACATGACAAAACAGGAAAATGATAAATGTTGGAGAAGATGTGGGAAAATTGGAACACTAATGCATTGTTAGTGGAGTTGTGAACTGATCCAACCACTCTGGAGAACAATTTGAAACTTTGCCCAAAGGGATATAAAACTGTGCATACCCTTATCTGAAAGAGATCATAAAAAAGGGGAAAGGGCTCACATGTACAAAAAAATTTATAGTAGCTCTTCTGTGGAGGCAAAGAATTGGAAATTGAGGGGATGCCCCTCAATTGGGGAATGGCTGAACAACTTGTGGTATATGAATGTAATAGAATATTATTGTTCCATAAGAAATGGTGAGCAGGCTGGTTTCAGAAAAACCTGGAAAGACTTGCATGAACTGATGCTGAGTGAAATGAGCAGAACAGGAGAACATTACACAATAACAGCAACATTGTGCAATGACTGACTTTGATAGATTCAGCTCTTCTCAGTAACGCAATGATCTAAGACAACTCCAAAAGACTCATGATGGAAAATGCTATCCACATCCAGAGAAAGAACTATGGCATCTGAATGCAGATTGAAGCATACTATTTTCTCTTTTTTTGTTGTTGGGTTTTGCTTTTGCTTTTTCATGGTTTTTCCCTTTTATTCTGATTCTTCTTTCACAACATGACTAAAGTAGAAATATGTTTAATATGACCATACATGTATGCCCATATCAGTTTGCAGGCCATCTTAAGGAGGGGAGAATGGAGGGAGGGGGGAAATTAGAACTCAAGATCTTATAAAAATGAATATTGAAAACTAAAAATTAATTAATTGAAAAAGAGAAGAAAGACAATGACTCCTTGAAAATAAGAATTGGGGAAGGGGAAGTCAGGGGAGTTATAAGAGATCAAGAAATAATAAAACATAAAGAATGAAAAAAATAGAAGAGAATGTGAAACATCTCATAAGAAAAATAACTGATCTGGAGAACTGATCAAGAAGAGAAAACTTAAGAATTACTGGACTACCTGAAAGCTATGATCAAAAAAAGAATCTTGATACAATAATACAAGAAATAATTTTTTAAAATTGTCCTGAAGCATTAGAACAAGAGGGGAAACTAGAAATAGAAAAGTCCACTGATCACCACCTGAAAGAGATCCTACAAGGAAAACCCACAGGAATATCATAGTCAAATTCCAAAACCCCCAGCTCAAGGATAAAATATTATGAGCAAGAAGAAAAAAAACATTTAAATATGGCAGTGCCACAGTTAGAACCACGTAAGACCTAGTAGGGGTAACACTAAAAGACCTCAGGTCTTGGAACACTATATAAGGAAGAGCAAAAGAACTGGTGTTCTGGCTGAAAATATCATACCCAGCAAAACTAAGCATAATCCTGAACGAAAAAAAAAAATGAGCATTTAATGAATTGTCAGACTTTTGGGATTTTGTAAAAAAAAAACAAAACTAAACTTAATAGAATGATTTGATATGCAAGATCTAAGAGGTACATACCAGAGACTAATTACAAGAGACTCAATAAGGACAGTTTACCTTTTACGTATATAAAATGTAAAACCTATGCCTAAGATTTTTATTAGTAATTGGGTAGTTCGTAAGAAAGATTAGGGTAGACCTGACTATGATATGATTTTAAAAAGTAAAACCATTTAGGAACAGCTAAAAAAGAGTAATTATCTTATACAAATGAAGCATGAGAGGAAGAACCAACACTGAGGAATTATATGGGGGAGGAGAGCTGTTATTTCTGGAAACCTATTATCATTAGGAATGGGTACAAGAGGGAACACTACATATACATCTAGAAGAATCTAAAAGTCCTCTAAATTCCCAAAGAAATAAAACATTAAGGGGATAGGGATGGAGGAGAGGACAAGGGAGAGATCTTTAGAGGGGAGGGTGAGGGAATAGGTTAAAGTGGGTATAGAAGGGTATATAATGGGAATGAGAGGATAAGGGAGGGATCCTTGGTGGGGGGAGGGATAGATCAAGTAATGGGAGGGCAAGGTAGTGGTTAGAAGTAAAGTAGAGGAGTCAGGAGGGATAGGAAATAAGAGATATGAATAAACATAAAATAAAGGCCAGGAGTAGAATTTGTTAGGGAAGAAGGAGGAGGGGTGGTAATTACGATCTTGGACAAAGTTAAGGCTAAAATAGACTTAATCAAAAGAGAAAAATAGGGAAACTACACTATGTGTCAGCCATATTTATCAATCTTGTTTTAGACTATTTAAAACAACTGGACAGTATAAAGTGGGAATATTGCTGTGGTGTAGGAAATGATGAGCT
Source organism: Vombatus ursinus (assembly GCF_900497805.2). NCBI lineage: Eukaryota > Metazoa > Chordata > Mammalia > Diprotodontia > Vombatidae > Vombatus > Vombatus ursinus. Next base: position 20,951,084 of record NW_020954641.1, read on the forward strand.
GGTGGACTTTGGAAAATATGGACTTAGACTTATGAAGGAAGAGATTATCCACCCTCAGAGAAAAAAGAGGACAAATAAGTATAGTACGGTCTTACATAGATGCATATGAATATATATGTATATATATGACTATGATTATCAACCTAACTATATGTACGTGTAAGTAAGTGTAGGCATGCACAGGTATATGTGTGTATATGTATATCTTTATGTGAATATGTATATATATGTATATATGTATGCATGTGTATATGTGTGCACATGTGTGTTACAAAAGAACAAAAGAAAACTTACAAGGAAGCAAAGAAAAGATGAACAGTTCCCAACACAATGTGTAGTATTTATTATATAGGCTTTCTTGAAATGGAAGTTCATTGCTGTGTATTTTGAATACTCTCTCACATTTTGCTGTGCACATGGCAATGTTTTATTTTTCTTTTCTTATTTTGTATTATTTTAGTTTTGGTATTTAAGTTAGTTTCTTTTTTTCTTTTCTTTTTTGAATTTAAGTTTAAAATTTTAAAAAATACAAAAAAAATAAATTAGAAAGAAAAAATTTCTACCTCTGCGATTTACTTCCTAGATGACCTTGGCAAATTGTTTTAACCTTCCTATGCCTCAGATTCCTCTTAAGTGAAGGTATTGGAGTAGATCAGAGGTATTAAACATGCTGTCCATAACCCCTTCAGTCTATAATACTCCCCAGGAACCAACTTAAAATGTAACTGGGAAATATCAACAAAATAAATAAACACAAAATAAGAAAATAAGGTGGTAGTGGATAGAAACACTGAGCTTAATGTTAGAAAGACTTGGGTTCAAATCCAGCCTCATATATTTGTTAGCTATGTGACCCTGTGCAAGTCACTTAATCTCAGTTTGACTGTTTTGTTGACTGTAAAATGAGGATCATAATAGCATTTACCTCCCAGAGTTGTTGTGAGGATCAAATAAAATATTTGTAAAGCACTTAGCACAGTGCCTGGTAAATAGTAAACACTTTATAAATGCTAGCTATTATTTTTAACATTATCACATTTTAAAACTGTTCATATGTGGTCCTCAGGGATCCCTATGTACAGATTAGTAGCCTCCTTTTCTATTTGAGCTTGACACCACTGGACCAAGTAATTTCTACAGTCCCTTTCAGCCCAAAATCCATAATCTTGTTGTAACACTAGGTGTGGCTATGGAGCCTAAGAAGCCGGTGCTCTACTCACTTTCCCTTCCCAACTATAACTGGGAGGCATTAAAATCCTCACAGATCACTCCTACTAGAATGGCACAGAAATGAGATTTCTCCTCCAGGTTCTCCTAGCCCCACATACCCTTGATTTCAATTAACAACATAACCATAGAAAATGCCAACACACTCATAAGCAAGAATGAGACTTACAAACTACCATCAACTGCTGGGAAATAGAATGATAGGACCACCAAAGCAGACGGAAAGAAAGACACTGAAGAGAAAGAAGATGCACCTCAACTTCTTGGCATCAAAAGCTGAGGGGGGCAAAGTAGAAGATGGATAAATTTACCAGGTCACAGCAATATTTCATGGTAGGTTCATTCAAGCAAATGTCAAGTTTTGTCCAGGAAAATCATTCCTTAGGTGGATCAAGCCAAGCAAAGCTCCAAATCCTTGAGATTATAGTTGACTTTATAGTCAATCCAAGGTAGCCTAGTTCTCAGCTCTCCCAGCCCTTTAGTCTTTCCTTCCCCTTGGAAAATTACTTCCCAGAATCCCTGCTGTTGCAATCTGGAATCTGGTGGATATGGATAAACTTTAAAAGGAAAGATTGAAGGAAGGTCTCTTGGAAAATAAGTGAAGCCAAAAGATTGACTTCTGATTAATTGCTTCATTATTTCCAAATTAAGCATTTGCTTTCATCCTGTATAAACTCATTATAATTACCATCAAAATAATGAGAAGGTTTAATAGTCGTTCTTTAAGCACCCTTCTAGCTCTCAATTGTTTCACTAACTCTCCCAAAGAAACTACACATACTGTTGCTTTATCTTTAAGAGACAAATGCGATGTTGTGGAAAGAGCAGTTTGGTTGTTAGTTTTGAATTACAGTTGCAAATGTGCATCTCCCTAAGGAGTTAGGGAGAGTGTGTGTTTATTTTTTACCTATGAAAAATCTGTGGAAAAGACAGAAAAAGAAAGTGAGGAGAGCTTTATTATGAGAACTATCTTAACAGTTATTTTATGAAGAAACATAAAGAGAATTTTATTTAGAATCTGAAAGGAAATGACAGTTTACGGTACATTTTGGAAAGATTGTCAATTGTGATGGTTGAAGAGAGAACAAAGAAAAAGGATCAAAATGACATTTTCTGAGAGACTGAATTATCTCTTATCTTGAGGAGAAATACAAAGATGATTCTTGATAGATTTTAATCAGTATCTTAAATAAATTGAATGGCAGAATTGTGTTTTACCATTATAGTGACAGTTTAAGATTATTCTGGCTGTGATTTTTCACACAAACACTATAAATATTTATCTATGTCTTTGTTTTGTTATTGATTTTATTATTAACAAACTACATATTATGTAACATTTAATTCTAAGAAATTAAAGCACATATGAGTAATCACTAATGGAAAAGAAAGTTCTTCCAGCTTATTAAATAAATAGTACTTAATGAACTGGTATTAGGGTTTAACCTAACTGACTAATGAAAAAGAGGTTATAATTTTATTAATAACAAAATGTCCAGATATACTCCTAGATTGCTTTAAAGTTTGGATCAAATAAAAGCTCAAATATGAGAATTAGTCAAGTGGCAGGTTAAAAGATGAACTATCAATATGGTCAGTTGATTCCAGTTTTATGGATTTTAATAATTCATGGATCTGGTACCCTAAAAGCAGTTATGTGGGAACTGAATCCATCTCTTTGCTGTTTCTTTCTGCTAAAACAAAAGGAAGATACCTTTGATGATAATAATATTTTGCCGAGAGATTTTTAATTCCCCCCCATCTTGGCAATGGCCATAGTAATGGCCCTTCTTTTGTCCTTCCTGGAAGGATGGGCATTCCAGCTCCACAGAACTATAAAACCATAGGATTATAGCAATAAAGAGAAACTTAGAGATCACAGAATCAAAAATTTTCACTAGAAAAAACCTGAGAGGTCATCTACTATGATCACATAATTTTATAGATGGGAAACCTTATGTCTTCCTAAAAAAAGGCTGTCATCTAGTCCAAACACCATTATTTTATAATTGAGGAAAATGAGGTACAATAATGGGATTTGGCTTTCCCTTAGATATCCCCTTTTGTTAGTGGCAGAGCTAGGATTAGCAATCCAGTCTTAAAAAAAAACTTCTCTGGATTGAAAGCTTGGCAAGCAAAATAGCATACAAGAGATCTGGTACGATTCACTTATTCTTAAGGACCTTTGCAAACCAGTCTCAGGTGATTAGCATTCTTGTCCACATACATGCACATTTGCTTGCAAAACCTAAGATGAATTTCTCCTCTTTGGTCTTCTGTACTTTCCAGAGAAGTACCATCACAATTGCTGTGCTGCATTAAAAGAGTGCTTTCATTCTATATTTTAATTAGACCCTGATATCTGTTAAAGACTGCCCATGCTTATTTGCACACAACTGCAGGTTACCAGCTAGAAAGAGATCTAACATATCTAGAGACTCCAAATACAGATGAAGTTTTGAGTCATTTAATTTTTATAATAATTGGGTAAGCCTTGTAGAGTGTATAGCCATTATAAAATGAATGGACCATCTTGATCCCAGGTCCTTCACACTGTGTTACAAAACTTGTATTTTACCTCTTCTGTTGATTTTCATAATTGATAGAATAATACAAAGATGAAACTGGCAGCATTACAGTATTAGGAGGTCTTTTGATGGGAGGAGGGAAAGTGGGAATTCAGTAGCCAATTGGATTTATAAAGGCAATTAGAATTTATCAAGGACTTAAATGGTCATCCATTTTTTCAGTAAAACAAATGTGCCGCATACCACTTTAATCTCATATAGTGTGTGTTCTGCCTTTGAATTTTCAGGAAAAGGCATAGATATGACATGGGAATTGGGCAAAGTTGCTTGCAGATGATCAGAATGAACTTGTATACATTCTAATTTTCCTGGAATTGAAGGAACTCTCTTTCTCTTCTGTCCTGAACTTATTTTTACACGAGAAACTTAGTAATGTATTTGATAAGTGATTCATAGAGGACACAGGGACACTTTGAGATGGAAAGATTGATGGGTGAACAAACAGACCTATTTCCCAATGTAAACCATCTATTCCAATAAGACATGACTCCTTACTGTTCCATAAACATTCTGTGTCTATTCCCAATATTCTACTTTTTGGCATGCTATTACCAATGGAACGCCTTATTGCTTCCTCTTTCCCTGTCCATGTTTGACCAATGTTTATTTAAGTACCACATCATAAAGGAAGTGAGAGTTTTCAGAGCCTTCACACAGATTTTTTAGCTGTATAAGTGGAAGGAGACAAAAGCATAGGTCCTGAAAATATTGAGGCAGTAGGGTTAAGTAAAAAAAAAAAAGTGTTGATTTGGAGTCAGAACACCTATTAAAACCCCTTGTCACTTACCATGTGTATAAACTTGGTCAAGTCACTGAATAATTCTGAACCTCAGTTTCCTCCTCTGTAAAATTAAGGGATTGGATTAGATGATCCCTGTGGCATTTTTTTCCAACTCTAGATCTATGATGTATTTACTACCTAGCTCACAGGTTTGTTGTGAGAGCATATATGTGTAAAACACTCCCTAAATTGTTGAGCACTACATAAGAATGTAAGTTAAAATTACTAATTAACTGTCTATCTAACCTTGGGCGATTCATTTCATCTGTCTGGCCTTAGTTTTATACATCCATAAAATGAGGGAATTGAATAATATGCTGACTCAAGATCCTTTCAAACTCTACCATACTATTCTTTTATTTGGTCTCATTCAATCTTTGCAAAGGTTCCTCAACATACCCCTAGGAAAGCAAGTGTCTGAAAGCTTTGGAATGAGAGGTTTAGTTTTATTTTGCCTCCACACACTCCTGGTTCTTGAGAAGTACTCCTCTTAGTTTGAAAAGTCTATTAGCATTTATCAGACACTTGCAATATTTTTACCCCTGTTGCATCTAGTCCAACCCATCCCTGAAATGGAATCTCCTTAAACAACGTCATTGTCAAGATTCAGCTAAAAGACATCCAATGATGGCCTCCACCTCCTGAGGCAGCCCTATCTTCTTTTGGATAGCATTCTTAGGGAGATACCTTTGTCCTGACATCTGGTATAAAACGTGGTCCTCTGCACCTCCAACTGAATGCTTCCAGCTCTTCTCCAGAACCAAGCATAAAAGTTCATTTCCCACCTTCATGACCCTTCAATAATTAAACACAGCTATCACCACATCCATCTTAAATATTTGCTTCTCAATGCTACAGTCTCCAATTCCTTTCAATTCAGACTTCAAAATTTCTTACCTACTATAAAAGCTGTTCTTAAATTCCCAGAGAAATATAATCTCCAGAGATTATATTCATTCATTCATTCATTCATGCATCCATCATCTTTGTCACTCTCAGTGTCTGTCTCTATATCTCTCTCTCCCTTCTTCCTTCCCTCTTCTCCCTCCCCAGTTCACTCTCCCTCCTCCTCTCCCAGATTCACCCCCTCTCATTTCAGCTTCCATACTTCTCCTCCCTAACCCTGCTGGATCCTTCTTATCTCACTCTGTCAGTGACATAAGTTTTTACCCCACCTCCCATCTCTGCAACCTGGTAATTATTTTTTTATTGCCTTCTCTTCCTCCTTTCCAATGGGCAATCAGTCATCAAGTTCCTTTGATATCCTCCAAAGGCATTTTCCACATCCATTCCCTACCCTTGCTCCCTCTTCCACTCTCACTCTTTTCTTCCGCAGATCCCTGCCCCTGTTTTTCCTTCAGATGAACCTTTTTAAAATATCTCAATGAATTTTGAAAGTGTCAATTATTTCATTTCTTTTATCTTAATTTATTTCAAGTGTGCACTAAGATCCCTGATGTCCATGATTGTTTGTCATCAAAATTGTCATAAATAAACCAGTATTCCTGTCCACAGGCTATGTGAGAATGGTCCCTTTTTAATAGTATTCCTATATCCCTTAAGTGAGGAATTAGTTGTCCTTCTAATTTTGGTCAAATGGTGTTGCCTGAATTATTGGTACCCCAGGGAAAGTGAGATAATAGAGATATCTACCTAAATTCTACAGGTGCCTTACAAATACATAAGAGAGTAGAGCTGCTATTTCAACAAAAACGGATGTGGCTTGGTTTTTCATTGTGTTTGTGAAGCTTTAAACAATCAATAACCAAGCAGGGCTGAATTCCTATCCGTGCCAAAACCCAAGTGAGGGAGGTCTGTGCAAGGTCACCCGCCTCACTTTCTCCTCTGGAATCATCTGGGTCCAGTGGTAAGATATAGATCTGGATAACTGGAGATTGCCCCTAGAACTAGAATTAAAGATTCAAGGATATAGTTTTGACTTGACAGGAGAGGAAAAAACAAAGGCACTAATAGAAGTAGGGATATCCAAGAAAGCCCCACCCCTCAAAGGTTCTCTTTTTGGCTCATCTCCCTCCCAAGAATTGCCTCTGGGAAATCTCAGAATATGGCTTAAATATATCCCTTGTATGGGACTCTACTGATGTGGGTAGAAGACTGTCCAGCTCCCACACAAACCCTCAAGGTAACAATGTATATCAGATACAGGACATCTTTTATTTTGCCCTACTGAAAATCCAGGAAAAAATACAAAATATTCATAGATGACCCATATATAGTTGATCCAGTTTTCCTTCCTCTGGCTTCTCCCAGGGCCCTATATGGTCTCCCTAACTATATAGTATTAATGTATGGCTTAGATAACCTTTAGAAGGGCAATGAACTTGGAATTGCTAGAAAGGGATATATACATATGGATATAGATATAATGTACACATGCATGTATGTGCATATATATATATATATAATATGTTTATGCATGCCTGTATATGTATTATGTGTGTATATATCCAGCAAACAGAGAAAGAGGATGTGGGAAGCCATTCCAGGCACAAGAAGCAGTGTAAGTAAAGGTAGAGAGCAGAAAAAGCTATGTTGTATGTTTAAGGGATTAAAAAGTAACCCCATTTGGCTAAAGCTCAGGGTACTCAGAAAAGAATAATGTGAAATACAGCTGGCAAGGTAGGTTGGGGTCAGACAGTAGAGGGCTTTATCTGCCAAGGTAAGGAGTTTAGATCATATCCAACCAAGGATAGGCAGCTACTGAAGGGTTTTTTTTTTTTAGCAGATCAAAGTAATAGAAAAATAATCCCAACAGTCTTACAAAGGACAGATTGGAGGGCAGAGAGAGCTGAAAATGGTTAGGAGGCCATTGCAATAGTCCAGGCAAGTGATAATGAGTCTGTACTGGGGGACAAAAACAACAAAAAACAAAATCAGTGGGAATAGAGAGAAAGAAACAGATCTGAGAGAAGTTTCAGGGGTGGAATCCAGAGGACATGGCAACTGAATACACACATGGGAGACTGGATGAATAGTGGGGACCCTGACCAAAAACATGGCAAAGTCAAGAGTAGGATTAGACAAAAAGACAAAAGCTCCATTTTGAATTTACTGAGACTGAGACGCTGTTGGGACATGGGAACTAGGTTCGGGTTCCATAGTGGAATACATCATGGCTCCCGTGAGACCAGCCTTCAAGAAGCCTCAGATTTACAGATTGGTTCTGGTTAGTGAAGAAGCCAGAGGAAAGGAAAGGGGAGCAAAACTAACTGGTAAAAAAAAAAGTCAAAAGCCTTATTTCTACGATCCCAGACGCAGCAGCCGCAGAGTCATAATCTTTCATTTCATCCTAGTAGGAGTGACTGCAATATCTGCTCCCCTCTCTAAAAAGCCAGGTAAATTTCCTTTCCTGCAGTGACTCATTTGTAATCTAACCCATTCCCAGGAGAGTCTGCAAGAAAGATGGTTTCTTGGGATGGGGCTGTGAATTTGTTACTGGAGCTGCTTCCTCTTAGAGAATCTTCCTCATTAAAGGCTGATTGAGTTACACCACGAATTCATTTGAAAGTCAAAAGCAACAGCCAAGGGGTTACAAGTTACTGCTCCACTGGTCGACAATTCTCCTGAGCACCTTGGTTTTGCCTGTGATAAGCAGCCTTTTGGTGAATTACTCCAGCATTTCATTTCACAACTTTAAATCAGTTCCCAGAGTCTGTAGCTGGTGGCTTGAGGCTTTTTCATTTGTTTTTCCCCCTAATGTGCCCCTCCCACTACCCTAAAAAAAACTTAAAAAGCATAAATAAAAAGCATAAATAGCATAAAAAAATAAAAGCATAAATAAAACATAAATAAAACAATTAATAAAGACTAGCAAATTTATTTTGTCAGTTGGATCATTAGCTATGTGACCTTGGGCAAGTTACTTGATATCTCCCAGAGCATCATTTTCATCATGTGTAAAATGAGGGTGTTAGCCTAGATGATCTCCAAAGTCCCTTCCAGCTCTACATGCTAGGCCCTCATTTTGACCTCCTTACAATCTTGACCAGTTCAACAAGACAGTGTCCTCTACTCCTCAACACCTCGTTCCTTTGTCTTTCTACTGATTAGCCCCTGCTAATCCTTAACCCTGTATCACTCTTATCATCTACCTTTTCCACTCCTACACCTAAACATAAAAAGTCAAAAATCTGTGCAGACAGGGTCCACTACAAAATTCATATTATCTAAACTCAGGTGGTCCTTGCCCCTGGGGGTGTCTGACCTACCTGGCACATGCCTTCTTGCCAGCTCTCCTTCAGGCTGTCCAGCTGGTAGTAGCAGTTGGCTGGCAGTTGGTGAGGATGGCTGGTCCCTTCTCCACAGAAGTTGCTTCCCTGCATGGCACATCCAACCATGATGTCTCCTCCAAAGGTTAGTCTTACATCTCCACCATCCTACTAGACAACCTGTAGGTCCCAAGTCCTCAAATTCAATATGGCAGAAATGGAACTCATCATCTTTCCTGCTTCATCTGTACCTTCTCTTAACATCAGTGTTTCTATTGATGGCATTATTACCTTTCCAGTTACACAGGTTCAAAACCTTGGCTTCATCTCTGACTCCCTTTCACTCCTTCCCCACATCTAATCATGTACTACAGTTTATCAATTCCACATCTTCAACATCTCTCATCATCCATGCCTTTCCCTCTCCTCACTCTACTAGTTTTCCTAAATTCAGGTCCTCATCATCTCTTGCCTAAACTATTGTAACATCCTCCTAATAAGTCTTCCTGGTCCTAGTCTACTCATCATACAGATGTCAAAATAATCTTCCTATGGCACATGTCTGACCATATCTATCCCTTGAGGGGTGCTTTTCAGCATCACCAGCAAAAATGCAAACTCTTTAGCTTAGCATTTGAAGTCTTCCTTTTGGTCTGATTCCAAATGACCATTCTAGACCTAGTTCACCTTACTTCCCTTAGAGTGTACTATGCATTCTAGCAACAATAGAATACTAGGTGGTCCCCATACTTGAAATGCTAGTTTTTGACTCCATGAATTGGGACTGGCCATTTGCTGTTTTCCTAATTTCCACCTGTCAAAAATTCCTCTCTTTCTTCAAGGCTCTGCTTGGTGTCATCTCTTTGAAGTCTTCTCTATTCCTCCCCATTAAAAACTTTCACTGCTTCCTCAAATTTTCTTAGAGCACTTTGTATAGGTCTTTCCTATATGCCAGTTACATTTCATGCAGTACTGCACATTCCACCTCCATAGAAAGGCAACGTGATTCAGTGGATAGAGTGTTGGGCTTGGAGTCAGAAAGACCTAAGTTCAAATACCAACTGAATCACTTGCTATCTGTGTAACCTTGGCCGAGTCACTTAACCTTTTCTTGCCTCAGATTCTTCATCTATAGAATGGGGCTAATAATATCCGTAGTACTTACATCACAGGGTTATTGTGTGAATCAAATGACATGACATATGTAAAGTGTTTCTGCAAACCTTAAATTTTATACAAATATCAGGTAGTAGTAGAAGTAGTCTACTTAGTAGTAGAAATATCACCCCCTTTAGAGAAATAATTGTCAGGTTTTATCCTTGAATCCCCAGACAACTTGACTTGAAATGCTATTCCGTGACATATCCATTATTATTCCATCAAAAACTGCCCTTCATCCCATCCTTTCCTGTTTCCTCCAAGAACTCATCCTCTATTTCATACATTAGATGAATCAGCATCCAAAAACATCTTGAAAAGTTAGAAGGTTGAGTCTTGAAAAGATAGAATTCTAATAAAATGAAATTTATAAAAATGAATGTAAAGTCTTATACTTGGGTTTTAAAAAAATTCACAGGCACAGGCATGGCTAGACCTCAGTTTATCTTAAATAAAATGGGGATTGTATAGTGAACTGAAACCTCAATATGAGTAGATGGCATAATATAGAAACCAAAAAGCAAATGCAACCTTAGATAACATTACAAGAGTATCCAGCACCAAATGATTGTCTAGACTTAAAAAAATGATGGGGAAAATATTAATCATGCAGATTAAACTTAAAAGTGTGTTGTGCATACAGTTCATTTCTGGAGAACCAGTTACTAAATATTTACCCACACACTGCTGTGAAAAAAGAAAATGAAATCTTAGAGTACATGAAAAAAATATCCAGGACAAATGAGATGATCAGCTCTATGTACCCTGCCACTTCAAGATCACTGTGGGAGTCTGTTCAGTTCTGGGTACCACATTTTGGGAAGGACAATGATAAAATGAAGAGTTTGCAAAGGGCTTCAATATGATATCATATTGGTTGAAGGAAGCAGGGATCGTTTAGGCTGCAGAATAAAATACTTTGTGGGAAAACATGCTATCTGTCTTCAATTATCTGAGGGCCTGTGGTGTAGGAGAGAGGTTAAATTTGTTCTCCTTGGCACCAAATGGTGGAAGTAGGTCAAAGGGTGGAAGAGGCATATTTTGGCTTGATGTACAAAAAACCTTTTAACAATTAGAGTTATCCAGAAGCAGAATGGAAACCTCAGGGGGTAACAGGTTCCCCCTCCCTGGAGGTCTCCAAGCAGAAGCTGGATGTTCACTTGTTATAGGAGGAATTTGGTTCTTTGTTACCTCTGGGATAAGGTGCAACCTCCTTACTTTATCATTCTAAACAGTCCCTAATCTGAAAAAATGCAGCCTTATTCCATATTACTCCCCTTCCTCTGCCCCATGTTGCAGCTAAACTGAGCTACTTGAATTTAATGTGTGTGTGTGTGTGTGTGTGTGTGTGTGTGTATGTATGTGTTGAAGAGGCAGAGGAGGACAAATATTCTAGTCCAGCCTCCATCAGAAGTGTAGGACTATTCCCCTTTTTAGAGCCTAAAACAAATACCAATTAGAAGTATCCTAAATATTAAACTGGTAATTCATTCTGGGCGCCTTAAAGAATCATATCAGACTCTACTGCCTGAGTTTGCTTCTGCTACAAGTCATACCACTAGATGGGTGAGTTCCAGATTAGTTTATTCTGAGGACTAAGTTCTACCAGAATAAAAGACAAAAAAAAAAAAAAAGACCCCTTCCTCTTCCTCCTTCTTGAAGGAAAACAGATACACAAATACACACACACACACACACACACACACACACACACACACGAACCACAAAGCTTCCTCTCTCCTTCCCCTGCCCCCGATGCATTTATATTCCTGCCTCTCATTTCAGAATTCATGTTCCAGTGCCTCAGGCAGGTGTACTGAGGGAGGCCTTTCAGGTGGGGCTGCCTGGGATCAGGGTTAGGGCTAATCATGATGTCATCCAGGTGAGTTCTGATGGCCCATTTGGCAAATAAAGGTGAATTCCAAAAGCAGGTATAGAAAACATAAGGTAATTATAAACTAGCCCTTCTGGCTATTATGTGCTTTGCAGATGGGAAAATGATTCCTCTCTACCAGCTGCTAATTTGAAAATAGATTTTTTTTTCCCTCTCCCACAAAGAAAGTGAACCAACTAGACTGGTAGCAGTTGCCAGGGCAACGCAGCTCTGCTACATACTTCGTTCACCCTGTTGATGTAGAAAACTAAAAAAAAAAAAAAAAACCTGTCTTCCTTATTTCTCAGATATGCTGAAGTGACACTACACTTCATGGCATAAGCCTGAATCAGCTTTTCCATAGAGAGAAGAGGAAGAGAGAAGAAAGGGGTGGGGGAGAGCAGGGTGAGAAATAAAGAGAAAATAGAAGGTCAGGGACTTCCTGTGGCTTGTTAACTTACCCAATCAGGACTAATGTTAATGAGTTAGAGAAAGGAAAGAAAAATGAAAGACTGAGTGAGCACTTGTGCTTTAGAGAAGCTATGAATGGTGGGTTAGTTTAGCTGGTGGTGCACAATACTGAGGTCATAGATTTGATCCCCTAGTGATCCAATTAACTTATCCTAGTTCTGAGGGCACAGAGTGCAGTCTAAAGCTAGCCAGCCATTTTGTAAGTATATTCTGTTCAGATCAACAAACAAATTTGAATTGCCTCCAATGGCCAAGACAATGATATGACAATCATGATTAAATAAATGAAGATGATATTGATGGTAGAGATGGTGAGAACAATTTGAGAGAGAGGGACTGAGATAGGGCAAATCCACTATTTCCCTGGCAAGTAAACAGTTCAAGATACTAGTCAGAATTAGGAATAATGGATAAAAGTTGCAGATTTAGGCTTAATGTATAGGAAAATGACCTAACCACTAGAACTGCCCTAAGGTAAAAGGGACTGCCTAGAGAGGTAGAGAGCTCTCCCTCATTGAAGGTCTTCAGGCTGGATGACCACTTGTCTTGGATGTTCTGTAGAGGATGACATACAGGCTGCCCTAGATGGCTTCTGAGATCCTTCTCAAGCCAAGGTTTTGCAATGTTGTGATTTAACAGCATTCCATACATGTCTCTTAGCATAATGCTAGTCTCCTATATACAAACAGACAGAGGGTGCTACAGTGAGAGGGGGTGGTCACAGAAGCAAGGAAAGATTAAGGGATTTGTCTAGTTAGGTTTCTGTTTCCTGTCAGTTCTGAAGGTGATGGAGAAGTATGTGGAGGATGAAGGAAGGGTGTTTGGTTTTGATTTGGAAATGTTATCAATCCTCCTGTGGTTCATTAAAAAACCCATTAGTCACGAGAAGTGAATAGATTAGGAAATCAGGAAAGGAAAAAAAAAAGCACAAGTGTCTGGTTTTGTAGGGAGTGAACTGTCTGCCTAAGCTCTGTAAGGAAGGCCTGTGGTGAATGCTAAATGTGAGGGCCAGGCGGGGGAGGCTTGTGTCTGGTCTGATTTGAAGAAAGTCATGGGGAAACTTGCTTTTCTTGCAGCTCCCAAAGCTGGTGCTGCAGTAGACATGTTTCAAACACATACAGATGGTCCTAACAGCAAACCAGGTGGTTTATACAGCTGCACACCACTCCTGATTCTGTGAATGCATTACTCATCCCTTCATTTTCTCATTGCCTCCCCATATCCTTGATTACCTGGGCAGGGATCAGTAACCTTTGAATCTTAAGCAGTGAGAGGCATTACCCGTGGGAAGGAAGGAAGGAAGAAAGGAAGGAAGGAAGGAAGGAAGGAAGGAAGGAAGGAAGGAAGGAAGGAAAGAAGGAAAATAGGACTAGAAAAGGAAAGAAAAAGTCAAGAGAGGGAGAGGTGTGATAGGAAGAGTGAGGGAAAATAATAGTGTACATGATAGACATTGATAGCATCATTAATTCACTTCAAAAAAGTGTGGAAGAGATAGTGTAACTGGATGAGTCCCCAAAGTAAATGGCCTAAAAAGAGAGCAACTGAAATGTGGAGCTTCATTCTTACAGAGTATTAGGAATTAGGGAGTTTCCTGCAAAAGAGGCCTCGCCCCCAGCACTGTAGCCCACCATTTTCACTTTCAATGTAACCTCTAATCACTGGAAACCAAACAGGAATCACTGTATCTTTCCAGCAGGAGAACAGGGCATATGTCCATCTCCAAAGAACATGTCCCAATCCAGTAATCAGGCTTCTCCTGAACACCACCACTGCACTAATACTTAGAAGTACCTATTATGTGCCTAGGATTATGTCAGGTACTCTGTAGAGGGAGAGCAGAGGCAAGAAGAGGTATAGAGATAAAGGATATAGGCCTAACCCTGGAGGAATTTGTAATCCAGTTAATGTGAAACAAGAAGAGAATGATGCAAATAAAATATAATGAAGTACTAGATCAAACAAAAACAAATCTCAAAATTATGATACAGAGATTAAATGTGGAAAGTATGGGGTCTCTATACCCACACTGTAATGCATCACACCTCTGTATGGGCATATGAATGGACATCTTACTTTCTGGTCTGGTTCATGCATCCCACCCTGCTCTAACACTGGCAGGTATAGGTTCTCAAAAAAGAGCTGCCATATGCAATTATACCCACATTCTTTTGGTGTCCTAGGGGTAACTCTATTAAGGTGAATACATTCCCCCTACTCATCACTTTACCTCTTGAGTCCATATAAGTGCACTTCCATTTACACAAACCATCTACTCAAAATTGTAACACTTTTAGATCTTAAACATGACTGTTTATCTGGCAATAAGGAAGAACAAATAATATCACAGGTACACATATATTAAAAGCAAATGCAGGAGTAATAAATACACTACAATCCCCACATAAATCTGGATCATGCTATAACACCAATGTACTCGGTATCTGTGGAGGAGAATAGGTATATATTTATAGAGACTTACAAAACCACATGAGGGAGGAGAACCCATATGCTCTGGCTATTTCACAACCATATAATGCAAGTATTGGTGTTATTGGCCCATTCAAAAACATCTGCACCATATAGAAATCACTTCTCTCCTAACTGCTTATCTGCTGATCCTCACCTCTTCAGCTTGGATCTTCTTTTCTAATCTTGAATTGGTGTTGCATTTACAAATTCTTTCAATTTACAGTCATCATTAAAAGGGTTTTGGGAAAGTGTTATACTGTTGTTGTTTAGGCTACCTTTGAAACCATAAAATTGCAAAGCTCATAAGGCTGGCTGCCTCTGGTCTACATGACCAGACCAGCTCACTCACTGGGATGCTGCATCATATGATGATGATAATAAAATAATAACTACTACTTACCTAGCACTTACTACATACCAAGCACTGTGCTAAGTGCTTTACAAATTATCCTCTCTTTTGATCCTCACAACAACCCTGGGAGATAGGTATCATTATTACCTCCATGTTACATATGAGAAAACTGAAACAAACAGCAAGCAAACCTACCCTGCTCTTCACTCAATAGCATACTGCATCATCCATTTAGATTCCAATACACAAAGCAAATGCAAAGCCTTTTTCCCTTTCCCCTCCCAAACTTGGGGGAGACCGGAGCCATATAAGCAAAGAACAGGTACTTGTAAGAGGTCTGACCTCTCTAAAACTCTAGGTGGCACTAAATAGCTAGAACTTGAGCTTTCCCCCAATAAACCTGAGCCTTTCTTCAGTCAGTCTGGAACTATTAACTGAAACCTTCCTCCCAGATGATTGCTTGGGTGTTTGGTTTTGTCAAACAACTATGATCAAACTACTTTCAACCCCTCTGCTGAGTCTTCCTCTCCTGAGAGCGTCTTCAGTCTCTTCCCCACAGTAACTCAGCCTCAGTTTATTTTCATGGCTTAAATCAGAGTTTCGCAGTACTCAATGATTCACCTTTTACTTATCAGATAATAGATCATCAAATTTCCCCTACAAAATCAAAAGTTCCTACCTAATCATACCTCAGTCTTCATATAATTATATGATTTTTCACTTTATTGAGTTTTACCCTCTTAAATTTTTAAACAGTTATATGGAAATAAGCTGAGGGATTACCATGCCCTATAGTTCTTGATTCCCACATGGTCCCCCATTTATATCCTTGAAACTGTTTCTTCATACTCACATGTAATCAATGTTCAACAAATAAAAACTTCCATTAAACTATCACACTACTCACATCCAAAAGAACCACCTTATATCCTTTCCAAAGTGATTCAAACCTTATATTTATGCTACAGTTCATTTTCAGCCCCAAATGATCAGATTACATTTGAAAGCTATGTTTCTTTACACACATATTTTAGCAGTTTTTATTAAACCAAAATTCTTTTTTCTGTTTCTTTCAGGCATCAAACTATTTTTCTATGAAAGACATTATGTTATATCCTTTGGCATTTAATAAAACCTTCTTTCTTTATTACAAAAAATGGGTTTTTTTTCCTGCTGCTATCAGCATTAAACTGCACCATATTAAAGGGCCATACCTTAAAATGAATTCTTATCCTTTTTTATGTGATGGACCTCTTTGGCAGTCTGGTGAAGCCTATGGACCCCTTTTCAAAATAATGCTTCTAAATGCATAAAATAACATACATAGGATTACCAAGGAAACAAATTGTTACTAAGGAAACCAGTTATCAATTTTTTTTTTAAAAAAACCAAGTTCATAGACCCCAAGTTAAGAATTTCTGCCTTAAAGAGACAGTACCTTACATTTGATGCAGAAAGTAAGCTCTGTGGGTAGTCAGCAAATGGAGAAGGAAGTGTGGACTAGGAACCCTTGAGGTCACAGAAGCCACGCATTAGCATATACTCTATACATTGCCTACCCTAGGCTAAAACTTTCCCCATTGGTATTTGTTTTCCAACTTTTCTGTCCAATCTATATTCTTTTTGCAATTTCCTCTGTTTGGGACTCATGGCCTGTCATCTCATATTCCAGCATTTTTTATTTGAACCAATGAGAACAATCACCTCCTTCAAAAAGCGAGGTGGGATAATGAAAAGATCTTTGCATTTGGAGGCAGATGACCCAGGTTCAAATTTTGATTCTACTGCTTACTATCTGTTTGACCTTTTGACAGAGGATCATGTGATATAGATCTAGGAGAAACCTTTGAGGTCATCTAGTCTAACCCTCTCATTTAACAAATGATGAAAGTGAAGCCCACAGAGGCAAAGTCACTTGCCCAAGGTCACACAGACCATGAGAAACAGAACTAGGGTTTGAACCCAGGTCCTCTGTCCCCAAATCCATTGCTATTTACATTTTATCACAAGTTACTTCTCTTCCCTAGGCCTTGGTTTTCTCATCCATAAAGTGAATAGTGAGGCAAAGTAATATACAGTTGTTAACAATCATTCTGGAAAACAATTTAGAATTATTCAGTGTATGTATTGGGGTAGGGGCAGGAGAGAATCCAGAAATTGCTAAACTGTTCATATCTTGTGACAGATTCCACTGCTAGAAATGTACGTCAGAAGAGGTAAAAGACAGAAGGAAGAAACCCCATATCTACCTGTTTAAATGTGAAGAGTGAGAAGTATCTAGGTGGCCCCATAGATAGAGTGCTGGGTTTGGAATCAGGAAGACTCATCTTCTTGAGTTCAAATCCAGCCTCAGACATTAGTTCTTTTACCCTAGGCAAGTCACTTAACCCCGTTTGCCTCAGTTTCCTTATCTGGAAAATGAGCTCGTGAAGGAAATGGCAAACCAGTCCAGTATCTTTGCCAAGAAAACCCCAAATGAGGTCATGAAGAGCAAGACATGACTGAAAAATGACTCAACAACAACTAAAAAAATGTGAAGCAGAGAAAGAGAGATTTAGGGTCTTTTGAATAGCTATAAAGGAAGAAAGCATTACACAAGCATAGTGACCAATTCAATTCAACAAACATTTATTGAATGCACATTATATTCAAGGGACTGTGTTGGCTGCAGAGAATGCAAGGACAAAAATGAAACTATCCTTGCCCTCAAGAAGCTTACATCATTCCTGAGGGATACAGCATGTACACAGATTAGTAAAATCAATAAAAGGTGATTGGAGGTACACTAGCAATTGAAGGGACTTGAGGCTTCTTGGAAGAGGTGGCCCCTAAGCAATATTTAAGATTCTATTCTAAATACAGTTGATTAGAGCCATGATGCATGGCTAGGCTTGCCAACAATTCCTTTTCTTGGAGAAGGTCCAGGCAATATAATGAGTTATAAAAGCAATTCCATGGAAGCAATGCCCTCCCCCCACCCCTTGTCATCCTATGGCTTGGTGCAGGGTCTATTGTTATCAGAGCAGCTAAAAGAGCTCCCAGCTAGAATCTCAGCTCAGCAGGACCACCTGATATAAATAATGAACTGATCTGATCGTTCTAACTAATTAATTCTTTAGGAGTTCTTAATGGCCAGACAGATTTCTCACTATACTTAAAAGGCCTACATTTCTCATATTAGACAGAACAGATTTTGAACAAACTTAAATCAAGTTTTTAAAAAGTCTTCAGTTCATTTCATCCCATTTCCCAACACCTCTAGAGTCACAATGATTCCAGTAAAGTATGTGTACCTTGGTGTGGCCCATGCCAAGGCCAAAGATCAAGAAGGAAATAGTGTATCTGATGCCTGAAAATTCCCCAGAGGAAAGGTGCTCTCCTCCTTCCTTCCTTCATTTTAAAATAAATATGGGAGCTCCTCCTCCCCTTTACCTCTTTTCCAATACTATTCCAATTCGTCATCGTCATTGTTCAATGGTGGGGGATGGGGAGTGGCCAGGAAGAATAATCCATGTTTCCTGGGCAATTTTTCATGCAAAAGGTATATAGAGGGCCTTTCATAATGAACAGACTAGACAAGAAGAGAGAGGAATATTAGGTTTGGCTGAGCTGTCAAGTAAAGTTTTCTTGTTCCAACTCCACCCCACCCACTTCCATCTTAGCTCTTTGTTGCCTGTGTTTAGATGTACCTGGGGCAAGGTAAGTATGCTCTTTGAGAAAAATTCCTTCCAATGACTTAGAATGCCTGAGGGAACTTATTAACCTCTAGAACTGAATATATTTTTTATCTCAATGGACAAATATTTATTCAATGTATACTATATGCAAGGCATGGTAGTCGTCCTTTTCCTTCCATGCATATGACTGAAGATGGATGCTCTAGATAATAATCTATCAGCAATCTATGAAGCACTGGTTTTCATGGTGAAATCACTATGGTAGGAGTTTGGAGACTTGCATTCTAGCCTAGAATCAACATATAAGGTTAGATGATAAATAATAAAGCCATTTCAACTTTGCATACCTTAATTTCCTATCTACACAAAGGAACTTACAAATATAGAATGTTAGACTTGAAAGGGACTTTAGAGATCATTTAGTCCCACCCTTGATTTTCCCAGAGAAAAAAATTGAGTCTGAGAGAAGGTAAGTGACTTGTCCAAAGTCACACAGATAGTGCCAGGTCTTCAAGTTCCAAGTCTAATGCTTTTTTCCATTAAACTACACTGTCTTTGTTCACATCTCCCCCAATCAGTCCAGCAGGGTAGTTATGGGCAGGGAGTTGCGAATAAGCTGATAAAAGTGGAAGTACTTTGAAAAGTATAAAACTATTATGTAGAAACAACTTCCCATGGTCAAACAGCTAGTAAACATCTGAGGCCAGGTTTGAACTGTGGTCGTCCTGACTGTAGGTTTGACACTCTATCCACTTCGAAAACTAGTAGAAAGTTGTGTGTTCACCTGTGAGAGGTAATGGAAAGGGCACTGTGATTTCAAGTATACCTATAAACATACATTTGAAACATGTCTGATGTTTCGTTGGCAAAGAGGAATAATGAATGGACTCCTTTTCCCAGTCATTATTTTCTCATTCCATCCAGCCTTTGCTCGACTTTCTTAGAATGGCAGAATCTCAAAGCCAGTAGTTCCTTAGAGATTATCTGCTCCAGCTCCATCATATTATATGGACGAGGAAACTGAGACCCAGAAATGGGAAATGACTTGCCCAACATGACACAATGGCCCAAACCCAAACTAGGCCCCCGATTCCTAGGCCATTGTTCTTAGACTGGTTCTCATTTCCCCAAAGTATTCAATCACCATGCAGAATCCTACCCCATATTCCTTTTCAACCCCTAAATGAGGTTGGGCATATTTACTGAGTAGAAGATTTTGTTCTAATAAAGCCAGAGACACTGGATAGTTGTGTGCAGCTCTTCCTTCTTGCTGGTTCTATGGGGACCTCCCCCAGAACTGTTTGTCTTCCTCCATTTTCCTTTCCTTTAGGCTGAGTTATTGTGCAAGTGATACGAGCCCTGTGCAAACAGTTCATAAATGCAACCACTTCCAAGAGAGTTGTTTGTATGGTCAAGAGAGTGTTCAGTTATGTGGCAGGAGGTAACAGGCAGGATGTGTTGCCTGCAAAATAAATACACAGCTACTCAAAGATGGCCCCCATGCTAGAAGTGGGACTGGGTCAGGGTTCAGGCTCTGGCAAGTCAGGATGTTGACTGGGCTGCCATTTGTGGAAAGGACACCAGAAAATGATATATGTTAAAGAAAAGATGTCTTCAAGGTACATACATTGACTTTGTCTCCTACGACAGCCTTAGGACAACAATGTCTGTTGACCAGCTGGTAGAGATTAGGGCTCTAAAGAGTACTTCTATTCTGAGAGCCAGAGATGACTCAATGAGGTAAGAGCAGGCCAGTCTGGAGGACTATGGTCTGATGACGTGCCCTCTTCCAAAGCAGGCTCATTTCTCCTCTGATCACAGACTATTTGGCAGAGTTCCAAGGAATCAAGCCCCTGCTGAGCTACTCAGGTTTAGGATTTCAAGAAATATACACAAAACTTCACATTAAGCTCATCTAATTACAGCATTTATTAGATAATATATAAATCTTGAACAACCCATCCTGAGATAGTACAATCAATCGAGCATTTATTAAGCACCTACTGTGTACCAGGCACCACATGTGGCCCTGAGAATACAAAGTCAGAAAGAAAACAATCCTTGCTTTTAAGGAACTTATATCCTAAAACAACATGGATGGATATACACATATACATATACATACCTGCATATATATGTATAAAACATGAATAAATTGATACAAAACACATAGAAAGCAGATATAATACCTAACTAGCACAAGGCTAGAGGGACTTTGTTCCAGGATGTCCATTTCCTCCCAAGGGGGCATCCCTCTTTGCCAGTGAAACTTTGTCCTAAAGAAAAAACTATCTGCCTGAGCATTCAATCCTTTACCTTGCTTTGGAGTCCTCCACTGACCCATGTAACTACCACCACCTCCAGGTCAGGTTCATATAATAGTGGGTTGCCTTCACCTTTAAGAACCAAAGGGTCAATGAACCAACCATTACCTCCCATGTGGTAACTGGAATCCAGTTATTCCTGCTTCTTGTCTTCTCATTCTGACCTCTGTTCCCCAACCTCGGTTTCTTGGTTATAGGCTCATTTCTCCTGTCACCATTTAAAAGTTCCCATTTTGTCTATAATCCCTGTTACCAGGAGGCTGAGACTGGTGGACTGCTTGAGCTCTGGAATTCAGAGCTGTAAGGGGCTAAGTCAATCAGGTGTCCACACTAAGTTTTACATTACTATGTTTGGGGGAGGTAGGAGGAGGAAGGAAGTAGAGAGCACCAGGTTGCCTAGAAAGGGGCAAAATTGCCCAGATCAGAAATGGAGCAGGTCAAAAGTCCTGTGCTGGGTATCCGCTTTCAGGAGCCAAGATGGCGGAGTAAAAAGGTAGTTGCTCTCACCCTTCCCTATCAACCTCTGAAAAGCCCAAAAATATCACCCCAGAAAAAACCCTGGAACTGCTGAACCAGAAGAAAGATGGGGTACAGCAGTGCAGTCACCCAGGTAGCTAGAGGGATTAACAGGAAAGGCCTGTCTTACCCTTGGAGAAGGGGAGCAGTACTGAACCTGGAGTTGCCCAGCCAGCTAGTGGAAAGACCCACTTTAGCACACCAGGGGGAGATTCTAGTGCCTCGGCATTCTACGGCAAACAGGTCTCCCAGTGCCTCAGCAGAAATAAGGGAAGCAGTACTACAAAGGGCCCCAGGCAGATAAGCACCCTGCAGCATTTGTCTGAAAAGAGCTGAAGAAAGCAACCTAGAGTTGCCCAAAAGTTCCAGCCTTGTTGATTCCAGCCCAATACCAGGTAAGCTGTCAGAACCCTACAGCCTCCAACTGCCAACCAGGAGGAGATCCCAAAGCCCAGGTGGTCGAGCAGGCAAACACCAACAGCTGGACCTCCCAGTGCCTCAGTGAGGGTGGGGTAATTGGTGGAAACCAGCTCAGAAAACCACCAGGTGCCTCGTCATTCTAGAGCAAAGGAGTGTCCCAGTGCCTCAACAGAACTAAGGGAGGCAGCACTGCAAGGCTCCCCAAGCAGATAAACACCTGGCAGCATCCATCTAAAAGGAGTTGAACAAAGCTAAAGGAAAGGAAAAGCAGGCAACCTAGATTGCTTGAAAGTCCCAGCCTTGCTGACTCCAGCCCAACACCAGGTAAGCCGCCAGAACCCTTCAACCTCCAATTGACAACATAAGAGGCCCCAGCTCCCAAAGCCAGTGACTAAGACCTAGGCTCCCAACACAAGAAGCTTGGGTCAGTGCCCTCTGCTCCCCAGCAGGAGAGCTTAATCTCTTTAAAGGCCAGGGAATAAAGAAACACTAAGAGTAAAAAGAAACATACGATAGATTCATATTATGAGATGAGTGAAGATCAAGACAGAAATTCTGAAGAGGACAACACTGTCATCAAACCCACATCTGCAACATCAAAAGGGAATATGAACTGGTCTGAAGCCCAAAAAGCCTTCTTAGAAGAGCTCAAGAAGGATTTTAAAAGTCAAATGAGAGAGGTAGAGGAGTCATTTTTAAAAAGTGCAATTGGCCAATTGGAAAAAAAAAAAGCACACTGAAGAAAACAAGTCCCTAAAAAACACAATTGGCCAACTGGAAAAAAAGTATGCTGAGGAAAACAAATCCCTTAAAAATCCAATTGGCCAAGTGGACAAGAAAGTACAAAATCTAAAAGAAGAAAACAATATGTTAAAAATTAGAATTGAACAAATGGAAACTAATGACTTTATGAGAGAGCAAGAATCAGTCAAACAGAAACAAAAAATGAAAAAATAGATGAAAACGTAAAATACCTCATGGGTAGAACAACTGACCTGGAAAATCAATCCAGGAGAGACAATTTAAAAATCATAGGCCTACCTGAAAATCATGATGAAAAAAAGAGCCTGGACAATATCCTTCAGGAAATCATAAAAGAAAACTGCCCCTAAGTCCTAGAACCTGAAAGTAAAATAACTATAGAAAGAATCCACTGCTCCCCTCCTGAAAGAGATCCCAAATTGAAAATGCCAAGGAATATAATAGCTAAATTCCAAAATTACCAGATTAAAGAGAAATTACTGCAAGAAGCCAGAAAGAAACAATTTAAATATCATGGAACCACAGTCAGGATTGCACAGGACCTTGCAGCCTCTACATTAAAAGACCGTAGGGCGTGGAACATGATATTCCATAAGGCAAGGAGCTTGGAATGAAGCCAAGGATTAACTACCCAGCAAAACTGAGTGTGAGTTTTCAGGGAAGGAGATAGATATTCAACAAAATAGGGGACTTCCAAACGTTCCTGATAAAAAGACCAGAGCTCAACAAAAAATTTGATCTTCAAGTATAAGATTCAAGAGAGACATTAAAAGGAAAATGGGACAGAAAGATGCAATATGTTGTTAATAAGGGCAAAATGTTTACATCCCTACAAGGGAAGATGACACTTGCAACTCTTGAAAACTGTATTGTTACTGTACCATGTTAAAGAAGTATACATAAAGAGGGTGGATATAAGTTGACTTTGATTCAATGATAAAAAAAATTCAATCAAGTGGGTTAAATGGATCCAAGTAAGTGGATTAGTTTGAGCTAAGAAAATGTACTGAGAAAGGAGGAGGCAGACAAGGGTAAATTACATTACAGGAAAAGACACAAAAACCTATTACAGCAGAGGTAAAGAAGGGAGGGGGGTGAGCATTGTTTGAACCTTACTCTCATCAGATTTGGCTCAAGAAGGGAATAACATAATCAGTTAGGTATAGAAATCCAACTTGCACTATAGGCAGTAGAAGGGGAAAGGGGAAAGAAAAGAGAGGGGGGATAGAAGAGAGGGAAGAAGCAATAAGGGTAAAGGGGAAGAAAAGGGAAAGGGATAACAGAAGGGAGGTGGGACTGAAGGAGGCGCTGGTCAAAAGCAAAACACTAGTGAGGTGGGGAAAGGAGAAAGGAGAAAGAAAAGCATAAACAGGGGGAAAAAAGGATGGAGAAAAAGACACAGACAGTAATCATAACTGTAAATGTGAATGGAATGAACTCTCCCATAAAATGGAAGCGTATAGCAGATTGGATTAAAAACCATAATCCTACGATATGTTGTATACAGGAAACACATTTGAAAAAGAGTGACACATACAGGGTAAAGGTAAAAGGCTGGAGTAAAATATATTATGCTTCAGCTGAAGTAAAAAAAGCAGGGGTAGCAATCCTGATCTCAGACAAAGCAAAAGCAAAAATAGATCTTATCAAAAGAGATAAGGAAGGAAACTACATCCTGCTAAAAGGCACCATAGACAATGAAGTAATATCATTACTAAACATATATGTACCAAATGGTATAGCATCCAAATTCTTACAGAAGTTCAGGGAATTACAGGAAGAAATAGACAGCAAAACTATAATAGTGGGGGACCTCAACCTCCCCCTCTCTGAACTAGATAAATCTAACCACAAAATGAACAAGAAAGAAGTTAAGGAGGTGAATAAAACATTAGAAAAGTTAGGTTTGATAAACCTCTGGAGAAAACTGAATGGGAATAGAAAGGAATATACTTTTTTCTCAGTGGTACATGGCACATACACAAAAATTGACCATGTACTAGGGCATAAAAACCTCACAAGCCAATGTAGAAAGGCAGAAATATTAAATGCATCCTTTTCAGATCATGATGCAATAAAAATTATATGTAATAAAGAGCCATGGAAAGATAGACTAAAAAATAATTGGAAACTAAACAATCTAATCCTAAAAAATGATTGGGTCAAACAACAAATCATAGAAATAATCAATAATTTCATTCAAGAGAATGACAATAAAGAGACAACATATCAAAACTTATGGGATGCAGAAAAAGCAGTTCTTAGGGGAAGTTTTATATCTCTAAATGCTTATATACATAAAATAGAAAAAGAGGATATCAATGAATTAGGCATACAACTAAAAAAACTAGAAAAAGAACAAATTAAAAATCCTCAACTAAACACCAAATTAGAAATATTGAAAACCAAAGGAAAAATTAGTGAAATTGAAATTAAGAAAGCTATTGAACTAATAAATAAAACTAAGAGCTGGCTTTACGAAAAAACCAACAAAATAGATAAACCTTTGGTTAATCTAATTTAAGAAAAAGGAAGAAGAAAACCAAATTACTAGTATCAAGAATGAAAAGGGTGAAACTACCACCAAGGAAGAAGAAATTAAAACAACAATTAGGAATTATTTTGCCCAACTATATGCCAACAAATTTGACAATCTTAGTGAAATGGATACATATTTACAAAAATATAAATTGCCCAGATTAACATAATAGGAAGTAAAATACTTAAATTACCCCATCTCAGAAAAAGAAATTGAACAAGCCATTGATGAACTCCCTAGGAAAAAAATTTCCAGGGCCAGGTGGATTTACATGCGAATTCTATCAAACATTTAAAGAACAATTAATTCCAATACTACATAGACTATTTGATAAAATAGGTGAAGAAGGAATCTTACCAAATTCTTTTTATGACACAAATATGGTGCTGATACCTAAACCAGGAAGAGT
Source organism: Vombatus ursinus (assembly GCF_900497805.2). Taxonomy (NCBI): domain Eukaryota; kingdom Metazoa; phylum Chordata; class Mammalia; order Diprotodontia; family Vombatidae; genus Vombatus; species Vombatus ursinus. The sequence goes on from NW_020954641.1 coordinate 20,976,879, forward strand.
CAAAACAAAGAAAGAAAATTATAGACTAATTTCTCTAATGGATATAGATGCAAAAATTTTAAACAGTTGCTGTAGCAAATAGATTACAGCAACTTATCACAATAATAATACACTATGACCAGGTAGGATTTATGCCAGGAATGCAGGGCTGGTTCAATATAAGGAAAACTATCAGCATAATCCATCATATCAACACCAAAACTAACAGAAACCACATGATCATCTCAATAGATGCAGAAAAAGCTTTTGACAAAATACAACACCCATTCCTAATTAAAAACACTAGAGAGCATAGGTATAAATGAAGTCTTCCTTAAAATAATAAATAGCATCTATCTAAAACCTTAAGCAAGCATAATGTGTAATGGGGACAAGCTAGAAGCATTTTCAATAAGATCAGGGATGAAACAAGGATGTCCATTATCACCACTGTTGTTCAGTATTGTACTGGAAACATTAGCTTTAGCAATAAGAGAAGAAAAAGACATTGAAGGCATTAGAATAGGCAAAGAAGAAACAAAGCTATCACTCTTTGCAAATGACATGATGTTATACTTAGAGAATCCCAGAGAATCAAGTAAAAATCTACTTGAAATAATAAACAACTTTAGCAAAGTTGCAGGCTATAAAATAAACCCACATAACTCATCAGCATTTCTATATATTACCAACAAAGCCCAACAGCAAGAGATAGAAAGAGAAATTCCATTTAAACTTACTGTAGACATTATAAAATATTTAGGAGTTTACTTACCAAAACAAACCCAGGAACTCTATGAACACAACTACAAAACACTTTTCACGCAAATAAAATCAGATCTAAATAACTGGAAAAACATCAGTTGCTCATGGGTAGTCCGAGCTAATATAATAAAAATGACAATTCTACCTAAGCTAATTTACTTATTCAGTGCCATACCAATCAAACTACCAAAAAACTATTTTATAGAGTTAGAAAAAATAATAACAAGATTCATTTGGAAGATCAAAAAGGTACAGAATATCAAGAGAACTAATGAAAAGAAATGCAGGGGAAGGTGGCCTAGCCATTCCAGATCTTAAATTGTATTGTAAAGTAGCAATCATCAAAACTGCTTGGTACTGGCTAAGAAATAGAGTGGTGGATCAGTGGAATAGGTTATGTAAAACACAGTAGTCAACGACTATAGTAATCTACTATCTGATAAACCCAAAGACCCCAGCTTCAGAGATAAAAACTCACTATTTGACAAACACTGCTGGGAAAACTGGAAAAGAGTATGGCAGAAACTGGGCATAGACCAAAATCTCACACCGTATACCAAAATAAAGTCAAAATGGGCTCATGATTTAGATATAATGGCTGATACTGTAAGCAAACTGGGAGAGCAAGGAATAGTTTACCTGTCACATCTATGGAGAACAGAATTCATGACCAAACAGGAGATAGAGAACATTACAAAAAGCAAAATAGATAATTTTGATTACATTAAATTGAGAAGTTTTTGCACAAACAAAGCCAATGCAATGAAGATTAGAAGGAAGGTAGAAAATTGGGAAAGAATTTTTACAACCAGTCTCTCTGATAAGGGCCTCATTTCTAAAATATATAGAGAATTAAGTAAAATCTATAAGAATACAAGCCATTCCCCAATTGATAAATGGTCAAAGGATATGAACAGACAGTTCTCAGATGAAGAAATTAAAGCCATCTATAGTCATATGAAAAATGCTTTAAATCACTATTGATTAGAGAAATGCAAATCAAAACAACTCTGAGGTACCACATCACACCTATCAGAATGGCCAACATGACAAAACAGGAATATGATAAATGTTGGAGAGGATGTGGGAAAATTGGAACCAAATACATTGTTGGTGGAGTTGTGAACTGATCCAACCATTTTGGAGAGCAATTTGGAACTATGCCCAAAGGGCTATAAAAATGTGCATAGACTTTGACCCAGCAATAGCACTTCTAGGGCTATATCCCAAAGAGATCACACAAATGGGAAAAGGACCTACATGTACAAAAATGTTCATAGCAGCTCTTTTTGTGGTGGCAAAGAATTGGAAATTGAGAGGATGCCCATCAACTGGGGAATGGCTGAACAAGTTGTGGTATATTAATGTGATGGAATACTATTGTGCTATAAGAAATGATGAGCAGTCTGACTTCAGAAAAACCTGGAAAGACTTGTATGGTCTGATGCTGAGTGAAGTGAGCAGAACCCAGAGATACATGATACATGTACATGATAACAGCCACCTTGTGTGATGACTAATATTGATAAAGTTAACCCTTCCTGGCAGTACAAGGATCTAAGATAGCTCTAGAAACTTTGTGATGGAAAATGCTATCCACACCCAAAGAAAGAATTATGGAAGCCAAATTGCTAATTTTTTTCTCTTCTGTTGAGTTTTATTTCCTCTTTCTGATGGCTCCTCCTGTTGGTTTTAATTTCTACTTACAGCATCACTAATGTGATAATATGTTTAATATGAATGTAAATGTATAGCCTATATCAGATTATGTGCCATCTTGGGGAGGGTAGTAGGGAGAAAGGGGGAGAAAAATTTTAAACTCAAAAGCATACGGAAGTGATTATTGATAAATCAAAATAAATTAATTTAAAAAAAAGTCCTGTGCTGATTAGTGAGGGATTGGGCAGGTGAATATCCCTTCACTTCCAGCCCAAGCAAGATAGGGAGACACAGCCTTTAATTGATAAGAGATGGAAGGGGGAAAGGGGAAAATGTCTTCATCCTCTCTCTCCATTAAAGTATTCATGTAATAAATGATAAGTGACTGTCTGATGCTTCATCTTGGTTAAGGTTACTGCAGAATCTCAGAGTTGGGGGGACCTCAGAGGCCATCTAGTCCAAACTGTACCTGAACAAGAATCCTTTCTTCAGATTCCAATCTTTGTTTGAGTATCTTCAGTAAAGGAGAAATGAACCCTCTCTGTCCTAGAAGCCAAGGTGGCATAGTGAGTAAAGCGCTGAACTGGAGTCAAGAAAATCTGAGTTCAAATACAACCCCAAATACCTATTAGCTGTGTGACTCTAATAAGCTACTTAACCTCTATCTGCCTTAGTTTCCTCTACTGTAAAATGGGGATCATAATAGCACCGACATCTCCGATTGTTGTAAGGATCAAGTGAGATAATATCTGTAAAGTGTGCAGAGTACCTGGCGTGTAGTAGGTATTTAATAAACACTTGTTCCCTTCCTGGGATAGCCATTCCAACAGCCCTTTTCAGATTATCTCTAGTTGTTGGATTTTTCCTTGCGTCAAACATAAATATGCCTCTGCAAATTTCACCTTCTGTCCTCTAGAGCCAAGCAGAACAAGTCTAATCTCTGCTCCACAGAGTTAGCCTTCCAGATGTTTGAAGGCAACTATCATCCTGGCTTTGCCACAAACTAGCTGGGCAATTCACTTCACTTTATTGAGTCTCAGTTTCCACATCAATAAAATAGGTCAATGAGGTATGGTAGAAAGAGTACTGGAGTTGGAGTCAAAAGAGTTCAAATCCTAGCTCTCTAGTACTTATCAGGAATACGACCTCCTCTTTCCACTATGACTTGTCATCTCCTCCCTTCTCATATTGGTCAAAGAGCCAAGTCTTTTTCATTACAATTCTCATATCTGGCACCTCCTCTTTATTCCCACTGTCCCCTCCCAATCATAAACACTAACAACACCCACATGCAATTTTATGATCACTCCCCAATGGGTCTTTCACCTTTACTCTCTCCCGTTCAGTACATCCTTTATACTATTAGCAGACACCCTGTATATACATTTCAAATCACAATCATGTAATAGCAAGCAAGGTGACATAATGGACAGAGTGCTAGATTTACCTGAGTCCTAATCCTGTCTCAGATGTTTAGTGTGTATCTCAGGGCAAGTCTGACTGTTTCCTGACCTATATAATAATGATACCACCAAGCCCACGTGGTTGTTGTCAGTCAGTCAATAAGCAGTCAGTCATTCACTTTGCCGGGCATTGTGCTAAGCACTAGGGATACAAAGAAAGGTAAAACATAGTCCCTGTGCACACAGTCTAATGGAGGGGACAACATGAAAGCAACTATGGACAAACAAGCTATCTGTAGAATAAACTATAATTAAGAGAGAATGGGAAGGTTTCCTGTAGAAGATGGGATTTTAGCTAGGACTTGAAGGAAGCCAGGAGGCAGAGAGGAGGAAGGAAAGGACTGAGTGCATGGGAGACAGTTGGTGAAAATGCCTGGAGTCTGGACATGGAGTGTCTTATGCAAAGGAGAATAAGGAGGTCAGTATTACTGGATCTCAGAATACATACAAGGGAGTAAAATGTAAAGACCTAGGGGTGGGGGGTGGGGGAAGGACAGAGGAAAGGAGCAGGTTACTAAGGGCTTTGAATATCAAAGGATTTTATATTTCATTCTAGAGATAATAGGGAGTCACTGGAGTTGATTGAGTAGGGGATGACATGACCAGACCTGCACTTTAGGAACATCACTTTGATGGCTGAATGGAGTGAGAAGATGTGTCAGGAAGACTATTACAGCAGTCCAAGAGAACTATGGGCATGTACCAGAGTGGTGGCAGTGTCAGAGGTGAGAAAGGGCCATACGTGAAAGATGTTACAAAAGTAAAATCAATAGAACTTAGCAAGAAATGGATAATGTGGGGTGAGAGAATATAAGGAGTGGGGGACTTGGATGGTGGTGTCCTTGATAGAAATAGGGACATTTGGAAGGGGGTAGGGTTTAAAGGTAGAAGGTAATGAGTTCAGTTTTGGACTTGTTGATTTTAAGATGTCTACAAAACATCCAGTCTGATATGTCTAATAGGCAGTTGAATATCCAGTTAGGAGACAGGTTAGGGCCCAATAAGTATGTCTGAGAATCAGCATAGAGGTGATAATTGAAGCCAATGCAGCTGATGAGACCACCAAGTGAAATAGTTTAGAGAGAGAAGAGAAGAGGGACCAGGACAGGGCTTTGGGGGAAACCCACAGTTCACAGGTGTGACTTGAGTGAAGATCCACCAAAGGAGGCAGAGGAGGACCATCCAGACAGGAAGAAGGATAACTAGGAGAGAGCATGGTCATGAAAACCTAAAGAGGAGAGAGTATCAAGGAGGAGAAGAATTAATGTCAAAGACTAAGGAAAAAGAAAAGGACAAGATTGAGTCCATGATTAGTAAACATTACCTGGATGAAGATCCAGTAGAGGGGACTAAGAAGGAGTGGTCAGATAAGTAAGAGCAGAACCAGGAGAAGGTGATATTCCCAAAACATAGAAATAAGAAAATGTCGGAGAAGGGAGTTATCAATAGTGCCAAAGGCTACAGAGAGATCAAGAAGGATGAGGATTGAGAAGAGACTGTTAGATTTGACAAGTAAGAGACGATGGTGACTTTGGAAAACAGCTTGAATGATGACACAAGTCAGACTCTAGAGTTAAGAAGAGAGTGAGGGAAACAATTTGTTATGAGGATCAAATGAGATTTTGTATATAAAACACTTTGTAAACCTAAAAGCTCTATCTAAAAGCTCAATACTGTTATTATTTAATGTGTAAAGCAGTGTGTTAGATACTGGGGATACTGCAATGGCTATGGCATGGGCTCTGCTGTCAAGGAGCTTACATTCTCATGAAGGGAAAGGTTTTCAGATCAATAATTTCTACATAGGAGAGTGAGATCATTGTAAAGGAGAGATTCAGGCAAAGCACTGTGAAATTAAATAATAATAATTATTATTATATCTTTACAAAATGCTTTACAAGTATCCTATTTTATTGTCACAAAACCCTGAGAAACAGGTGCTATTATCATCTTCATTTTACAGATGAGGCAACTGAGGCAGACAAAGGTTAAGTGGTTTGCCCAAGGTCACTCTGCTAGTAAAATTCTAGTAGATGCCAAAAAGATACTAGCTAGGTACACTGAACCCAGGTCCAGCACTCTATTCACTTGTACCACCAGGACTCCATGGATTTGATCGTATTACTTTACTGCACAAAACTCTTCAAAGACTCCTTGATTACATCACAGAACTTGAGGATTAGAAGGGACCTTAGTATTCATCTATCTAACCCACACCCAAGAGGAATCCTGACTATAGCATATCAAATAAGTGATCATATGGTCTCTGATTAAAGACCTCCAAGGAGGGGGAATCTGTCACCCCACTGAGGATGTCCATTCCACTTTGGGACAATTCTAATTATTAAGAAACTTTTCCTGACATTAAGCCTACATTCACTTCTTCAATATCTACCTTTCTTTCCTGGTTCTGACAGAACAGATCTGGTTCTTCATTCATATAATAGCCCTTCCATTATTTGAAGATGCTTATCATGTTTCCCATCTCCCATTCTTCTCTTAACCAAGCTAAACATTCCCAGTTCTTTCAATTTATCCTCAGATGGCATGGGTTCCGGGCCCTTCACCATCTTAATTGCCTTCCTCTGGAGGCTCTCCAGCTTATCAGCGTCCTTAAACTGTTTGCCAGAATGGAACACAGTGCTTCAGATTAGATATTACAAGGACAAAGTACAGTAGTACTATGCCTATCACCTCCTTATTGCAAGAAGCAATTCCTCACTAAATGAAGCCCTAAATCACATTAAATGTTTTGGCCACCACATCATATTGCCAACTCACATTAAGATTTCTCTCCATAAACCCTCAGGATATTTTCAGACAAAATTCTGCTAATTGTGAAGTTGATTTTTAGAACTCAAATTTAAGACTTCATATTTATCCCTATTAGATTTCATTTTATTAGATTCAGCCCAGTCTTCTAGTCTGTCAAGATCTTCTTACATGCTACTGATGTCATCTAGCATGTCACCTATCTTTCCCAGCTTTTAGTCATTGGTAAATCTAATGAGCATGCCACCTGTAGTTTTACCTAAGGCATTGATTAAAGCATTAAATAGCAGATAGGGGCAAGCACTTACTCCTATAGAGATCCACTGGAAACCTTCTGACAAGTCATTTTGGAACCATTAACATCACTACTCTTTTAGTCCAGCCTTTCAACCAGTTCTGAATCCATCTGATTGTATGGGTGAAGAGGACACTTTTATCAAGAGTTGGGGGAAAGGTAGATCAGAAAGATAGAGCCCTGGGTCAAGTTGCTGTGCTCCATCCTCCTAAATATTAAAGGTATTATCTGAAATGGGTGGCAAGGAAGCTAAGTGGCACAGTGTATAGAGTACCAAGCCTGGAATCAGGAAGACTCATCTTCCTAAGTTCAAATCTGGCCTCAGATACTTACTAGCTGTGTAACACTGGGCAAGTCACTTAATCCTGTTTGTCTTAGTTCCTCATTTCTAAATGAGCTAAAGAAGGAAATAGCAAACTAGTCCAGTGTCTATGCCAAGAAAACCCCAAATGGAGTCACAAAGAGTCAGACACAACTGAAATGACTGAACAACAAATCTGAGGTGGGTTTCGTGTGAGGAAAGGGCAGTGGTTTTGTGATTGGGACTTAAGAGTGAGTTCCAGTTTGGAAACAGGGCAGATGAAAAGAGAAAGGAAAGAAAAAGACAAAGAGTAAATGTATTTGGCTCATGGTGAAAGTAATAGTGTCCCCTTCACATCATCATCACCACCAATAACCCAACTTGAATTATTTCTCCAGGGGTGGAACTGGATTTGTATCATACAACTTTGTCACATCATGTTCTCTTTTTAGCCAGCAGCACCATTCCGAGAAATTAGGAGGCAGGAATAAGAATGGAATGAGTGAAGACAACCTAGTAATAAGTCCTGAAACTCTAAAATGGATTAGCTGTTGAACTATTTGGTTGAAAGCAGAGGTTCTTACCTCACAAATCTTCAAATAATTAAAGGGTTGTCATATGAAAGAGGGATTTGATCTGGGTCTGCTAGGCTTGGGAAGAAGTTACAGAAAAGCAGGTTGCGACTTGACACAAAGGAAAACATCCCAACAGAGCCATCTAAAAATGGAATGAACTGCTTCAATATGTAATGATATCCCCTCAGTTGAGCTCATCACATTGAGCAAAGGTGCTGGGTCACCACTTGTTTGAGAGGTAGAGAAGATTCTTGTTCATATATAGATCGACAATATGAATGATAACATAATTTGAGATTCTGTAACTGTATATATATATATATATATAAATAATAGTAAAAACAGAAAGAGTCCAGTACATGTGGTGTGTACTTATGACCTCTATCTAGAGAAAAGAGCAACAGATCAGGAAACTGGAGATCTGAATACTAGTTCTGTCCTCCTTCACTGTACAATGTTGGACAAATAACTTAATTTCCCTTGGAGCTCAGTTTCCTCATTCATAAAACTGGAAAAATAACACAAACTGGCTTATGGTCTCTATTTGTTTCCCAGAAATTAACCTAGCTGAAGTTGGAGAGGTTCAGGACCAGGTTGAACCCAGAGTAATGAATTTTGAGTCATAACAATTCTAAAAGACCAAGAACTAAATTTTTGTGGAATTACAAACTGCATTTGCTAAGAAACATACTTGGGCCAACCAAATTATAGAAACTGAAGGATACCCACTCAGTCTACTTACTCTCATTACCATCTTCACCACCATCAACACTATAGGGATGACATCATATTTTGAAGAGTCATAGCTGAAATTAGAATAAAGGGGCTAGTAAAGGGTGGCGAATATTGAAAAATAAAAGACACTTTGACTTTTCTCTGAAAGTCAAATAGCCTATGCTGTTGTCTTTTGCTTAGGACAGGACCTGGACCCATTTCACTGATATGTGGATCTCCTAGATCAAGAAAATCCCTTTACCAGTGGAGGGTTATAGTCTTTGAAAGAGGCCTGGGGCGCTGAAGTTAAGTTACTTGCCCTAAGCAAGACAGTCTGTGTGAGAGGCCAAACTTGAACCCAAATCTACCTGTCCTACCACACTGCCTGTTTGTATACAAAGACAATACTGCTGATGGTTTCCGTTCCATCCTAGCCACCATTACCATCACTCACAATTAGAAACAGACTTGGAATTATTTCTCTGCTGGCAACTCTAGATTTGAACTATCCATGTTCTCTCACTAGGTCCCCCATTAGCCAATGGCATTCTTGGGGAGAAAGCCGACCTCAACTAAGTAACATAGAATCATAGAGCTGGAGCTAGAAGGGACCTCTTATTGTTTAGTTGTTTTCAGTCATGTCCGACTCTTTGTGGCCCCATTTGGGATTTTCTTGTCAAAGATTGTTCAGTCATTTTCAGTTGTGTCTGACTCTCCATGACCCCTTTGAGGGTTTTCTTGGCAAAGATACTGGAGTGGTTTGCCATTTCCTTGTCCAGCTCATTTTACAGATGAGGAAACTGAGGCAAACTGGATTAAGTGATTTGCCTAGGATCACACAGCTACTAAGTGTCTGAGGTCATATCTGAATTCAGGTCTTCCTGACTCCAAGTCCAGCACTCTATTCACTTCACCACCTAGCTACCCTAAAGAGACCTCAGAGGCCCTCTAGTCCAATTCTACCATTTTACAGATTAGGAAATTAAGGCCTGGGAAAATTTTGACTTGCTCAAGGTTAAACAAGTAGTAGGTATCAGAAGGAGGTTTTAAACCCAAATCTTCTAACCCCAGAGCCAGTGTTCTTTCCACTATATTATGCTGCCTCCTTAAAATGTGCAACTGTTGAAGAGTAAAGACACATGCCCTATGTGCAAATGCCAACTCAGAACCATTAGCATTGTGGTCTAAACAACTGAGCTGCCAGCCCAGACCATAAGGAATAGCCAAGGCCGTAACGTCCTTTGTCAAGTTAGAACCTCCTCATGGATGCAGCTCTCTATCTTCTCATACTAGGTAAAATCTTCATAGGCCTTTCAGCAGGGATACTCAGTGACTCCTCTTATGTCCATAGGAATAGATGATAATGACATTTTAATGATTTATGAAAGGTAAGATGAGAAAGAGAACAAGACCATACCACTGCACTTTGCAGAAACAGAACAGGAGGACCAGTGGGACTTTTTATACTTTTCTCTTTTTAAAAAAAAAAATTAAATCTCCCTAACTGACCCCGGCTGAAAGTGCAAGAACCACTGTGGAGTTTTGATCTATTCTGCTTCCTACCTGGGTTGGTTCATCTCTTCTTAGGCAATCTGGTGCCCCTTAGAGTTTATAACATCAGCGCCAGATTTCAGTAAGACACCGTTAACATACTTCAGCCCAGATTTTCTCATTTTAAGTGATCTACCAGCTTCAGCCTCCTACACCTGGCTATACTTTATTTTTTTAAATAATTTTCATTGATTTCTTTTGTTTTGACATCTCACTTATTTCTGAATTATCATCCCCAACATCCTCATTCTCCAGAATTAAATCCTTCCTTGTAATATAGTAAAAAATGCCAAATAAAAGCAACCGAGTGACTCCTTCTAACAATGTATGCAGCGTTTTGCAGTCTCTGCTGGGAAGTGGGGACAGGGGAGGGGGCTATCTCTTTTGTTATCTGTCCTCCAAATCCTCCAAAGGAATGTTCAGAGTGAGGTGCAGAGCACCTAGAAGTGGATGCTGGTACCTTCCAAGTATGATGAGTAGCAGAAATGTTGATATTTTTGAGGTAAAGACCTTGGCACACCCAAGAAAACCAGTCATTAATTCCCACTGCAGAAGGAAGAATTTAAAAGCCCTTCTCTCCAAAATAAGTTTTGCCTCAGTTTCAAGGTCACTTTTCATTGGTGCAACATAACTGCTTATTCAGCCTCAAGTAGTTTGCCAGACTTTGAACCACTACTCTCTCTTTACTCTGGGCTTCTGGGCCCTCTCTCAGATCAGATTGGCTCTGACCTGTCATTCTGCTCTTTGCCTTGATTCTTCCGGTCTTAGCTTACAGCCTCATATCCACAATTCATCTCTGCTCATAGCCTACTATGACAGTGACTCATCAGAGAGACTACCTTGTGGACAAGCAAGCAGAGAAGACTTCAGCAGCTGGAGATGTCTGTGGGTAAGAACAGCTAGGCCAGAATGAGTGTTCTTTCATACCCCAGGCTTCAGTTTTTTGCAACCAAAAAAAAAAAAAGCTAAACCTCCTATAAACCAAATTTTGCAGCAATCTTGGAATGTGTGCTCCCCATGACGTCTAATTCCACTGCTATTTCGAAGCTGGTCATTTGAGATTATAAGGAACTGTGTCTAACACCTTTTAATGATTTAGCTTTCTTCCAAAATTCCTGTAAATTGAGGATGAAAATGTGTTTTCCAGAAATGTTTTAATCTGCTGCTGAGAGCAAAAGCTGATGGACCCATTTTACTTTCAGAATTATACTCTCCAGTGTTTATTAGCTCTTCTCTGTGTTCTTGGAGATGTCACTAAGTGCCCATACCAACAGACATCTCTAAAAATGTATTACACTTCTAACCCATTAACATAGAGTGTATTTTATGATGATCTAGGGGTTTGGAATAATCGGTGTGACTCACCCATAAGACATAGTAAATTTAACATGACTTCTATTTCTGACTCTCTGACTCACCTCAAGTCAACAAGGAAAATCAAATTAAAAAACAACTGAAAAGAAAATTAATTTAAAAAAATACACATGTACTGTGTCAGTTTCTAATACGATGAAATTTTGAATTTAAGACCCCTAGCAATTTGTGCAGAGACTCTAATGTGATGTAGTGGAAAGAGCCTTAGGCCTTGGAGTCAAATAGTTTCAGGTCAGTTCAGGTCCCAGCTCTGGTGCTTGTAGAGTTTGGGCAAGATATTGCTTTCTTCTGACCCCTTTCTCCACTTTATTTAAAAATAAGGATAAAAACATTAGCTCTACATAGGGCTGTTGTGAAAAAAAAGGGTACCGTTTCAGCTATAAAGTGCTATATAAAGATGAATTGTTAGTAAGAGCTGGCTCCTTCCCTTTGTACACTTTCCACATGCCCCACTATTGAACCTCTCCCAAAAACATTTGCAAAGGAGATAAAATTGCAGTTCTTTGGCCTTTGTCCAATGAAAATCACAAGAAAAAAAGGAGTATAGATGGTGGATTGAGTGAATTTCTTATGGAGAATAATAACAGCACCTCCCTCACAGGGATCAGATGAGATAAAAATTGTAGAGTGCTTAGCACAGTAACTAGAATGCAACAGGCACTATATAAATGCCTATTTCCATCCTCTTCCTCTTCTTTCCCCCACATTAAGGAATAAATAATAAATTTTCCAAAGCACTTTATTCAAAACCACCATTCAGTCAGTCAGTAGTTATTGAGCACCTGCCATATTCCAAGCTCTGGGGTAGGCACTAGGGATACAAAAAGAAAGGCAAAAGCCAGTCTGTACTCTGGAGGAGCTCAGTCTAAAGGGCAAGACATGTTCAGCTATGTCCAAACAAGTTATATGTAAGAATTCGATATAATCAGTAGAGGGAAGGCACTAGCACGAAGGGAGATCAGGAAAGGTTTCTTGTAACTGGAATTTTAGTTGACAGTTGAAGGAAGTTAGGAGGCAGAAATGAGGGAAAGTATTGTAGGAATGAGGAACAGCCAGTGAAAATGTCTGGGTGTGGAAATGGAGTGTCTTCTGTGAGAAAAAGCAGGGAGGTAAGTATCACTGGGTCCCAGAGGACATTCAGGGGAGTAAGGCATAAGAAGACTGGGGCGGGGGAAGAATTTGTAAAAGACTTTGAATGCCAGAGGATTTCACATCTGATCATGAAAGTGATAGGGAGTCCCTTTAATTTATTGAGTGGGGGGTGGTAACATGGCCAGATCTACACTTTAGATAGATTAATTTGATAGCTAAATGGAACATGAGCAGGAATGGAAAGAGACTTGTGGCAGGGATATCAGTCAGCAGACCATTGCAGTAGGGCAGGCATGAGGTGATGAGAGTCTCTGTCAAGGTGGTAGAAGTATCAGAGAAGCCTAGGACTGAAAAATAAAAAAAAAACACCCAGTCACAGTTGACTTGAACCCCTCTTTCAGTTCAATTCAGTTAAGCACAGAATGAGTTCCTGTACTGGATGCTGTAAGAGAGGTAAAGACATGGTCCTTACCCTTAGGGAGATTACAATCTATTAGGAGAACAAACCTTGTCCATAAATAAAATGCAAAGGATTATGTGAAAGTGTTTAATAGCAATATAAATTACTTTTGTTTTTCAGTCATGTCTGACTCTTCCTGAACCCATTTGGTATTTTATTGACAAAGAAACTGTAGTGGTTTGCCATTTTCTTCTCTAGCTCATTTTATAAATGAGGAAACTGAGGCAAACCGGGTTAAGTGACTTGCCTAGACTCACACAGCTTGTAAATGTCTGAGGCTGAATTTGAACCCAGGAAGATGAGTCTTCCTGGCACTCTATCCACTTTGCCATGTAGCTTACTCTCAGAGTTCAAAAGAGTGAAGAGATGTTCAGAGGAGTAAAATGGTCAACCTGACCAGTGCATGTCGGGTAAAGTGAGGGGTAATAGATAGCTAGGATGCAGCCTTGATAGTTAGGCTGTCCATGGCTCAGCTAAGTCCAGCTGGAGAAACCCTCCTTCTGTGAGTTCCTGATCAAAGGTGAGAATGAACAAGCCAGCAGTCAGTATGAGCTCCAAGGCACCAAGCACCCTAGCTTCTTTTCACCTCCTGTTTCAGCTAAAGTCAATGAACCTAATTAGTCCCTAATTAGCACAAAAAGAGTCTCTGCTTCTATCAGCTGAGCTCCCTGTCAAGGTGACAGTGCATCCTTGGGTTGGCTTTTCATCCCTGACACACACTCAGGCTTGCTGTACACAGCTGAAGGGGGAGGAAGAAAGGGCAAGAAGTCAATTACATTGAAATGGAAATCTGGTCCTTGAAGGCCCCTTGTTGGGGGAAAGATAATTTAATGTTCCCGAAGATTACAGATGTTTCTTTATTTGGGACTGATCTAAGAGGTGAGGGGTCATTTGTAACTAGGATTTGGTCCACTTGCTACAGCAAATCTATCCTTCCTGCTTTAATTTTTTTTTCCACATGTACTCTGATATGCCTGTTTCTGATAGATAACCTGAGTCTGCCTTAAATGTTTTAAACATCCAGGAATAGCTGATAAGGCCTAAGCAAATAAAAGGTTAATGGTAATACCAAAGTAGTCAGGAGAAGTGGTACAAAGGAAGTGGTGCTTGAGGTAGAGCTTTAAGGTTAGGAAAGATCTGGACAGGCGGCAGAAAGAGAGAAGGACGCTCTAAGGCTGAGAAACCAGATTTGTCACTGCCAAGTAACTTGTTAAAAAGTAAACTGTCAACCCCAGTTCAAATCCTCATCTCTTACCTAAACTGTGGAAATAGCCTCCTAACTTGTCTTTCTGCTTACTGGTGCATATAATCTTCCTGGTACACAACCCTGACCATGCAACTCTCTGCTCATAAACCTTCAGTGGCTCCCCATTGCCTGTGAAATAAAGTATAAATTCCCAAATCTAACATTCAAGGCTCTACACAGCCTGGCTCAACCTTACCAGTCCAGCCTTATCTCATCCCACTATTGTATTCACTGAATGGGTGTGGCCTCACTCAGAGTGAGAACCTGAAAAGACCTTCGCTTAAAAGAGCCAAGGTCTCCCATTGCACTCTGAGACATCTCCAGTCATCCTGATGGATGTCTGGCTACTGGACCCAGATGGCTCTGGAGAAGAAAGTGAGGCTGGTGACTTTGCAACACCCTCCCTCGCTAAAATCAAAGTCAGTTGCAAGTCATGTCATCATCATCTCTGTGATGGCATAGTCCTCTTTGAGAATGAAGGACAAATCACACAACCTGTATTTCATGAACTCTCTGTTCCAACCAACCTGGATGATCTTCCATCCTTTTTCTTGCCTCGCCCTTTCTTGTCTCTGTGTTCGTCCATAGTTTCTGCCACATCTAAAATAACCTCTCTCCAGTTCACCTCCACCAGTTGAATTTCTTCCTTTCCTCCAAGGTACAACAAAGAGGCCATTTCTTCCCTGAAGTCTTCCTTTTCTGTATCCCCTAGGTAACCTCTCTCATCCCTACAGTTTTAATAGCATTGTAATGAAAAGTAATATGTCATATCAATTAACATCAGGTAACATAATCAGTGAAAAAGCATGATGAAGTTTCTAATGTATGAATAGGAAAGTTTTCACTCAGTCATCACTTTATAAGGTTTGCATCTCTTTCATTGGGTCAAGAAATACATTAGTATGAGTGACTAAGAGGATTAGTCTCATGCATTAACCTTTTGTATTAATTGATACTCAGTCCATCAGTGAGGTCAGTGAAGAGACGTTGAAGCCCAAGGGTTGAAGTTCTGGAGGTGAGCATCAGAGTTCAAGCCAAGTCCCTGAGAAATTACCACTCTTGGGGTAAAGGGAGAGTTTGTCCCTCTCTCTCCTTTTCTCTTACATTGACCACATCATCAGAAAGAAAGGACCAATAGCGGATAATGCACCCAACTCAGAGCAAAGAGACACCAAAGTCACACGTGGACAAACATGGACAAAGAGGAATGCAAAATGATGGTCACCTGAGGGAGGAATCAGTTTCAAGACACAGAACCCCTTGAACCAGAAAATAATACTTGCATGGACTCAAGAAAGGGTTTTCAGCAACCAGGAGCTGTGAATTGACCCTCTTATCACACATGTTATCTATACATATGCATCACTACCATCATTCGCTAAGTTTAAGCCCATTCTTCCACTTTGTATATTTGTGGAAGAGAACGCCCCACAGAGGGGAAATGTTTTGCGCCAATTGTTCTTACTAAATACTACCACGGTATAGTCATTTTTCTAAAAGATAATTGAAGCTATAGGTTGATACCACGCTGGTGAAAGCTCATGAGACATAGTACTTAATACCCTAACCCTTTAAGGTTACTTATAAAACCCTGAGAAGAGAAATAGTCAGCTCTCCTCTGGGGACCCAGCAGGCCAGTTCAAGTAGGAGTTCGGAAGTAGACCCAAAGGGAGTGCTACAGTACTTTACCTGTACTTCTCCAATGACTTTACGTTCCATGCAGCATAGGCCTTTCCCCCAAGCTTGTAAGTCCCTTTGAAAGTAGGATCTATGTCACATCTTTGTATTTTCAGCACCTAACACAGAGACATAGATAGATAGATATAACTAGCTGGCGAGATACAGATATCTATCTGTGTGTGTGTGTGTGTGTGTGTGTGTGTCTGCTAGTACCTTCCTAGGCAAAGTTACTTTGTGCCTCATTTGTATGTGTCTTGTGTATACTTACATGTGCACATGTCACCTACCTTGGTTGAAGGTAAGCTCTTTGAGAGAAGATGTTGTTTATTTTTTGTCTTTGTAATCCAAGCACCTGACACATAAGAGGTAATGAGTAGATGCTTGTTGATTGACTGATTCCTTTGTCAAATTGAATTGAAAATGCAGTCAAATTATATTTGGTGTTACATAATTCCCTGCTTCCTTATCCTCCCTCCTCAAAATAGGTGTCCTTCTCCACCAAAAATGTAAGCAGTTTGTAAACAGAATCAATCTGTATGCATTTGATCTGTGTGTAGACTATTTACATACATTTAGTCATTGAATCATAGAATTCCAGAGCTCTGGACAGGAGTTTAAGAATCATCTGTTCAACCCCTACTTGAAAGATAAATCTTATCTACAACATCCCTGCCAAGTGGTCATCCAGCCTCATTCTTTCAGTGAGTGAGAGCTCCTTACTGAGGTGTGTCATACCATTTTCAGAAAGCAGTTTGTACTTAGAAAGGTTTTCCTTATATTGAATTGAACTCTTTCTCACTATAACTTTTCCCCAGTAACCTGACTTTCTTCCCCTGAAGCCACAATACATAAATTTAATGCTTCTTTTATGTGTCAGCCCTTCATATATTTAAAGGTAGCTATCCTATCTTTCCAAGTTTTTTCTCCAGATTGAAGCCCCCTAGTGTCTTTGTTTGGTGATTAGATAGTGTGTTAACTTTAGCCTCTGTTTATACTGTGTGAAAAGTTTAGTCTGTGTAGAAATTCAAGAAGCAGATAAATTGAGAGAAAAATACAAATATAACAGAGGCCTGATCAATGGAAGCCAAACCATGGTGGGAGGCTTGATTTTAGAAGTGCTTCATTCTGCATAGAATGAATCTTCATTTTAGAGTACACAGGAATGACTATTTCTACTATGTGATAAAGAAACTGATTTTTGATTGGTTGCTGGAACTTGCTATATTTTCAAAAAGCACTAAATGAAGCTTAGAACTTCACTAAAAGTTTTGGAACTTTTTGGAATAGATGTATACTGTTTTATTAAGCCTTGCTGATCAAGATTTTCTATCAGGATGTCATCAGTTCAGTTTTATGTGGAAAAAGAAAAGTAGACTTATCATGTGGAAAGGGCCAAGGAAAATAAGTGGACATTTTGATGGTTTCATTGATATCCTTAGTATTACAGGAGAAGTCATCATATAGTGTCAGGTGCTGGGGACATAAACACAGAGAGAAAGAGACAAAGAGAGACAGAGACAAAGAGACAGAGAGAGAGACAGAGACAGACAGACAGACAGACAGAGAGATTTGTGTCTAATGGTACATCTCTAGGTACCTACCTACCTTTCTAGGGTGGGAGGATGAAAAAAAATAAATTTACATGATAATTTTGTTGTATATTTAAAAGGGATAGCAAGTTTTGCTTAGAAGATTTGAAGTTTCATGTGCAATCGTCTTTTTTATAGTACCATGCTATGGAAATGCTTGTTTTATTTCACAAATTAAAAAAAAAGAAAAAAACAAAAGGCACTAAATGATCAACAGGTCTGAGAGTCTCCTCTCTCTCACTCTCTCTCTCTCTCTCTCTCTCTCTCTCTCTCTCTCTCTCTCTCTC
>NW_020954641.1:20994690-21098495 GCF_900497805.2 Vombatus ursinus
CTCTCTCTCTCTCTCTCTCTCTCTCTCTCTCTCTCTCTCTCTCTCTCCCTCCCTCCCTCACTTCCCCTTCTCTTCCTCCCTACCTCCTTCCCCCTTTCCTATCTCTCTCTCTCTCTCTCCCTCCTTCCCTCTCTCTCCTTCCTTCAAGTGAGGAGGCAAGGACTGCTGTAAGCCTTCAGGCAGAAAGAGAGAAAGCATTCAGGACAACAGCCTACTTTCCTCACCCAGGTCAACACAAAACCACAAGCGCACAGTCTTGCTGTTGCTTCAGTCCCTGTTGTATCTATTCCATCTTGCTTTAGGTGGAGTGTATGAGCTCCCAAAGGTAGGACTCGTGAGCTATCAAAATTCTATGAGGGATATCCATGCCAGATTTTGCAGATAACTGAGCCCAGTGAACAGCTAGGTGGCACAGTGGTTAAAGTGCCAGGCCTAGAGTCAGAAGAACCTGGATTCAAATTCAGCCTCAGACACTTACTTATATACCCCTAAGCAAGTCACTTACCCTATTCGCCTCAGTTTCCTCATTTATAAAATGAGCTGGAGAAGGAAATGGCAAATCACTCCAGTATCCCTGCCAAAAAAAAACCAAACCCAAGTGAGCTCACAAAGAGTTGGACGGTACTGAAAAAAGACCAGACAACAACAAAGAGTCCAGTGAGGAGTTAAGACTTGAGCCAGCATAGCCATGGATCAGAGAAAGTCAAGAGGGAGTGACAGTGCCTCATCCATCATATCCATTGGCGGTGCCACATTCAGAAGCGACTCTATCAGGGAACAAATAGGTTGGAGTAACTGATTTAAGGTTGAACCCACTCTTTCGAGGGACTGAAATAGTATGGGGAGAAGATGCCCCCAGCAGTTAGAAAGAAATTACTTGTGACTTCTGTCCTTGTTATAGCATCTCAGTAAATATGCCTTAGCAAAAGCTAATTGATGTTAATTGGTTAAATAATGTTGAATCAATCAATGATATAAGGGTAATATTAACTAAAACTGGCCATTGATATTGGGGAAAATAAGCCTGATTGATAGCATTAGAAAAGAACCTCATAATCTCTCAGAGATAACCCTACAATCCTGAGGGGGATGTGTAGCTGTACTCCTGCATATATCTTGTTTGTACACAGTTGTTTTCATGTTTTCTCCCCCAGTTAGACTGTGAGCTCCTTGAGAATGGGAATTGTTTTTTATCTTTCTTTGTAACCTGGGCATTTAGTACAGTACCCTAGTACATTTTTTAGTTATTCAGTCTCTTTTCAGTTGTGTTTAACTGTTCATGACCCCATTTGGGGTCTTGGCGAAGACACTAGAATCATTTGCCATTTACTTCTTCAGATCATTTTATAGATGAGGCAACTGAGGTAAACAGGGCTAAGTGACTTACCCAAGGTCACACCGCTGGTTAAGTGTCTGAGACCAGATTTGAACTCAGGAAGATGAGTCTTTCTGACTCCAGACCTAGTACTCTATCCACCTTGTCACCTAGCTACCCAACTAATACTTAATAGATATTTATTGACTGACTGTTCTGTGGGACCTAATTCATCAGTTCCAGTGGGAGTTTCACTGTGACAGGTCATTTAGAACTCCAAATTCCTTATAATCATTCTCATGTCAACTTCCCAAATTGTAACGTACCACAATTACAATGATGCCTAGAAGAGGCAAGAAACAATTGTGTGTTAACCCAGTGTGAGTTTAAACAGGATAGATAAGTGAGGGGAGTTAGTTTTACCTCTCCAGTCCTCAGTTTCCCTTTCTGTAAAATGGAGGTAGCAATTTAGGCCAACCTCACTGTAAGGATATTAACTACTCAGAAAATACTTGATAGCATATAAAATGCCAAGCATCTATACCCCTGGGAGATCTTGCCATCTGGCCATGGATACCCAGAAAGAAATTATTTGCCCTGAAGGCAACCACTGCACTCTTAACTTCCTGGAAGGAGTTTTAAAAAGCATTCCCTCAAGGGGAAATAGAACCTCATTTCCACCCTTTGCTATTGTTGCAGCTCAACACATAAAGTCTTAACACAGCTGTCCCAATAAACTGTTTTTTATTTGTTTGTTTTTCTGACAGCTTTGAAATTATTTTCAAGCTACCGTCTCTAATTCCCTTGAACACATGTTCACAAAAAATCCATCAGCATCCCACCCCATTACAGAATTTGAAAGTTTGACAGGCCTTCTGCAGTATCTAATCCAAAAAGTGGATTAAGTATCTAATTTGCAAAAGTGAAAGGAATCCCTACCAAACTCAATCATTGTGTCAAGAGCACTTGATCTAGAGTCAGAGGTGCACAGTTTGAATCCTAGCCCTGAAATTTACTCTCTGTGTGACTTTGGGCAAGTCACCTTTCCAGTCGCATTTCACCTTCCTAGTCTCAGTTCCTTCATATTTAAAAGGATGGGATTGTACTAAAGGTCTCTATGATACCTTCTATTTCTAAATCCTTATATGTAGGGATGGCCAAGAAAACTCCTGCTAAAGAGACACACCAACACCTTCTCTGCTCTTTGTACTCATAGCAAATTGCCTAGGGCACTAAGGGATAAAGTGACTGTCCAGGGTGACCGTCCAGAGCCAGTGTGTCAGAGGTAAGGCTTGAACCCAGGTTTCCCTGCTTACGAAATCAGCTCTCCATCTCATCATTTGCACCTCTAAAGCCTTACAGAATACCACTATGGAAGCTTTATTAAGACCCAGGAAATCTTTCTCATCACTTGGTTTTTAGGCAGCTAATAAATTTTTATTTAATTGATTTTAAAGGAAGAGTAGAGAAACAGAGACAATAGAGAGACAAGACAGAGAACAAGAGAAAGACAGAGGGAGAGAAAGAAGGGGGAGAGAACAAGAAGGAGAACAAGAAGAAGAAGGGGAGGAGAAAGGAGAAGGAAGGAGGAAGAAGAGGAAAAGAAAGAAGGAAGAAGAGGAAAAGGAGGAGGAGGAGGAGAAGAGGAAGAAGAGGAAGAAGGAAGATGGAAGAAGGAAGAAGAAATTAATAGGACTGATTGAACTAGTTCTTTGGTTTATAAAACCTGTTACCATCGAAAAAGGCATAGTAACAAATCAGTCAACCACTGTTGTCTCAGATTAGAATAATCAAGGCATCTGATGCCCCAGCGTTGGGCTGGTTGTTGGTAATTTGGGATTTCATATACTTATAGATAAAGTTTTTTCACAGGGAATTTTGAAAACCTCAGGTGATTTCAGTCACCCCTCTCCGTTAAATGGTAGAAATTGGATCCCTATCCTGGATAAAGTAATGAAACCAGTGGGTGCTGCCTTTTATGTTCATATTTGATTGAATCTGATTGAGACTTCTGAGGCTGACCCTTTGATGACTAGTGTGCCCCCAAGGAACTGACAATTATTTGAACATTTTGGGGAGGGAGTGGTGTCGAGGGGATTTGGTTGTATGATTTATAAAACTGAAAATTAGAGTTCTCTCTAGGGCACTTTAGTTTAATATTCTGTATGGGAAATTGAGATCAAAACAAATTCACACATGTACATAACAGGCCCCTCTTCCTGGCCACTTCCATCTCTCCCTTCTCTCCACCATTAAAGAAACAGACAGATTCTAGATCAGCTGGTTAGTAGCCAATTTATTTCCAATTTTACTCATCTTTTTGGAGCTGAGCATATGGGGATTTGAAGATGTTTTGTATCTCCAACTTAATGATCTTTATCACAACTGCTTCAATTATATACACTATAAATATTAAATCTAGGCAACTTTCCTTTCATCTAGTATACTAAAGGACTGTTATGGGGGAGAGGGAGACAGGGTGCTGCTGTTGACTTAATAGATAGAATTTTCAATGATGGGAGAATGTGTAGCTGTTTAAGATTTAAGAAGTAAAGTTCTATGGTTCTTATGCAGTGGTCATGAAGCATTGTAGCATCTTCCCTGAGGTGAGATTTAAGTGGAAAGTTGAACTTACACTGATTCTGCCATGCTGTCCCTCTTCTCCCATCGGTGAGCTCCTCCATTTTGGAGATGGGCCCCGAACCACCCAACTTTCATTTCCTTTCTAGCTCTACTTCAGACTTTCTGGACTCTACCACCTCACCCCTGCATGAGTGCCTCTCCAGTTCCCTCCACAGCCACACCTACTTTCGGTTTCTTTCTATGTTATCTTCCCCCATTCAAATATAAGCTCCTAGAGGGCAAGAATTGTCTGTTTGCTTAAATTTGTGTTCCCAGAGCTTAGCACACTGCCTGGCACATATTAAGCACTTAATAAATGTCTACCTGTCATTATGTAAGTGTCATATTGGTATAACACACTCTTAAAGGTAATGGCTATAAAATATTACCTCTCTGAGAAGTAGAAAAGCAAAAGTTCAGTCAATTAACCACTCATTTTTCTATGGGCAATAGGATTATAGATTTAGAGCTGGAGGGGAACTTAGAGGCTGTCTAGTTCAACACTCCTTCCTTATTTTACATATGAGGAAACTGAGGCCTAGAAAGGTTAAATAAATAGGATGACAAGTCCAAGATATAACATGACAGAGTCAGACTCTGAACCCAGTTGCTAATGATTCAATGTTAGTTTGGTAAGAGGTCTACAGGAAAGTGTCTCAGAGATCTGTGCTATTTAACAGTTTTATTCATGCCTTGGATAAAGTCTTGGATAGCATGCTCATCAGTTTGCAGATGACACATCCTAGGAAGGATGGCTAACACACTGGATGACAGTCAAAATCTAATATGATCCTGACAGGATAGAGCATTAAGCTGATTCTAATAAGATGGATTCATTAAGGACGAATGTAAAAGTCTTACACTTTGGTTAAAAAGATCAACTTCACAAGTTCAGGATGGGGATGAAGGAGGCATGGTTAGACAGCAATTTGAGGGGAAAAACTGGGCATTTAAGAAATTCAATGAGTCAGCTGTGTAATACGACAGCTAAAAACTATCGTCATCCAGGGTTCCCTTAAGAAAAAGAGACCATCTAAGAATAAAGAGGTGATAGTGTTGCCCTATGTTGCCCTAGTCAGTTCACACCTGGAGTATTGTGCTCTCTTATGGGAACCACAGTTTAGGAAGGAAATTGATAAGATGGAGAGTATCCAGAGGAGGCCTTGAGGCCACGACCCGTGAGGATCTCCTGAAGGAACTTGGGATTTAACGTGAAGAAGAGAAAACTCAGGAGTAACAGGATAACCGTGGAGTATTTCGAGGGTGGCACACGGAAAAGGAATTCAATTCTTTTTCTCCTCAAAAGGGAAAACCAAGAGCAGTGGGCGGAAATGGCAAAGAAACAAATTTAAGTGATTAGGACAGTCTATCTCTGGAGGTGGCAGCCTCCTCCATTCTATGTCTTTAAGTAGAGGTTAGAGGACCATTTGCTCAGGTTGTTATAGTGAGGAGAAAGGGGAAGAAGGGAAGGGAACAAGCATGTATTAAGTGACTACAAGGTACCAGGAACTGGGCTAAGTGGTTTACAAAGATTATCTTATCTGATCCTCACAACAGCCCTACGAGGTAGGTGCTATTATGATCCCCATTTTACAGTTGAGGAAACTGAGACAGACAGAGGGCAACTTTCCCAGGGTCACACAGCTAGTAATAAAAATGATGATGATGAAAATGATAATAGCTTGCTTTTATATAGTGCCTACTATATGTCAGGCACCGTCCCAAGCATCTTATTTATAATTATTATCTCATTTGATCCTGATGACAACACTGTGAGGTAGGCATATCATGATTCCCATTTAACAATTGAGGAAACCAAGGCAGACAGAGGGCATTTTGTACACAGCTAGTAATAATTACAATAACAATAATTAATAATAACATTGACATAGTACCTATTCTGTGCCACACACTTTATAAATATTACCTCATTTTTATCTTCACAACAACTCTGGGAAGTAGGTGCTATCATTACCTCCATTTTAGAGTTATAAAAACTGAGGCAGACAAATGTAAAGTGACTTGCCCAAGGTCACACAGCTGGTAAGAGCTTGATTTGAACCCAGGTCCTCCTGACTCCAGGTCCAGCACTCTATTTTCTTTACCACCTAATACAATATTCTTTAGGGCATGGGTTGTATTGCATTAGTTAGCTGCTAGCATCCCTTCCAATGCTCAAATCCTATGAAATTCTATGAAGTCCTCTGATTCCAAATAGAGCATGTTTCCAGGGTGCTACACTTCTTTTGTCTATATGAGGCCAAATAGCTGATTTGATTGGACTGGATCACTTTTTCTGGTAGTTATTACCTAAAAGACATGTTGGAAGTCCACAAAGGAAAACTCAGCTGTCTAAAAGAAGAGGTATGAAAATTCATGGGATTCCTATCTTCACTAAATGGAAAAACCAGGAGCCAAAATATCAACACTTTCCTTTGCAATCCTAATAATCCTAAATAAATCACTGTCCTGTTGTGGAAATAGCTATAGCCTGGAAGTCAGGACATAGAGATTCTACTCAGCCTTGAGTACCATTTAATGAAAGAGTCCTAGACTGTGAGCCAGCAGACCTGAATTCTAATGCCAGCTCTGTTCTATATTGCAAGTGTTACCTCAGCCAAATTCTGGAACCTCTCTGGGCTTCAAGTTCCTCATTTATAAAATGAGAGGATAGGCCTGGATTATCCCTTCTGTGATTCTGTTCCTACCTCTGTCTGGGTGACCTTGCACAAGGTCACCTCTGCTTCCTCATTCAGAAAATGAGGGAGGTAGGCAAGATACAGAGGTTCTGGACCTTTTTGTGTGACATTGCCCCCTTTGCCAATCTGGTGAAGCCTATGAGCTCACTCTCACAATAATGTTTTTAAATACCTAAAATATATGATTACAACGGAAACAGATCATATTGAAATAGTTATCCAAATATTTAAAACAAAACAAAAACAAGTTCAAGGATCTCAGTCTAAGAAGCCCACTTTCTCATATAAATCTTCTGATTTCTTTCTCCCTCGCCAGCCATCTTGGTAAAGGGCCTCTGTTAGAAGTTCCTCCTCAACTGAATGCAGGATGATGGTGGCTGCACACACACATTAAAAAAAAAAATTAAACCCTAGAAGTCAATCCATTTGAAGAGGTGATTAAATGCCATAATTCCACATGAAGCCACAAACAGACCCCAAAAGTGATCAGACAAAGCAAATTAGTTGTCTCAGCCACCAACTGTCCAACTTCAAGGAAATCAGAGATTAAAAACCATAATAACAAGGATAAAAAAGAGCATCCATCTCCACACGATCACCAACATTGAATATGGTAAAGTGTGTCAGAGAGTACAACGGGGTATGTACACTGCTTATCACTATTTCAGGAGATTTTGATCTTATTATAAGAATGTTGGATAGACAAGTACAAGATGAACCACATAAATTTAATCTTTTATAAAACTGACCAAAGGTTAATTTAATAAGTAAATAAATAACTAAATCCCATGGCCTATCATCTTCAGTTTCCTCATCCTACTTATAACTCTGAAAGGAAATCTCTTTTATTTCATCTCTTAAATGGGAAGGCTAGCAGGCTGCCCAGGCAACCTAAGGGTTTTTGTTTTGTTTTGTTTTTGGGTGGGGAGGAATGAGAAAAAAGAAATGAAGCACTCCATAAAGTTTCATTACATTAATATTTCAATTAACTAATGTCTGATATTGCCTGGTACATTTTGAAATTCTAGGATCATAAGTTTGAAAGTACAGAGGGCTTTTTAAGAAGTAAAAATAGGCCCTGTAGAGGGAAAAGCAATAAAACTTTGAACTTTGAGTTATAAAGAGGGTTGCATTTGTTTAAATTAAGCTTGCCTGGAAGGAAGAAAGTTGTTATTCTGGAATCACTGCCCTGAACATGCATATAAATGAAATGGGACAGTTAAAGGGTCAGTAGCATGGAAATCATTGACTGGGCATCATTTTGCCTTTGTGAGGAACTAACAGAAATCTAGCACCTATTGCTCCCCAAAGATCACTTATCAAGATGTAAAGAGGAGTATGAGAACCAAAATTATAAAATAGTAATAACAATAAATAATAATAACTAGTAACTAAATACTGCTTTAAAATTTGCAAAGCTTTTTACAAATATCTCATTTGATCTTTACAGCAACACTGTGAGGTAGATGCTATTATTACATCTATTTTACATATGAGTCAGAGTTAGCTCAATGTTTGGGAGGCTAAGGAAAGTGTGGGAGAGAAGAGGTATTAGACTGACTACCAAACTGAAGGTCTACAGAGCCATTGTGCTGACTCATTGTTGTATGCCTGTGAAACCTGGACAGTATACCAGCATCATGCCAGGAAACTGAATTACTTCCATTTGAATTGTCTTAGGAAGATTCTAAAAATCACCTGGCACAATGATACCAGACATTGAGGGCCTTTCTCAAACTAAACTGCCAAGCATTCAAACTCTACTGCCAAGAGCACAACTCCGATGGGCTGGCCATGTTGTTCCAATGCAAAACGTACACTTGCCAAAAAGACTATTTTATGGAAAACTCACACTGGGCAAGGCTCACATCGTGATCAGAAGAAGTGATACAAGGACACTCTCAAGGTCTCTCTAAAGAACTTTGGTACTAATTATGTGTCATGGGAGACACTGGCACAGGACTGCTCAGCATGGTGTGCCCACATCAGAGAAGGTGCTATGAGCAAAACAGAATTGAAATAGCTGAAAATAAACATGAGATGTGCAAATTTAGAGAATCCACCCCAAATGTTCACATGGACTGTTTGTGCCCAACCTGTGGTAGAGCATTCTGAGCTTGTACTGATCTGATCAGCCACAGTTGGACTCACTGTAACATGACTCTAGCATAGTGATGTCATTCTGGTCCTCTTCGAGAAAGAAAGACAACCAACCAACATATGAGTACGATGAAATTGAGGCAAAAGAGGTTAAACAACTTGCACAAGGTCACAAAGTCATTAAGTATCTGAGGCTAGATTCGACCTCAGGGCTTCCTGAGTCTAGGTCCAGTGCTCTAATCACTGAACCACTTAGCATAGAATCATAGCATTTGAGAGCCAGAAAGCAAAAAGAGGCATAAAATTTCAGTCATGGCCTCAGGACTTTCCTAGTCTAATCCCCACTTATTTAAAGAAGAGTAAAAGAAACTGAGGGATTAGGTAACTTCTCCTTACAAGCTATATGACCAATTTCCTGGTTTTGAAATGTGAGGGATGGGCTAGATGATTTCTCTCCGAAGACAGGGACTAAACCAGATTGAGGATAACCAAGGGGCCTCAAACCCACTGTTGAGTAAGGAGAGTGTCTACACCAAGCATGTGCAATGGGCAAAAGAAAACAATGTGTTCCAACAGCCATGCAGGAGGCTGAAGAAGGCACTGTGAAGTACTTGGAGTTTGGTAAGGCATCAAAGACACCAAGGTCCTCCACTGCATCCTGGGCCATTACCACTTGTCTTGGCTTCTGTCCTGCCACTAGACTTTGATGACTCTGGCAGAGAGATGGAGGGTGAGGACTTTGTTCAACTCTGACTCACTTTAGTCCAACTCACACACAAGTTAAGACGTCACCCCATGATATCATCTGTCCTCTTTGAAAGCAAAAGACAAACAACAAGGGACCTTTAAGCTCTAATATTCTACAATTTTGTATTTCCTTTTTTTGTTTCTAGTCCAGTATTCTTTGCAGCACAGCCTGAATGCTGAAATTCATTGCCATGGTTTTTCCCATTTTTTTTATCTGACCCTTGCTTCAGGTCTACTCCTTATGTCTCTCCTGAGTATGCAGTCAGCATACAAGAGTCACTGAAATAGCATCCCAGACTTGGACCTGGAAAGGTCCTCAGAGGTAGGCCATCTAGTCTAATTCCTTCATTTTACAGATAAAGAAACCAAGACTCAGAGATATTCTGTGACTTGATCAAGGTCATACACACAGTAAGTGGCAGAGCTAGGATTTAAACCTGGATCCCTACTCCAAATTCCATGGTATATTCATCTTCTAATACCAGGTCTACCACTAAGGGACCTTGAACAATTATTTAACCTCTCACTGGTCTTGAGTTTCTTGTTTGCAAAATGAAAGAAGTTAGACAACATGCTCCCTAAGGATTATCCCAACTCTGCTATTCTTCAAAGAACATTAATAATGAATATGAATTCAATTACTCATATATATAATGCATGTGTAAAAAGTCAACCCGGTGTAGGTATAGTGGAAAGACCACTAGATTTGGAGTTAACAGTTCAAATTCAAGCTCTGATATTTGCTGGAAGCTGTATGATCTTGGTTAAATGATTTTACCTCTCCAAGCCCTAATTTCTTCATCTCTAAAACTGGAATAATAGAATAATACTGATGGAGATGGAGTCTGAACCCCTAAAAGGAAAAGACCATGTCTTTGGGATCTGGACTCCAAAAAGGAAAATCCCTAAACTTCCTCAAATCTCTGGTGTTTGCCTGAGGTTGTAATACATTCAACTGGCCTTTCACTGTGACTACACCCCAATCTCCCAATTCTGTTCTGTTACCTCCCTGGCCACTTCCCACTCTTAATCCTATCTAGACTCCATTCTCCCTTGGCCATGTGGTCCAGGTCCCTGACGTTCTGTTCACTCCAACTTACTGGCCACTTCCATCCAGATCCTCCTTAGACCCCTCCTCCAGTCACTCCAAACTACTTGGCCACTCCTAGATCCCTCCTACAGTCTTTCCATACATAAGGTCCATCTGGCCTCCATTAAGGTGCTGAGATTCTTTAAGAGTTTAGCCAAGGGCTCAGATTCTTAAGATCTGGCCCACTTGCATTAGCGATACAAATGCTTAGATTCCTTAAGAATCTGGACCATATGGCAGATGTTCTAATAAACCTTGTCTTTGGCTGAAAGAAGGCTAGGGTCAAATTCATTCGGGCAGGACCTGCATGTCATGATTTTGGAGTCCCAGCACCCCTGAACCTCTAAACCTCAACAATACCACTTGCATTTTTCTACCTCACGGGACAGATGTGAAGATCAAATGAGGAAAGTTTTCATGTGTGCAGCCACTGTATAAATATAAGTAACTGTCCCTAAAGTGATCCGCTTCTAGATTTGTAATCCTAGGATCCCTCTTCCCCCAAATTGCTTGGAACACTGAGACTTCTCCTTCTCCTTTATCACAATACATAGCTTGTGTGACCCTAGGTAAGTCACTTCCATTCTCTGAGTCTCATACAGCTCGAACCAGATTAAAATGTAATTGGGAAATATTCAACAAAATAATAAATACAATGAATCATACATAATGTTAATATGTAGTTTTCTAAGTCAATCTGTAGCCTGCAGGGATTCTAGGTATGGCAAACTCTTTGAGTTTGATGCCCCTGGATTAAATGACCTGTGAGGTCTCTTTCCTTTCTGAACTTGGGAATCTCCCTTGAGCCAAAGGTATTTGTGTCTCTGTCTTAACTGTGCCTTACCAAGGCATCTCACTCCATTTTTAAACAGCAACAATTGTTAGGGAGGTTTCTTTCATGTCAAGCCTCAGTTTGCCTCTCAGCAACTCCTACTCACTGATTCCAGGTCTGCCCTCCAGGACAGCCCATACTAGAATGTAAACTCCTGGAAGGGAGAAGAAAGATGTCATTTTTTAAATGTCTGAGTTCCTCAGTGCCTAGCACAGTGCCTCGATACAGCACAGGCTTAATCTAGGTTTGTTCAATTGAAATGAAATAAAATATGAAGTTGAAGCCAGCAGATGTAAATGGCTGCTTCTTTATTGTATTCTGCCCTTCAAGGCTTTGAAAAACACTCTCTTTATCCTTCTGTTCAGAAAAGAGCTGTAGAGTTTCTTGCATGCAATGTATTCATGCTTAATTAGAATCAACTTAATTATGTTGCTAGTAAACAAAAGCAGAAGACTGTTAAAAAGAGAGAGAGAGAGAGAAAACGTTAAAAATACATTTCTCTCTAGAGGGGGTAAATAAAAGGAATTTAAGCTGCATATTACCATGATGAATATAGTTTAAAAAAAAAAAAGCATGGACTTAGAGTCAAAATATTTCCATTAAAAATCTGACTCTGCTGTTTACTGTCTGTGATCTTGAACGAATCACTTCCAGGGTGGGAAACCTGCAGCCTCAAGGCCACATGTGGCCTTCTAGGTCCTTGAATGTGGTCTTTTGACTGAGTCCAAGTTTTACAGAACAAATCCTTTTATTAAGGGGATTTGTTCTGTGAAGTTTGGATTCAGTCAAAGAGCTGCACTTGAGGACCTAGAGGGCCACATGTGTCCTCGAGGCTGCAGGTTCCCCACCCCTGAAACCTATCTCAGACTCAGTTTTCTTCTCAGTAAGATGGGAATAGTAATAGTACCTACCTAGTAGGGTTGTTGTAAGGATCAGATAACATGTAAAACACTTTGAGAATAAATGCTTATTATTATTATTGTTATTATTATTATTAAGCTATTTAACTGTGGTTTAGTTGACCTGTCTGTCCCACGTTTTCCTCATCTATAAAGTGAGATTAGACCCGATAGTCTCTGTGGTCATTTTCAGCTGAACTCCTATGAATGAAAAGATTTCCTGTGTTATCTTCTTTCCCAAGATCCTTTACCTTTCATTAAACAGGCCACTGGAAAATCAGAGAGGCCATGAGGTAAAATGGGAAAAGTGGAGTCAGGAAACCAAAGATTTGAATCTTGGCTCTGATATTTACCAGCTGTGGAACCATAGGCAGATCACTTAACTTTTCTGTGCCTCAGTTTCTTCATTGATGACACAGGGAGACTTGCACTTCCTAGGGTTGCTTTATAGAGCATTTGAGGTAATGTAGTTAGTACTGTGTGACTCAAAAGTGAAGTAGAACGGTAGGTTATTCAGAGGAGTGTGAAGAAAGACTTTTCCTTATAATAAAGCATTTAGCAGGTGGCCTTCCTCCTTGGTGGAACATGTTGCTTGAAAGAATCCCATTTCTAGGGGGCAGCTAGGTGGTGCAGTGGATAGAACACCAAGGCTGGAGTCAGGAGGACCTGAGGTCAAATTCGGCCTCAGACACATAATACTTCCTAGCTGTGTGACTCTGGGCAAGTCACTTAACCCCAATTGTCTCATTAAAAAAAAAAAAAGAAGAATCCCATTTCTGCTACTTACCATGTGACCTCTTGACCTCAGTTACTTAATCTGTAAAATGAAAGGATGGGGTTCTAAGGACATTTCCAGTTATATGTCCTATGATTCAGTGATGGCCATTAAAAACTATTTAATGTGATTGGTGTTAGGAGGAAGAGGAGGAGGAGATAATTGCTCCAAGAAAAAAAAAAAGCTTCCTTTTAATAGCCATTACCCAAGATCTTGCTCTGTACCTTGGCTTCGCATCAAATTTCTATTCTGAAAATCACTGGGGAGGAGCCTCTGAGGCTGTGGAACTCCTGAGAAGTGATTCTCAATCTCCTGCCAATATCAACAGGGCTATTTTGTTCTTCCCAATCATTACTTTCAAGCTTTATTTTCTTTTAAAGGTCCTAATCACCTTAAGACTGATGTGATTTCACATTAAAATCCAACTTAAATGCAGTTTCTGGAATGCCACGCGTGGATCTTAGAATCTCAGAGTTAGAAAGGGCTTTGGGGGCCATCAGATCCAATCTCTGGCTGAGCAAGAATTTGCAGGTCCATATTCCTAACAAATAGTTATCCAATAGGCTTCCTATGAAAGGCAACTCGGTACCTATAAAGGCAACTCATTTTATGTTTAGACAAAACAAACAAGTCAGTAGTAAGTTTTTTGGTTTTTTGCTTTGTTTTGTTTTGTTTCTCTTTATGTCAAGGCTAAATTTGCCTCTCTGAGAAATCCACTCACTGCTCCTACTTCTAATCTCTGAGGCCAATCGTGGCGTAGCAGAGAGAGTCCTAGACTTGGAGTCAGGAAGACCTGTATTCAAATCCTGCCTCAAATCAAACTAGTTGACCTCCCTGAAGTCCAGTTTCTTTAGATATGAAGTAAGGGGGATAGACTTGAAGCCCTCCAGGATCCCTTCTAACTCTGAAACTATGATCCTATAATTCCTCTTTTACATCACAAACTTGCAAATACTTGACAGTTATCACTTCTCCTATCCTTTATTGTACTAAACATCCCTAAGTCATTCAACAAGTCTTTATAATGCATGCTTTCTTATTCCTCCACCATTCTGATTGCCCTTCTCTGGACAAACCCCAGCTCATCAATTTCTTTCTTAATATCTGGCCTTCAGAATGAGGAAAAATTTTCCAGATGGGACATGGCCGGGGCAGAGTACAGCAAGATTCTCATCTCCTTTATTTTGAACACAGTGATTCTCTTAATGTAACCTACTGATTTTATCTTGCTGTTTGTTTTCTGATGTCTTTGTGTCATAGGGTTGATTCATCTTGAGCTTGTGGTCCACTAAGCCCCCTAGATCTTTTTTTAAACAAACTGTTGTCTTAACAACACATGTCCCATTGTGTAACTATGAAGGTGATTTTTTCATCCAAGTCTGTGACTTTACACTGATCTCTATTTGGACCCAAGATCAAATCCTGAGTCTTCTACTTTCTGCCTATGTGACCTTAAGTAAATTGCAACTTCTTTACACATGGCACTCTCATACTATGTTGATAACAATGCACATTTTTATAGTGATTTTTTTACATAGAGATTTCTTCACTATAATCCTATGAGGTAGAGAGGGGAAATATAATGATCCCCCACCCTTCAGAAGGGGAAACTGAACCTCAGGTAAGTTAAGTAGTTTGACCATTGGTTGTACAGGTGGTAGGGGTCAGAGCCAAGCTTTAAACCCAGATTTCTTAAGTAAAGGAGTGATCCTGGTTGCTTGGATTTACTCGTTTCTATAATAGAATATACAGTCTTAGAATTCAAAGATCATACAGTTTAACCTCCTCATTGAATTAGCAAAGGAAAAAAGTGAGAGCCAGAGAGGTGAAATAACTTCTCAGAATTTCCATAGTCAGTAAGTGGTCAGGCTGGTAATTGAGCTCGTAACTCCTAATTCCTGGTTCAGTGTTCCTTTGACTACATTAGTTGTTGTTGAGTCATTTCACTCCTGTATGACTCTTTGTGATCCCGTTTGGAGTTTTCTTGACAAAGATACTGGAGTGGTTTGCCATTTCCTTCTCCAGCTCATTTTACAGATGAGCAAACTGAGGCAAATAAGGTTAAGTGACTTGCCCAGGTTTACCCAGCCAGTAAGTATCTGACGCCAGATTTGAACTCAGACATTCCTGACTCCAGCAGTAGTCTGTGAATCTTGTGTGATTCTTCATTGCATACTGAAAAAATCATATTGTGCTTCTTCATTTGGCTCTACCAGCCCCCAAAATAAAGGCACACAAATCATGGGGTTGGCTCCATGCTGGTTCTACTGCAGCTATATTTGTGTAGAAGTATTCACCTAGCCAAAGTGACTGCTCACCCCACACCATAGGTCATGACTGCTACGTGTTTACAACTACTTCAAATATACCAACTGGAAGCCAAGCAGGTGCTGTTAAATGTTTAATAAAAATGTACACATGGCACACTTTTGAGTTTAATCTACACTACTAACAAATGTTATTAATAAATGTTCATGATGAAGTTTAAATAACAAATGTTAATGCAGATTAAATTGCATTATTGCTTCTTAAGTAGTAAGATGTCTCCATCACTTTAAATCTAGAAAATCCAAAAAAAAAAATCAAGCCCTGCTTTGTAGCATTATGGATTTCTGAGGGATAAATGTTCACACCAAAAATTTAACAATCAGCTCTCCTAAGCCAGTGAGACTTCCTTCTATGGCACCCCTGGAACCACACCTACCCTTTTCATTCAGCTTTTCAGAAAGCAAAGTAAACACCTACTATGTGCCAAGCATACAGGCAGGATAGCATAAGGGATCAAGATCTAGCCACAGAGTCAAGCCCAAGTTCAAGTCCCTAACACATACTTTCCATGTGACCTTAGGCAAGTTACTTAACCTCTTAGGGCCCGCGAGCAATTTCTTTAGGACTATAATTTGTAGAGTCTTGAAGAAGTAGATGATGCTCTGAGTCAGGTTGTCTGGAAAGAACTCAGGGGTAGAGGTTCTCCTAGTCAAGAGGGCTTTATTGACCCAAAACAATGAGCTATTCCTTAAGAGCACCAGCAGGTTGAAATAAGACAGGGGCTTACTTTTATACCAAAGATTTGGGCACTCAGGTAGGGGTCGGGGTATGCTCCTACGTGGGCAGTTAACCCCAGGGAAGGATGTCAGGAAAGGGGAAGCAGCCATGTAAGGGGAGGCAGAAAGGGAGAAGCAGGCATGTTGGGTACTTTACAAAACAGTTCAGGGCTGTGGTCACAAAGCAGGGAACTTAACTTACAACATTGAAGGATATAGGCACAGAAAATAGGGGTTAGTCATGTATACAGAAAATAAGGTTTTCTTGTTAACAGAGCCCCCTGTTACCAGGCAGATTTAGATTTAGGCAAGGCTCTTATTGTTGCTGGGCAGAAGTCAGCCACATCAGTCTCTGTTGGTTATTCCAGACAAAAATGGTCTCCAAATTATTTTCTTTGAACATTCCATCAGTGGTTTTTCCCTGATAGGTATTCTGGGGGTTTTCCCAATGGCACTTGGGTAGCAGTTACAGCTCTTACTATGAGTTGTCACTGTGAAGTTATGTAATAATTGATCCAAGGTTCCAACTCCTAGATCAGAAGGGGGTTAATTGGAAGCTTACACAGCAGCAGAAGGGGGAGTGGAGAGGGAAGGTGTTAGTGTGGGAGGTGAGCCTCATGTTTGGTTATTGGGAGTTGTGTTGCAGACAAGTTCCATGTGACCCAGCTTCCTACTCTCTGACTAATCACATATCCCTTATGATCAAGCTGCAGCCCTCTGGTATGGGCCGTAATCTCCACTTTGGTAAACACTGTCCTATAACAATGAAATCACGGGAGTGGTACAAATTCGCTAGGCACAATAATGTGCCGTTTAGGACATATGGTCCCTCATAGTCCATGCTGATGGAGTACAATGTGGCAATGTAGCCAGATCCAGAACATGAGAAAACTATGTTCTCTAATGAATCTTACAGAGCAGGAGTTCTTAACCTGGGGTCCACAGACCCCCAAGGGTAGATTTCAAGGGGTCTATGACTTTGGATAGGAAAAAGTTACATGTTCATTTTCACCAACCTTGAACTGAAATTTAGCATTTCCTTCAATTATTTAAAAACATTATTCTGAGGAGTACTTAGCCTTCAGTTGGCTGCCATAGGGTTCACATGAAGTGCCTATCATCAAAGAGATGTATGACCAGAACAGAAGATAAGCTGGTCATATGGCAAGAGCTAGGGATAACTGAAGAGCCACTCACATCCTCCATTGGTAACCACACAATGGCAAGAAAACTACAGAGAGATTCCTTTTATGTTGGATGAATGAATTAATGATTTGTCTATGGTTTGAAAACTAGAAAGCAGGGTAGAAGAGGCATGTGTGTGGTTGCAGGGCACTTATAGAGAAGAGAGCAGGTACAGGCCACATGGAGGATTTATAAGACGATACAGATAAACCACTCTATCAAACCTTGGACAAATCACTCAACTTCAATGGACCTTAGTTTCCTCATTTGTAAAGTAAGGGAGTTGGATGGGCCATCACCAGTCGTCCTGATCTATATCTTGCCACTGGACCCAGATGGCTCCAGAGGCGAAAGTGAAGTTAGTGACCTTTCACAGCCCTTCCTCACTTAAAAAATTCACTTGCAAGTCATGGCATCATCTTTCTTATGTCATTGTCCTCTTCGAGAAAGAAAGACAAGCAACAAGGGAGTTAGACTAAAAGACTTCTAAAGTGTCTTCCAATTCTAGAGCTATGATCCTAAACATATGTTTCACAGGATGAGAAGGTAGCAATCTGAATCAATGGGGACAGTTAAGATATGGCATAAGATGGTGTAAGACTAGAAAGGTAGATGAGAGCCGTGTTATGGACATCTCTGAATGCTTGGTTAAGAAGTTTTAATTATATTTGGTAGGCGATGGGGAAATATAGCTTTGGAAGTTGTCTGTCTATAGCTAAAGACTGGAGCTCTGAAATAAGATTGCCAAGAGAGAAAGTGTAGCCCAAGAAGAAAACCATGGGGAATACTCTGTGTGTGTGTATATGTGTATTTATGTATATATATGTACATATACCCATATACATATGTACATGCACACATATATACATAAATACACATATACTATATATACATACACACACATATATACACATATATCTATATACATATATACATATACGTGTATGTATGTGTATATGTGCATGACAGGAGAAGAAGAAAAGTTAATAAAGGAGACAGACAATAAGAAGTAAGAAATATAAGAGAGCCAAGAGAAGCTAGTGTCCCATAAGCCATTGAAACAGAGAATAGCTAAAAGGAGAAGATGTCGTCCAACAATACTTGATGTGGCAGAGCGGACAACAAAAGGAAAACTAAGACAAGGCCATTGGAGCTGAAAATTAGGAGGTCACTGCTGACCTTAGAGAGGCCCATTCAGTAGAGTGATGGGGATAAAGGCCAGATTACAGAAGACAGAGGGCACAGTAAGAGTAGGAAGGAAATAGAAACAAACGTTGTTGTCTGTTTTTTTAAGAAGTTTGGCAGCAAAAAGGAAGGGGTGAAATGAGGGTAGGACCTAGAGGGGATAGAAGTTTGGGGAACAGGTTTTTAGATTTGTTTTTCACATAGGAATGGTGTGATTATTTCATTGTTTGGGTGGTTTACACACTGGTTTTTGAAGTAG
Organism: Vombatus ursinus; assembly: GCF_900497805.2. Classification (NCBI taxonomy): domain Eukaryota; kingdom Metazoa; phylum Chordata; class Mammalia; order Diprotodontia; family Vombatidae; genus Vombatus; species Vombatus ursinus. The sequence continues at coordinate 21,013,443 of NW_020954641.1, forward strand.
CTGTAAATGTTCTATCCATGACCTGGGACATGGGGGAGACCATCAGGTGAGTGCTTCTACACAAATATAGCTGCAGTAGAAGCAGCTTGAAGTCAACCTCAACACTTACAGGCCTTTCTCAGGAGAGCTGGTGAAGCCAGGTATTCTGCAGTTAAGAATCACTTAGGATTCTGAGGATAAAGGCAACATAGCACAGAGAAGGAGCTCTTAACCTTTCTGTGTCATGGACCCCTCTGTCAGTCTGGTGAAGATTTCACACTTCTCAAAATAATGTTTTTAAATGCATAAAATAGGATTGCAAAGGAAACCAATTAAATTGAAACATATAACATTTCCCCATCCAAGTTATTAGAACCCCTAAAATATACCATGAGCCTTGAGTTAAGAAACCTTGGTACAGTGAAAAGAACACTGAGCTGAGAGTTTGTAGGCAAAGGTGGGAGAAACCAGCAGAAGAAGAAAGACTAAAGATGCAAGAGAGAGAATAAATAATCCATGGATCTAGATCCTAGAGGACAGGTGAGAGATTGAGGTCAATCAAGGTCGGAGATGAAGGGGATAGCATTGGCAGGGAATGGGCTACCTCATCCCCAGAGAGTAAAAGAAAGGAAGAGTGGGTGGGTGGCGATATAACAAGGATTTAGCATTTGCTGGAATTCTTGCAGGTGGCTTCATTTTCCTTAATAAAATAGAAAGTGAGGTAAAAAAAAGAGGCAAGGAAGAGAGTTGGTCAGGGGAGGATGGAGGGGGCTTCAGGAAAGTGGAAGAGATCTGAAACACCCCCTATGAGAAATACATTAGGGAGTGATTAAGAGATAAATTCAACAATTGTTTTGCAACAATGAGGATTTATAATGACTTGCAAGACTCACAGACACTGAATCTTGTTGAAAAGAGAATATGTAATATTCTGTTTTTAAATTGCCTGTCTTTGTTTTTTTTCCTCCCCTCACCAAACCTTTTTCATACTTGAGATTATCAGCTCTTTCAAAGTGAACAAATAAACAAGCACACACACACACTTGGAGAGAGAGGGAAAGAAGAGACAAATAGAGAGACAAGAAGAGATAAAAACAGAGAGAGTATGTATATATGTACACATATGCTTTTCCTTAATCTCCATCAGGCTAGTTTGTGAACCAGCCAAATTTGGAGATTTTCCACTCACAGACTGGTGTTCAAAGTTGAAAATTCCACCTGCTCTTTATTTGTTCCTCAGGGCATCTGTGTGTGGTCCCAGGTGGAAGAGTCTTATACCAACATGGACAGCTGTGGAACACACAGATCCAGGAACTGCCAGGGACCTCATTCCTGGGCTGCGACTTTTCCATTGGGGGTAGGGGAGGGAGAGAGAAAGGGAAAAAGAAGTTCCAGAAACTACAATAAATAATAACACAGTAACTCAGTGAAGGCTGAGAAATCCCCAGAAGAGACTTCTGTTTCTAAATGGGAGTGGGGAGGGAGAAAAGGGCAGAGAGGAGCCATAGGACTAGGAGAAGGAGAAATTATTGAAATCCCCCCTACCTCAATTTGTGATTTCTGTAAAAATAGGGATGGCTAGAGCACTGGCCTTAAAATCAGAAGGATGTGAGTTCAAATCCTGTCTCACCTACTTACTAACTGTGCGATCCTGAACAAGTTACTTAACCTCTCCCAGACTCAGCTTTCATATCTATAACATGACAGTAATATGTATCTCACAGGGTTGTTTGAAGATCAAGTGATATAATACATGTAAAGTACTTTCCAAATCTTAAAGCTCCATATACATGCTAGCCATTAGCTGGTACTCCTAAAGTCAGTCCTCTATCTTTCCCCAACACAGCCCTCCCTCATCCCCAGCCTAAAATTCTATTTAAAGGCTAGTAGATGATAGGCTACTCCTTACGGTCTCCTTAAGAATACAAGTTCAGGATTCCTCTGACCCTGTAGAGCATAAACAAGGTTGCCGGGGCAGATGGGGTTTGCAAATTTCTGTTTGGTGAGAAATAGTTGTAGAAGGAAAAGGATGAAATAAACATCCATTCTAAGATATGTTCAGGACAAGAAAGAAAATGCCTGAAATTCAGAATTACAAGTCAAAAAAGAAGAACCGTAATTAACCCAGCAAGTTAGCCTAGATGTGTCAATGTCTCAGGGAAAAAAATAAAATAAAATGAGAGATGATGCCTGTGAAAATAATTGGTGCCCAATTACTGCAACTTCAAGCCCAAGGCAATCTGAAATTTAATTAGTGATGATAGGTAGGTGAATGGATAAGTTCACTGTTAATGTTTGATGTCACATCAAAGAATAAAATCAGAGTAACATGAAGCTTGGAGGCACCTCAAGGGGTCATATAGTACAGTACCCTGCTTTAGACAAAACACTCCCTAACCCCAACCCCAAAAACCCAAATCAATGATAATCCCCATTCCACAAATTCCAGGCTCCCTCTTTTACTGCTTAGTTTGCCTGACAAGACATTTTTCTTTACAACTAAATGAGCCCCTTCTTTCAGGAAGAGCCTTCCTGTCTTGGAAGCACAGGTCATAGGATTACATTTATGAAGCTGGGCTTCGGTTTCTGGGTGAGCTACAGGCTTGCATGTGATCAGTGACATTCTCCAAGCTCCTACCATGAGCAGATCTCTGCCTCAATCTCTCTGCAGAGACAGGCATGAGAAAAATAAGGTCTGCCTGATACTTGCTATCAGAGCACTTACTCTGTAGTTAAGGAGACAGATTACACAGAAGGGACAACCAGGTGTAACTAGCGCTGGCTCTGGGGTCAGAGGCCCTGAATTCAAATCCTACCTCTGATGCTAACTACCTGTGTGACCTTGGACAATCCAATAATCCAATAAACGTTTATTAAGCACCCACTGTGTTCCAGGCACTGTGCTAAGTGCTGTGGGTACAATCAATAAAAAGAAAGACAGTCCCTGTTACAAATCTAATGGAGTTAGACAACACACAAAAGGAGACAAGAAAGGTGGTGGGAAACCAGGAGATACCCAGTTCAGGGGCATCTTGTTCAGTGGAGTTGAAACCAAGTAGAGCAACCGATGCAGAGTGAGGCGAGACAGAAAAACCCAGTTTCTGCACCTCTTTAAAGGAAGGCATTGGGAGGAGTTTGAGACCCCGCCCTCCAGGCCTCCAATCAGAAGGAGAGAAGGCTGAGGGAGGTGTTGTCAGTCAAGGCTTGAGTTAGCAGCATGGTGACCCTAAGAACAAAGCCACATAGGAAAAAATATTGAAGAACCTGGTAAAACTGAGCACAAACATGCTGAGTTATCACTTTTGTGTATGTGTGTAAAACAGGTACCGTCCAGGTCACTATAAAAGATGTCATTCTTTTCTCTATGTGATAGAATGGCATCTGCTGTATGCGTTCTGGGCCTGGAACTGGGTATGCCTCAAGTGATCCACATGAGTACTAGATACCCTATAAATGGCTATTATGGTATGCCATATTCTAAGTATTAGAGGCTTCACTAAGCCTTTTTTTTTTGTCTTGAGATTTTATTTTTATTGCATTCACAGTATTGACAAGTTCAAAATAACCTTGAAATCAAGATACCATATCATTCTATTTTAAAAAATACAGGGAAAAGTGAAGGTTTACCAGTGTGAAGAATTTTGCAAATAGGGTTAGATCTCAAAGCTAGGGTAAGAATGAAAGAGACAGAGACAGAGACAGAGAGGAAGAAGGAGGAGGAGAGGCAGACCGCATCACATAAAATAGATTGGGAATACCTAGAGGGAAGCACCTCAGGCAATATGGGAGTCACATGTGAAGTCTGACTGTAGAAAAGTCAGCTTTCTACAACATCAATCCCTAGAGGGCAGGAGCTATGTCCCTTGGCTGGTTCATGTAGGCCCTACCATGCTGTGAGCCTATAGTTAAAATTAAACAATAACTACAGCCTAGACTCATCTGCTCTGTGCCCTCTCCCCTGTGGCTACCTATAGGTCTTTCTGCCTGAGTCAGGAAATTATCTTTTTGACACAAAGGCACTGCCTTCATTTGGTTTTTATTTTCTACACATTCTTAGTGGAAAACTATTTTATTTCATTTCTTAGAAATCCCCCACATCTGATTTTTGGGAAGTTCAAATACAATGAAGATAAATGGAACTTGGGAACATGGGATTCTTGCCCATGAAGAATAACCCCACTGACATTTTGAACCTGTCTTCTCCTTAGTTTACAGGCAGGACCAGCCCTGGGCAAAATTGTAAAGCAGTCAGGGTTTGCCTTCAGAAACCTCCTCCTACATACCTTGTCCTTCTCTTCCTCCTCTCCCCATTATGACATCCCAGGACCTCCCACTGATAGACCCATTTGGGTCAGCTCTGCACACATCCTTAACTCCAAGATCCCATCAAAATTTCCCTTTATTTGTATCTGACACACTGCTCCATGCAGAATTGTTAATTGGTGACAGCAGCTTGTACTAGTCTACCCTTCACAAATAGTACTTCATTTTAACAGGGGCCCTATAAAAACACACAGCCTTGACCAAATCACTGACTTGAATGGTTTGAGGGAGGATATTATCCTCATTTTGCAGAAAGGAAACAGACACTGAGAGGTGAAGTCATTCACTATACAGCCATCACGCAATGCATCCATTAATCTCAGAACAAGGACTAAAAGCCAGGCCTCCTAATTCATGATCCATTTGTCTTTCCATGGGGCCAAACTGTTGCTTTTGCCTTGTTAAAGATCAAGACAATATCTGAATCTCTTAGGGGCCCTCTGATTTAACCCCTGCGGTGTATTCATCTTTCAGCCTTAACCTACCAGTCAAGATGGCGCTGTCAGTGGATTCCTCTTGGTATCGCTGGCAAGGGCAAGTTAAGGATCGCTTCTCCCAGCCTCCTTCAGAATCCACCCCACTGCTGTCCGTGACTAAGGAAAGACAGAGCTACAATCTGAATCAACAACGGATCGTTTTTCCTAACAACAAGATATTTCACCAAGACTGGGCAAAAGTTTCCAAGTTTTACTCTGGCAACAGGATTCATACCACCAAATACACCCTGTTCAGCTTCCTACCCAGAAACCTCTTCGAGCAGTTTCACAGGTACATAGATGCTGGTAGTAATTAGCATTAGATCCGGGGAAGAGAGACCTAGAAATGGAAGGAACTTCAAAGGTCATCTGGTCTAGCACCCTCATTTTACAGATGACAGAACTGAGATCCAGAGATATGATTTGCTCAAGGTCATACAGGTGTCTCTCATTAGTCAAAAAAAAATGGCAATCTATTTCAAATAGAGATTAACTGATATTTGGAAGGTTTACTAGTGTGAAGAATTTTACAAACATGGTTAGATCTCAAAGTTAGGGCAGGAACAACCTAGGAGGTTGGCCTTTATTTTTTTAAGAATCACAGTTGACAGAGAGACAGTTTATGACAAAGCTGAATTAAGGGGGACTTTAGTTAGACACAAGAAGGAATTCTGTGACAATAAGAGGCAATATAACACTGGGACAGATAGAATTTCTTTTATGTGTCCTTAAAGTTTAACAAATTCTGCTCAGTTTTAGAAGAGTTTAAAGGACAGACTTGATGAGATTAGGAATCAGGGGTCATGAGTATTAATTTCATTTCTGCTACTAATCGACTATGTAACTTCAGGCCATAGAATTATAGGTCATAGAATTATAGAATCCTAGAATTGAAAGAGATCCTAAATCATTATCAAGACCAATCTGCTATTTTGCAATCTGATACCGAAGCCCCTTATACAACATCCCCAACAAGTGCTCTTCTGTCATCATCTTTTTTTCTTGATAGATGTTTTACAGGTTTATTATGCATTGTTCATTAGTGTTTTATTTATTTAATTTTAGCTTTTGAAATTCTCTTTTATAAGATTTTGAGTTCTAAATTTTCCCCTTCTTTCCCCTCCCCCCTCCCCAAGACAGCATGTAATCTGATATAGGCTATATGTATATATACATTCCTATTAAATATATTTTCACATTAGTCATGTTGTGAAAGAAGAATCAGAACAGAAGGGGGAAACCATGAGAAAAAAAAAACAACAACAAAAGTGAAAGTAGCATGCTTTGATCTGCATTCAGACTCCATAGTTCTTCCTCTGGATGTGGATATTTTCCATCATGAGTCTTTTGGAATTGTCTTAGATCATTGTATTGCTCAGAAGAACTAAGTCTAACAAAGTCAGTCATCTTATAATGTTGCTATTACTGTATACAGTGTTCTCCTGGTTCTGCTCACTTCACTCAGTATCAGTTCATGCAGGTCGTTACAGGTATTTCTGAAGTCCGCCTGTTCACCATTTCTTATGGAACAATATTATTCCATTACATTCATATACTACAACTTGTTTAGCCATTCCCCAATTGATGGGATCCCCTCAATTTCCTATTCTTTGCCACCACAAAAAGAGCTGCTATAAATATTTTTGTGCATGTGGGTCCTTTCCCCTTTTTTATGATCTCTTTGGGATACAGACCTAGTAGTGCTATTGACAGATCAAAGGGTATGCACGGTTTTATATCCCTTCGGGCAGAGCTCCAAATTGTTCTCCAGAATGGTTGGATCAGTTCACAACTCCACTAACAATGCCTTAGTGTTCCAATTTTCCCATATCTTCTCCAACATTTATTGTTTTCCTGTTTTGTCATGTTAGCCAATCTGTAGGTGTGATGTAGTACCTCAGAGTCATTTTGATTTGCATTTCTCTAATCAATAGTGATTTATAGCATTTTTTCAAATGACTATAGATAGCTTTAATTTCTTCATTCAAAAACTGCCTGTTCATATCCTTTGACCATTCATCAATTGGGAATGTTTCTGTCATCATCTTGAGTGCCTGCAGTGATAGGAAGTCATTATTTTACAAGCTAGCCCATTCAATTATTGGGTATCGATATACTGGCAAAGTCTTGCGTATGTTACACTGAGATCTACTTCTCTGTAACTCCCTTTCATAGTTCTGCCTTCCAGAGGATCACAGAATGATTCTGATTCCTCTTCCACTGACCAATCCTTCAGGTATTAGAAAATAGTTATCAAATCTTCTCCTGGCTAAGTGTCCCAGGAAACTTCAACCTTTAATGGCAAGATTTTCCAGATACCTCTGGATATCATTCTTTTTCCTGTCAGCCCATTCTAGCTTACTCATGTCACTCTTTCAGTGATGCCCCAAAGAAGACATAACATTCCAGACATGATGTGACCAATATAAAATGTGATAGGGACTATTAGATCTCTTCAATTAAATATTGTAAATTCTGCCAATGCCTTAGCTTTTTGAGCAACCACATTACGTTTTTGGCTCCTGCTGATGTTGCGGTCAACTAAACATTTTTGGTCAGCCAAAACCCACAGTCTCTTTAACATGAACAGCTGTTAAGACATATTTCACCCAGTCTGTATTTAACCCCTTTAAGCTTCCATTTTCTTATTTGAGAAATAAAATGCCAGTCACGTCTACCCGACAAGATTTTTTTAACTTAAATAACATGTGAAAGCCTTCTGAAAAATATAATGCAATTTGCAAATGCCAAGTACTATTCTAAACCAGAAATAACCAGGAGCCCATGAACTTGGTTTTTTAAAAATATTTTGATGACTCAACTATTTCAATATAATTGGTTTCCTCTGTAGTGGTACATATTTTATTTTAAGCATTTAAGAGTATTAATCCAAGAAGATATTTGTAGGCTTTACCAAACTGTCAAAACCATGACACAAAAATAGTTAACAACATCTGCTCTAAAGTTCCCCTTTATCCCTAAAATTCTCCAGTTCTAACTGTATTAGTGGATAGAGCACAGGATTTAGAACTAGAAGATCTGAGTTTGAATCCTGCGCACCAACCTTACCAGCTAAATGCTCATGGGAAAGCTACTTAATCTCAAAGATTCCATTTCCTCATCTGTAAAACGCATATAATATTAGCTAATGTTTAGATAGTATGTTATGGTTTGCTGAGAGCTTTACAAATATTATCTCACTTTACCCTCATAACAACCCTGGGAGGTATGTATCATTATTATTATTATCTCCTTTTTACTGATGAGAAAACTGAGGCAGAGAGAAGGTCACACAGCTAGCATCTGATTTGAATTGGCTGGATTTGAACTTAGATCTTCCTGAAAACTCTAGTGGCACTGTGCCACCTTGCTGCCTCTATAGAATAATTCTTTCACAACCACCCCCACAGGGTTCTAAGGAAAAGACTTTGAAGACATTCAAGCACTTTGTAAATGATTTATTAAAATTATTATTATGAGAATATCACATTTGCTTGTATAAAGTCAAGAATATGAAAGAAAACCAGAAAATGGAATTTGTTCACCAGGTACTTTCTGTTTGATTGGGTTTTGTTTTGTTTTGTTCTGTTTTGTCTTCCAACCCTGATTTGGTTTCTAGTACCTCTTTGCCTCTTGCAGATGGGCTAATCTCTACTTCCTCTTCCTGGTGATTCTGAACTGGATGCCACCTATAGAGGTCTTCCACAGAGAAATCACCATGCTACCTTTGGCTATTGTGCTGCTGATTATCATGGTGAAAGACGGCGTGGAAGACTACGAGAAATATCGATTTGACCAAGAGATCAACTCCTCCAGCATTCAAATATATGAAAAGTAAGAAAAATAATATCTGTTTATTTTATCATTTCTCAAAACAGGTCCGTGTGGGCTTGTTTGTTTGTGCAAGCAAGAAACTGGCCTCCCTTTTGTGTTGTAACTTTCTTCTTTTTTTCATAGCAATTATTTATTGGAACCAATTAGAAAACATATAAAACAATAAAATCATGAAACAAAGTACCATAAGGTGTTATCAAATCATAGTCAATACAATAATGATGATAACAATAATAACTTACATTTGCATAATACTTTAAAGTTATTGTAGGGAAATACAACAATCCCATGACAAAGGCAGAAAAGGGTAATTGCTGCTCATGTTCAGTTCATCTTCCAACATTTTGGGGATGTTCTTTTTAAAGATTTTGAATCTTTTGTCTTTTCCTTCCATCTATATCATTACCCTCCACCCCATCCTCAGTACAATATATAGCAGTTCATTTGTCTAGAAAAAAGAAGTTTTCCACTGAGTATGAGAGCAGAAATTGAAATGGTAATAGAACCATTCAAGAGTTATACAGCCTCATAGCCCCTCAGCTTTGTACCCCACCTCTGCCATGATGAAGAAAAACATTAGTTTTCCTAGCAACCAAAGATATAGATGATGTCAACCCAACTACAATATTATCTTTGTGCTCTGACTTTTAAGGTAAATTAATCATGGATAAATGGCAGACATCAAACATCTTGGACAGACTCAACAAACGTCTGTTTCAATGAACTATAAGCAGAAGACCTGAATTTGTGTCTCAGTGCTGCCATTTAGTATGTTTTTTTCTTTTTTTTAAATTTTTTATTAATTTATTTATTTTTAGTTTTCAACATTCACTTCCTCAAGATGTTGAATTCCAAATTTTCTCCCCATCTTGTCCCTCCCCTATCCCCAAGATGGCATGTATTCTGAATACCCCTTCCCCTAATCTGCCTTCCCTTCTATCTCCTCCCCCTTTTCTTTATTCCCTTCACTTTCTATTTTCCTGTAGGGCAGGATAGATTTCTATACCCCATTTCCTGTATATCTTATTTCCCAGTTGCATGTGAAAACAATTTTTTAACATTTGTTTTTAAAACTTTGGGTTCCAAGTTTTCTCCCTTCCTCCATCCCTACCCACCCTCATTGAAAAGGCAAACAATTCAATAAAGGTTATACATGGGTAGTCATGCAAAACACTTCCACAGTAGTCATGTTGTGCAAAACTAACTATTTCCCTTCATCCTATCCCCCCCATTTATTCTATTCTCTCTTTTGACCCTGTCCCTCCTCAGAAGTGTTTGCTTCTGATTACCCCCTCCCCCAATCTGTCCTCCCCTCTATCATCCCCCACTCTCTTATCTCCTTCCCCCCTATTTTCCTGTAGGGTAATATAGATTTCCAGACCCAACTGAGAGTGTATGTTATTCCCTCCTTAAGCCAAATCCAATGAGAATAAGATTCACTCATTCTGTCTCCCCTTCCTCCATTACCCCTCCATTGTAAAAGCCTTTTCTTGTCTGTTTTATGTGAGATAATTTACTCCATTCTACCTCTCAATTTCTCCTTCTCCCAGTATAATCCTCTCTCATCCTTTAATTTTATTCTCTAGATATCAACCTACATCTTCAACTCACCCTGTGCCTTCTATCTATCTATCTATCTATCTATCTATCTATCTATCTATCTATATATATACATACATAAATTTTTTTCTCTCCAACCACCCTAATATTGACAAAGGTCTCACAAGTTACAAATATCATCTTTCCATGTAGGAATGTAAACAGTTCAACCTTAATAAGTCCCTTATGATTTCTCTTTCCTGTTTACCTCTTCATGCTTTTCTTGAGTCTCGTATTTGAAAGTCAAATTTTCTATTCAGCTCTGGTCTTTTCATCAAGAATACTTGAGGGGAGGCTAGGTGGTACAGTGGATAGAGCACCGGCCCTGAAGACAGGAAGACCTGAATTCAAATCCAGTCTCAGACCAAACACTTGACACTTAGTAGCTGTGTGACCCTAGGCAAGTCACTTCACCCCAATTGTCAAAAAAAAAATGCTTGAAAGTCCTCTATTTCACTGAATATCCATTTTTCCCCCTGAAGGATTATACTCAGTTTTTCTGGGTAGGTGATTCTTGGTTGTAATCCTATCTCCTTTGACCTCTGGTCCCTTAATGTAGAAGTTGCTAAATCTTGTGTTATTCTGATTGTGTTTCCACAATACTTGAATTGTTTCTTTCTGGCTGCTTGCAATATTTTCTCCTTGACCTGGGAACTCTGGAATTTGGTTACAATATTCCTAGAAGTTTTCCTTTGGGGATCTCTTTCAGGAAGTGATTGGTAGATTCTTTCAATTTCTAATTTACCCTCTGGTTCTAGAATGTCAGGGCAGTTTTCCTTGATAATTTCTTTAGAGATGATGTCTAGGCTCTTTTTTTGATCATGACTTTCAGGTAGTTCAATAATTTTTAAATTATCTCTCCTGGATCTATTTTCCAGGTCAGTTATTTTTCCAATGAGATATTTCACATTGTTTTCTATTTTTTCATTATTTTGATTTTGTTATACAATGTCTTGATTTCTCATAAAGTCACTAGTTTCCATTTGCTTCATTATAATTTTTAAGGAAGTATTTTCTTCAGTGAGCTTTTGGACTTCCTTTTCCATTTGGCCAATTCTGCTTTTTAAGGCATTCTTCTCCTCATTGGCTTTTTGGACCTCTTTTGCCATTTGGGTTAGGCTATTTTTTAAGGTGTTATTTTCTTCAGTATTTTTTGGGTCTCCTTTAGCAAGCTGTTGACTTGTTTTTCATGATTTTCTTGCATCACTCTCATTTCTCTTCCCAGTTTTTCCTCTCCTTCTCTTACTTGCTTCTCAAAATCCTCTTTGAGCTCTTCCATGGCCTAGGACTGATTCATATTTTTCTTGGAGGCTTTGGATGTAGGAGCTTTGATTTTGTTGTCTTCTTCTGGTTGTATGTTTTGATCTTCTTTGTCACAAAAGAAAGATTCTATGGTCTGACTTTTTTTGTGCAGTTTGCTCATGTTCCCACCCAATTACTTTAGTTTTAAACTCTTTGTTAAGCTAGGGGTCTGCTTCCAGTGTGGAGAATGTACTGTCTCAAGTTTTGGGGGTTTTGTGCAGTTGTTTTCAGAGATACTTCTAGGGACCTATAAATTTTCAGTTCATCCAAGGTGGTATGATAAGGGGTGAGGTGTTTACTCCTTTCCTGGCCTATGCTCTGGTCTTTCAGTGATCACAAGCACTCTTTTCTGCCTTGGAACTGTGAGGAGGATTCCCCCTCCACCACCACCATGAGCTCCACTACACCAGCTCTCCTCCTCACCCCAGGACCACCACCCAGAACTATGACCCAGATCCAATCACTGCAAAGCAAGAGAATCATGCCTCAGCACCAGCAAAGAGATCCCTGCAATCCCCCTCTGATCAGCCACTTGATTCCCCTTCAGTCTGTGGTTGAGAGCTCCAGAAGCAGCTACCGCCCTGGGGCTATGCTGGGGCTGGGGCTGGGGCTGGGACTGAGCTTCTCTCTCACCATGGTCACAGACCTTTCCTACTGACCTTCTAAGTTGTCTTTGGTGTTTGTGGGTTGAGAAGTCTGGAAACCACCACAGCTGCCTGTGATTCAGTTTCCTGAGACCTGGTCTTTGCCTGTGTGGCTAATGCTGAGCTGTGCTCCTCTCCCAGCCTGATGCAATAGACCTTTCTAATCAACTATCCAGGTTGTCTTGAGCTAAAAATATGTTTCACTCTGTCTTTTTGTGGGTTCTGGTGCTCTAGAATTTGTTTAGAGCCATTTTTACAGCTATTTGGAAGGTTTTGGAGGACAGCTCAAGCAAGTCACTGCTTTTACTCCATCATTTTGGCTCTGCCCCCCGTGTTGTAACTTTCTTATGTACAACTCATCCATAAAAATAGCAAATCCCATTTATACAGCTCTTTTCTTTGAAGCAAATGAGAGAAGTAGATAATGCAAGGATCCCTTTTTTACACATGGTAAAACTGAGATTCAGTCAATTAAATGACATGCGCATAGTGTCTGAGGCAGGAATTAAGATGGGACCTGAGCCAATGTTCTTTCCACACACCATAATGACTCTCTTCATGCTGGTACAAGGACATTTAATACCAATGTAGGACTCAATGAGCAAGCATTTATTAAGTGCCTACTATGTACTAGGCACTAGACATGGGGTTAGAGTATCCTTATTTATTATTAAATGTCTGAAGATTAAAAACCAATATGGCATAGTGACTAGGGATTCATCCTTAATATCAGGAAGACTTGGGTTTAGGGTCCACCTCTGACACATAATGCCTATGTAATCCTGGGGGAAGGTAGAATCATTTAACCTATCAGTGCCCCAGGTAACTCTCTAATTCTCTAAGTTGAAAAAAAAAAAAAGGTAATAATTGCCATTGGTAGTTTCCTCCCTGGAGGTTCTGTATACCAAGAAAATCACAGTGACATCCCTATCCCATCTTTTGAGGACTGGAACCAAGGGAAGGAAGAATAATTATAGTACCCATTTATAATGTCCATTAGGGTTTACTACTCACTTTTCTTATGACAAACCTATAAGGTAAGTAGTATAATGATTCCCATTTTTATACATGAGGAACCTTAGGCCCAGAAAGATTTTGTAAATTTCCCAAAGTCACATACTGGCAAGTTGGAAAGATGTGAAATTAGAATCCAGGACCTCTAACCTCAAATCTAGTGCACTTTGCACTATGCACTGCCTCTCATATTTATATAACACTTTGAAGTTTACAAAGTACATGTGGGACAAATAATACAAGTAATATTATCCTATTATACAGATAAGGAAATCAAGGCACTTAAAGGTTAAGTGACTTTTCCATAGTCACACAGCTAATAAGGGTTATAAAATGAAGAAGTTAGCAGAAAACAACTGAAAATAAATGTTGCAAAATTTAAAAGAGCAATGCATGACACCAATGAAGAGATGTGAGAACATGCCTCAACTCCTTTCCTTTGAAGTGTCTGGTCCATAGGTGTAGAATATCACTTTTTTTTCATGTATTGATCAGTTTTGCTGATTGTTTTTCTCTCCTTCTTTTTTTTTCTTTTAAAAATTATTTGCTCTATGGGATGGCTGTCTGGGAGGGAGAAAGAGAAGGGGAGGAATACAGGGGGAAATTAGGTGGTAGAAAAACAAAAGATACCAATAAAAATTTACTTCAAAATAATTTTTAAAATGAAGAAATTGGGCTACATGATCCCTAAGAATCCTTCCAGCTCTAATATTCTGTGCCTAGTCCACTGTGATCTCCTATAATCTATCCAGTGATGTGAGATACCTGGCAAATAAAATCATTAGGGATTTTTAGGTCACTCACTGACATTTACAAAGTGAAATATGCCATGCCTATGATGGGATGAATTAAGATGATTGTCCCAGGATCAATGCTGCTTGAGTGACCAGCGGCTGAGCAGTAACTCGGAGAGGCAGTCAGTGGAAAAGGAAAGAAATTACTCTGCCATTTGGTCCTATATAAAAGACCTTAGACATATTTACATACATATATATTATATATATACATATATATTATATATATATACATATACATGCATACATATACATGCGTATACACATATACATGTGTGTGAATATATATGTGTGTGTGTGTATATATGTATATATATAATCAGTCCATAATATACCCCAACCAGCACAGAGGTAAATAGTAGCTGTCTCACCCACCTTCCTTTTGTAACTTCTTCTCTTTAAACAATTTGCATAAGGTCCATTTGTAACTCTGTTTTACCTGGATATAAATTAAGGTAAAAGGGGAAAGAGAGAGAGAAAGGTGTACCCAAAGTGATTTTTGCTTTGTCCCCAAGTCCTGACAATACTGACAATAATTATATATGTGTGGATGTAGATACAGATATAGATATGGATGTATATATACATATGTGTATATATAATATATATCCTTAGAGCCATCAGAAATGCCCCAAACTCTGAAATATTCAAGAGTGAGTGAGGAGCTTTGGGAAAGATCTTCCAAGTGATGTATAAAAATTGTGTTAGACCCCTATTTTCCCAGGAAAACACAGTGGGGAAACAAGAGCCATCTGCTTTGGCATCTGTTCCCCAGATCCCTGGGCCATAAGAGGCAGAATTCATTGTAAGTATTAGCATTGAGGGATGGGGCTTTCAGGTTCACGCAAGAGTCTGATGCCAAAGAGATGCTGAGTTGGTTTTTTTTTTAATCATACATTCCACAATCCAGAAATAATTGATTGGAAAATTATCAAGAATCAGTCATATTTATCACGTCTTCATAATTATGTAACAATAAAAGAATAGGATAGCTGACATGCACAAATAATCCAAAAACTACAGGGAGAGCCAAACTTGAAGCCTATTCAGTCAAAATTGAATGAATTTATGTGATTCTTTTCTAAAAGCAACTCATAGGATCATAGGATTTAGATCTGGAAGGAAATTTTAGTTCTCTGAGGAGAAGAGTGGGTGGGAGTGAAGAAAGAGTAGAGAATTAGCTGTGTCATTAACTATTTATAGGACCCTCTACGAAATCAAATGACCTATTTTAAACCCCACAACCTCTTCTGTAAAATGAAAGGTTCAACTAGTTGGTCTTTATGGTCCCTTTCAACTCTAAATCTTGTGCAATGAATATTTATTAAGTCTCTACCATGTACAAGTGAGACTGTTCTAGCCCCCAAGGGACTTATTTTCTACTGGGGCATACAACATATATGGAGTTGTTTGGGGTTTAAGACCTACAAAAGGTGTTATGTTGAAAAATGACAACATGGGAAATTTAGACTGGCTAATAAGAAAAATTTCCCTTAGTGATAACTTACTAAGAAGAGCAGCTATCAAGAAATCCAGGTATTTGTAAAACCATTTATTCCTTGCAATGCACACATGAAGAAGGCTTTCTCAATCCAGCATCTGGCAAAGGCATAGCCAGAAAAATTTTTTAAAAGAATGCTGCCCCAATTTTACACTTAACCTGGCAGAGATATGACTGCAGTCAAGAAGGATTGTGCAGGAGAGGCCAAGAAACTGCTAGAATTAGTGGAAAACTCAGAAAAAAATTAGAATACACTCTAATGGAAGCTGGCTCCTTAAAAAGTGGTAAATAGGACATTCTGGGTTGCATTGTAAATGGCATTGGGACACTTCTCTCATGAAGATGCCCCCCAGATGATGTAGTTCTCCATAAAAGCTTATTTCACACTGATAGTCCTACCTGCTTCATTCTGCAAATGAGACCTGAATTAGGGGCTTATACACTAAGCATCATGGATTCATTCATTTATTCAACAAACCGCATGTACCTCTGCTGTACAACATATTGACATGACCCTTGAGAGATGAGCTAAGCACTTCCATAGTGTTCTTAATAGATCATCACCCGATGTTGAAGACATTGACCATTTACCTCAGGTTGAAGTCAATCCCTCTCTCATGTGGCAAAGCACCTGGTGCTGATTCCATTCCAGCAGAGATTCACAAGGCGGGGGGAGGTGTCCACTGCACATACAAAAGCTAACATAAATTTTCCACATTTTATGGTAAGAGGAAGTTTTCCCAGAGGAGATCAAGGATGCCTACATTGCCCATCTCTATTAAAAAAAAAAAGGAAACAGGTTGTTTTGTGACAACCATGGGCAGGGGGTGGGGGTCTCTCTTAGTCACTGCAGCAACATTATTACCAGAGTCCTCCTTAATCAGCTGATCCTTCACCTGGAAGATGGTCATCTATCCTTGAGCTAGCTTGGTTTCAGAAAAAGGGACAAAGAACGGTCGATGTGGTGTTTGCTGCCTGACAACTACAGGAGAAATGCTGGAAGCAGAACAGGGGTCTGTACACAATGTTCATTGATCTAGCCAAGGCCTTTGATACTATCATTCATGAGTGCCTGTAAAAGATCATGGTGAAATTTGGTTGCCAGAGAAGTTCATCAGTATTGTATATCAGTTTCATGATGGCAAACTTTCAAGGGTTCTGGATAATGGACGATGCTTTTGTGCTTTCCCGGTCACCAATGAAGTGAAGCAGGACTGTGTGCTCGCTCCCATGTTTTTTAGCATGCTCTTTTCAGTGATGTCAGGTACCTTTAACAAAGACAAAAATGACATTGGCATTGAGGTCAGCTACTATTGGTAAATTATTTAACTTGAAAAGGCTACAAGCCAAGACTAAAGTGGAGGGAGACTTAGTGCATAACTTGTCATTTGTAGATGACTGTGCATTCAATGCAGCTTCTGAGATGCAATAAAGTATGGATTGATTCTCCACCTCTTGTGCTAATTTTGGCCTAACAATTAACAACAAGAAAACACAATTTCTCTATGAAAGCCAGGACCACACCATCCACATGTAGAAACATTGGTTACAGCAAATAGAGAAATTTTGATTGCTGTAGACAAGTTCACTTAGCTTGGCAGTATATTTTCCAGGGACATAGATACAAATGATGAAGTTGATGCATACATTGCCAGAGCTCAGCACTTGGGAGGTTCATAAAGAATACATGGGAAAGTAGAGGTATTAGGCTGCCTACCAAACTGAAGGCCTACAGAGCCATTGTGCTATCTTCATTGTTGTATGCCTGTGAAACATGGATAGTTTACCATCTCTATGCCAGAAAAATGAACTGCTTCCATTTGAATTGTCTTTGGAAGATTCAGAAGATCACCTGGCAAGATAAGGTACCTGAACACTGAGGTCCTTCCTTAAGCAGAACTGCCAAGCATTCAAACTTTACTGCAAAGAGCACAACTCTGATGGGCTAGCCACGTTGTTCAAATGCCAAAAGTACACTTGCCTAATAGATTATCTTATAGAGAACTCACACAAGGCAAGTACTCACATGATGGTCAGAAGAAGCGATACAAAGACACTCAAGAACTTTGGTGTCAACTGTGAGATATGGGAGACCACAGGACCAACCAGCAATGCATGCCCACATCAAAGAAGACTCTGCGCTCTATGAGCAAAGCAGAATTACAGTAGCTCAAGAGAAATGTGAGATACTCAAATTTAGAGACATCTCCCTCCGAAATGGTCACACAGACTATTTGTGTCCAACCTGTGGTAGAGCCTTCTGAGCAAATATTGGTCTGATCAACTACAACCAGACGCACTGTCTATTGACCCCAACATAGTGATGTCATATTATTCCTCTTCCAGCATGAAGGACAAGCAACAATAACCACTACAATGAAATGCATTGGGCTAGGCTCTGGGGACTATGAAAAGAAAGGTGGCATGGAATATTGCATAAACCTTAGTCTTAGAGTCAAGAAACCTGGGTTTACACCCAAACTCTGACACTTAATCATGTGGTTGCAGACAGCTTTCTTTAACTTCCTAAGTCTGTTTCTTCATGTATAAAATGAGGAATTATCTAGGGCCAGAACTTGGTAAATTTTATTTTTGTTGCCTCCACTCTCTGATGTGTCTAGTTATTTACTTGTAATAGCTACCTCCGAAGAATATTGTGAGAAAAGTGTTTTTAAAACTATATGGGACTATATGCTTTACAGAACCACCAAATCTTTTTTCCATATGGAACCACATCTCTTCCATCCTGAATTTGAGAGGTTGAATTTTTCAGAGGTTCAGTGACTTGCCCAAAGTTTCATAGGTAGAGTGTCAAAGGTGAGATTTGAAACTTGGTCTTCTAAGTTCAGAGACAATCTTCTTTTGAAGTTCCTAACTGGTTTTTAATGTTGATCCCATGAAAAACCAAAACAGCTTCCATGTCAAAAAGAAACAATAAAAGTATTTTCATTATATCTGCCATCTGAGACTCTCAAGAGTGTGCTTAAATCAAACAGTCCTCAATGATGCCCAATATCCAGGGCAAATAAAGATAATTGCCTGTATGGGAAAAAAAACAAGGCATAAGTCTTTACAGTCACTTTGATTTAATTTCATCATATCAGATTCATGCCATCATGATCTTAGATATTTTCTTTTCTAGATCCCTCCATCTTTTTGGTCTCACTGAGGCTGGGTTCCCTCCTGATGACACAGGTTCCCTGGCTACCCTTTCTAGTTCTGGCTGTATTTTCACACATACCCCCCCACCCCCACCCCAACTCACTGGTCAGGAGAGAATTGGAAAACTCCTTTGCTTCCCATCACCACTTCCAGGCTCTACCTCTATCACTGTCAGTCAGCAACCATGCCTCCTTTGAGGTTCATTCAATCCATATTTATCATCAAATTGAGATGCTGGTAGCTCTAGTCTACAGACCTCCTGGACACTCTCTTTCCTTCCTCAGTGAATTTAGTGGCTGGTTCCTGGTCTTTCTCTCCTCCACAGCTCCTACTCTTATACTAAGAGATGGCAACATATGTAGATAGTCCTTCATACACCCTCATCTCCAAATTCCTTAACTTATTCATTTCCCATGCCCCACTCCTCCACCCCACCTCAGTTACACACAGAATTATTTGGTCATACCCTTGATCTTGCCAGAGCCCACAAGTGTTCCATACACATAGTCATGAACAACTGATCATAATCTGTTGTCATTCCACCTCTGCCTTGCAACTCCAGACCCTGTTCTTTATCATCGCCACAAGCACCAATTCCTCTAGTCCTCGGTTCTTTCACCAGCCATCACCCCTACCCTGGTTACACTTTCCTCCCCTCCCCGTCTTGACCCATCGATGAAACCACTCAGCTCTATACTGCCTTCTCTCAACTCCCTTGCCACTTTATCCTATCAAAGATCTCACCATCTACACCTTCACTCCTACTCAAATGCTGCTGAATAAAGCTGGAGAAAATCATGAAACCAAGCTGACTGGGCCTACTCCATCTTTATATTACATAATCTGGACTGGGCCCTCAGAGAATCAAAGTAATCCTTTTACATCTCCCTAATCTATTCATTAGGGCAGCAAGGTGAGGCAGTAGATAGAGCCCTGGGCCTAAAGCCAGGAAGACCTTAGTTCAAATCTGATCTCAGATTGTGTGACCCTGAGCGAGTCATTTAACTGTGTTTGCCTCAGTTTCCTCACCTGCAAAATGAGCTGGGGAAGAAAATGGCAAACCACTCCAGTATCTTTGCCAAGAAAATACCAAATGGGGTCACGAAGAGTCAGACACAACTGAACAACAACAACAATCTATTTGTTATTTCACTCGCCACAGCTGCTTTTCCAAACCTTTTCATCCCTCCTCAAACCTCCCATACCCTCTCAGCTAAGAACTTTGTCTCATATTTCACTGAAAAAATTAAAGCAGTTCTCAGAGAGTTACCTCTTCTCACCTGTTCCTCTCTTGCCTCACTCAGGTGCCTTCTTCCGGTATTCCTTCATGCTTATTTAACCTGAAGAGGTGGCCCTTCTTGTCAAGGCAAACCCCTTTACATGCACAAGTGATCCCACTCCATGCCATCTTCTCCAGAAGATCATCTCTGCTCTCTCAATAATCTTTAACCGTTCCCCATCTACTGTCAGACCATGACACACCCCTTTCTTCCCTATCTCCCACACACCTATTTAGTAAATTCTAGTGGTTCCACATTACATACAGATATAAAATGCTCCATTTGACTTTTAAAACTCTTTATAACCTGGACTGATACATAGCTTTCTATTCTTCATGCACACACATATATACTTAAGGATCCAGTGAGGCTGGCTCCTTATCTGTTCTTTACATAAAACCCTCCATCTGCAGACTATAAGCATTTTAATTAACTGTTCCCCTATAACTAGAATTTCCCCTCCTCCTCATGTCTACCTCTTGGCTTCCAAAGTTTCCTTTAAGCCTTAGCTAAAGCCCTCTCTTCTACAAGAAACCTCTCCCAGTCCTCCTTAACCTTAGTTCCTTCTCTCTGACACTACCCATTTCTCCAGTATTTATATTGTTTGTACATAGTTGTTTGCATGTTGTCTCCCCTATCAAATTGTGACTTCCTTAAGATCAAGGACAGGTTTTTGCCTTTCTTTGTATTCCCAGAGCTTAGCACGGTGCCTGGCACATAGTACGACTATAATAAGTGCTAGATGATTTGTTTTGATTTGAAGTGGTACTGGAGTGGGGGGGAGGATACAAAGACAAAAAAAAGTACGTTTCCTACCCTCTTTTAACTCATAATCCAAGGAGAATGGATGTAAAATACCTACATAAACATTCAATAACCACAATGTACCTCAGAGAGGTATGGCGTAATATATATACATATACACACACACACACACACACACACACACATATACATACACATATATGATACAGCATTGGGAACTTTGAGATGAAACTTGAGAAAGACATAGAGCATAGAAATTCATGATGGCATAAGAACTAACTTCAGGAAATCTTCTTGCAGATATTTGACAGGGGCCCAATAGTGGACTCAAAAAGTTGTTGTTATTGTTCAATCATGTTTGATTCTTAGTGACCCCATGGTTGGGGTTTGCTTAGCAGAGATATTCGAGTCATTTGTCATTTCCTTCTTTAATGTGTCATCATTTTACAGATGAGGAATTGAGGCAAATAGAGCTTAAGTAATTTGCCCAGGGTCACACTGCTAGTGTCTGAGGCCAGATTTGAACTCATATCTTCCTGATTCCATTCTCAGTGCTCTATCCATGGTACCAACTAGCTGCCCCAACCCAATGTTACCTTTTCTTTATCATTTGAGAATTGTGGTTTATTCTTAGAGCTTAACCAGGTAGGTTTTAGGACCCAGAGTCATCTCACCTACCTGAGTGACTGGGTGAAAGGGGAAGATACCAGTGGATGACGTAGGCATCTCAACAGGTGGAGAAGGAAGCAGCCAAGTTGGGCACACACCTCTCCCTAGACCAGTTTTTCCACTTGTTTTGGATCTTTTGCTCCCTTTATTTACCACCCCCTCCCCTGTTTGGATTATCAGTCTGGGAAAGGAGGCAGAAGACACTATCCCAGAGAAAGGAAGAAAAGGATGGCTGGACCATGCTGCTGAATAATGGAGGTGCTCAAAAAAACCCTTTTTTACCAGGAAATAAAAAGCCATGGCATGACCCCTGAGACACAAGAGAGGGTAGAGATGAAAAGGGAAGGAAGAAAAAAGAAGAAGAAAGAGGAAAGAAAGTATATTGTGGTCTCTAACCTAAACTTCGAAGGAAGACCCCAAAAAGAAAACCCCAATCGGCAACACAAAAGAAACCAAATCAAAACAACCAAATACACCTTGCTGTGCTTCCTGCCCAAGAACATTTTTGAGCAGTTATATCGGTTTGCCAATCTCTACTTCGTGGCCATCGCAGCCCTGAATTTTGTCCCAGTGGTCAATGCGTTCCAACCAGCTTTTGGCCTGGTTCCAATCGGTATCATCCTAGTGGTAACTGCCTTGAAGGATGCCTGGGAGGATCTTCGGAGATACAAGTCAGATAGGATAATCAATAATCAAGACTGCTTCATCTATAGCAGGTAAATAAAACAATTCATTGGAAGCGGATGGTCCTCACCTTCATGGGGGTGGGGGTGTTTTGGAAAAATGAGGGAGTATGTTGTTGTTCAATAGTTATTCGATCGTTATTCAGTCTTGTCTGACTCTTTGTGACTCATTTGGGGTTTTCTAGGCAAAGATACTGGAGGGTTTGCCATTTCCTTCTCCAGCTCATTTTACAGATGAGGAAACTGAGGCAAACAGGATTAAGTGTCCTGTTGCCCAGAGTCACACAGCTAGTAAGTGTCTGAGGTCAGATTTGAACTAAGGTCTTCCAGACTCCAGGCCTGGTGTTCTACCCATTGTGGTTAAATTCACAACACTGGGAATGCCAGACTAAAACTCTTATGGAAAGGAAAAGCCAATATTTGATGTACTCTGAAATTTAAAATGCTGGTAGATAGAGGAGATATTGCCCTGGGATTCTTTAAAAAACAAAAAACAACTTTGTTCAGTGAAATTCTCTCAGCATTTAAGTATTTTATGTAAATGTTGACCCCTTCAGAGGTCAGTGCAGGAATTTTCACATCAGGGTTGTTCAGACAAATCCGAAAGGGCACACAAATGAGAAGTGGACATAATTCTCTTCAGCAAAAACTAACAATAAAATGAAGTACCTTTCAGAAAGCCACTTCTATCCCCCACAGTCTGATCTTCCATTAACATATCTTCAGTATTGCCCCATGTCTATGTGGAAGACAGAAGAGTATGGGGAAGAGGCAATGAGAGGTAGCCTGGCTAAGGGGAGAAAGAGCCTGTCTCAGAGGTGGAAAGACCTGACTGGAAGTCCAGCTTCAGACACATTCTGGCTTTGTGACTTTGTGAAAATCAATGCACTTCTTTCCCCAATTCTCTAAGACCCTACATTGCAAAAGAGTTGTCTATTTTCATTGTTAAAGAGAATTTTCTCACAGAGAGGGCCCTATACCATTTAAACTATGCAGCAGCATTGAACTAGGAGTCAGAAAACCTGAGAAAGAATAACATAGCAGATAAGAGTGTTAGACTTAGAACCAGGAAGACTGACATGCAGATACTACCACTAAAATTAGCTGTGTGTGTAAGTCATATAACCTCTCCGGGCCTCATTTTCTCCTTTAGTAAAGTGAGCAAGTTGGACTAGATGATCTCTTGAGCTCTCTTAAGAAAAACTTGAGTTGAAATCCAGCCTCAGGCACTTGCTAGCTGGGTGATCCTGGGCAAGTCATTTAACTTTTGTTTGCCTCAGTTTCCTCATTTGTAAAATGGAAACAATAATAGCATTTATCTTGCAGGGTTGTTCTGAGGTTCAAATTAAAGAATAATTGTAAAGTGCCTAGCACATAGTAAGCACTGTATAAACATCAGCTATTAGCCGTTCTTCTTTTTCTTCTAGTTTTACAAAAATTATGTAATTCTATTATTACATGCACTGGAGTCAAGGTCTATGGCAGGATGTCTCCAGTGGACTATCTCAGGGATCTGTGTTTGGTTCTATGCTGTTTAACATGTTTATCAATGACTTGGATAAAAGCCTAGAAGGCACACTCATCAGATTTGCAGAAGACACAAGCTTAGAGAGAATGCCACTATAATAGATGACAGAGTTGAAATCCAAAAAGATCTCGACAGACTAGTGAATTGGACTGAATCTAATAAGGTGAAATTCATTAGGGATGAATGTAATGTCTTACACTTTGGTCCACAAAATCAGTTTCACAAATACAAGTACGAGAGAAAAAGACAACATTTTTTTCTGGAAAAAAAATGCAGGGTAATAATAATCAGTGCGATGGTATATTCCCAAAGAAAGCCCCTACAGTCTTGGAGGCTGTTAAGAAAGCCATAACTTCCTAAAAGCACAGTGATAGTTCTCCTGCACTCTGCATTCATTCGATCGTATCTTCAATATTATGTTTAGTTCCAGGTATCATAGGTCATCGACAGCTGGATAGTGCCCAAAGGAGGCCATCCAGAATGGTCAAGGGCCTGGAATCCATGTCATAAAAAAATCCTTTGAAGAAATTGGGAACATTGGCCTAGAGAAGATTCAAGGGGTAACATAAAAGCTGTCTTCAACTTCTCAAAAGGAGGATGCATTAGATTTGTTCTATTTGGCTCCAGAGGTCAGGAGCAGTAGACAAAAGTTGCAAACAATCAGACTGGGGCTTTATAGCAGGAAAAAATGTCCTCACAATGACAATTGTCCAAAATTAGATGTCCTTCCTCAAGAGGACATGAGCCCCCCTTCCTTAGTGATCTTAAAATAAATGGTGGTTGGCCACTTGCCTACTATATTGTAGTGGGATTCTTTCTCTGTGTGGATTGTACTAGTTGACCACCAAGGTCTCGTCTAACTCTCCAGTTCTGGGATTCTATAAAGTCTGGTTTGAACCAGCTCCATTGGGTGAATGGCTGAACTAAGCATCTGTTTAACAGCAGGTATAGAGATTTATACACAGGACTTACTTTTGCTTAGTCCAAGAGAACAAGACAGGGTTGGCTGAGGCTGTCCCAAGTTTGTGGCAGTATGTCTCGTCCCAAACAAAGTGCAAAAACTAAATTCTGGCCTTACCAGAGAGAATATGGGGTTAGGTGGCAAGTAGCAAAAATAGGTGATTTTACAGATGGTAAGGGGAAGACGTGGCAAGTAAAGGAAATCATCATCACGCTGAAGAAACGTATGTCTCCCACAATGCCCTTCCAGCCTTTTTTCTTATCAGAAATTCATATCTAGTTTCAGCAGAAGTGGGAATGGAAGTGCGCTTGACTTACAGAAATAATTCCTTTCCCCAGCATTTATTACAGGTCTGAGTGATCTGAGGTTCAAGATATGTAATTGATGGACTCCTTATTATTGATGGTTATCTCTCTGTTCAGGGAAATAGAAAATAAGTTCCTTGTATTTGCGGCAAAAATCCAAAGGATCTTGAAGCAGGACTCCTGATGAGCTTCTTGATGAAATAGACTCAGGGCCTGAACATCTCAGTGCTTGGTTTATGGATATCCCCCAAAACAAACTCCAGGCCAGCTTCCAAGCACTATATTATATTCCCAGACTCCTTTTTTCCCCGTAGGATTCAGGATAGAAAGAATGATAGATCTTAAAAAAAGAAAACCAAACAGATTGTTTTCTTGGCAGTTGGGTCTGATTCTTTTGAAGGTTGACAGTTGTACTGAATATCTAGAGGTGAAGTATGTTACTAACTAACATTTGGTTAAGGAAACAACAGGGGAAGAAAAAACTGCTGATATATGATCACTTTACTTACAGGAGTGTTTTTTAAATAAGTGTCTGTCTTCTTTTATTCCCCCTGTGACTTTTATTGTCTTCACTTCTTTCTTTCCTTGATTTTATGTTAATGAAAGAGACATGGATGAAGTGAAATGTGAAGCAAAATGAGCTTTCTTCCCTGGGAAGGATAATAATTCTGGACTCTCAAGTGGGATTACTATACCTTTTTGCTTGAGAACCTCTAAACCAGAGGTATTAAACATGCAGCTTGTGCTGCCTTTAACATTCCCAAATGCGGCCCAAAACAGATTAAAATGTAATTGGGAAATATTTAACAAAATAAATAAAAATACAATAAAACATAAGTAATGTTACTATGTGGTTTTCTAAGTCAATATGCATCCACAGGGATCCTTGTGTTTAGTGCCCCCCCCATTTCTATCTGAGTTTGACATCCCTGCTGTAACTCATGGGCAGCAGTTAATTACTTTTGCCCCTAGCAGGCTTCCTATGTCATGGATGCTTCTCTCATCCAGCGTCTGCTGACATCCTTATGAATGCTGAATGCCTTTGCTCAGATGGAAAGGTAACAACTGAAATCAGAGTGATCGTACAGATTCTAGAACAACAATGTGATAGAGTGGAGTTAGGAGTCCCAGCTCTGTTCAAACTAACTGGAAGACCTTAAGTAAGTTATTTAATGTCTCTTGGCCTCAGTTTTCTCACATCTACTTAAGTAAGTTATTTAATGTCTCTTGGCCTCAGTTTTCTCACATCTAAAATGAAGTGGTTGGACTAGATGGTATCTCCCTATCAGGTCTAAATCTATGGGTCTAGTCTAGTTGTTTCTTGGGGGAAAGGATATGAGATTTTACAGTATCATGGGACCCTTTCTGAAGCCTCAAAATACAATAATCAAGTTTTTTTTTAAGACCTATTCTAAGGTAAAGGAAACTTTCTAGGCATTTTTTATGCAGTGGGTAAAGTACCGGACAAAGACCCAGAATGAATCTCAGAATAACCTACTCTGAGACTCAGTTTTCCATTCTATAAAATGGAGTTAATAATGCTTTGCCTTCCTTAGGGTTTATTTTGAAGTTCTAATGAATATTTTATATATACATACATATATATGTATATACATACATATATTCATATATCCATATGTGTGTATATATATTATATATACATTGAAAAAATATAAAGAATTACACAAGTGTAAGGCACTATCACTGTTGTTCATAGACACAGAAGAGAATTATTGTTGTTGTTGTTTGGTTGTTTCAATCACATCTGACTCTTCATGACCCCATTTGGGGTTTTCTTGTCAAAGATACTAGAGTGGTTTGCCATTTCCTTCTCCAGCTCATTTTATAAATCAGGAAACTGAAGCAAGCAGGGTTAAGTGACTTAACCAGGGTTCACACTGAGGCCAGATTTCTAAACTGAGGTCCTCCTGACTCCAAGGCCTGCACTCTACTCACTGCACCACCTAGCTGCACAAGGGAATTAGTTTTTGCCAAACAGTGATGGCCCAAGATGAGATGTTGGGCATGGGACATTGGATCCTGAAAGGATAACTTTATTTCTGAAAAGCAACACAGAATCGCTGCTTTCATTTCAAGTTTTGGCTAAGACTATTTAATCTTAGCTTCAGCTATGCTTTAGAAATTAAAGTCCTTTCACTTTAATTTCTTTACCATTAAAGAGTTGGTCATCTGGTTTTTCCTTACAATGTATTGCATTATCTAATATAGATCTGTTTGTATAAACAAACCTCTCTTGGTATGGGTGTATGTCTTTTTACAGATAACAGCAGCCTCATTAACTGAATTGTAATCCAGTTAGAGCATTTTCTTTTAATATAGTAACTGTTCTTGTATCTAAAGGTGAGCCACTAATCAGATTTATGATACTGCTTTGAGAACTGATTAAATTTAGCACTCTATTTCCTCAGTTTCTCCCAGGGCTCAATATAATGAATCTGGTCCCAAACCAGCACTAATAAATACTCTTTAGGACACAATAGAGAAGGAAAAGAAAAGCTAATGTCATTGGGGCTTTCCCCCACCAAGACAGAAGAAAAACTCCACTGAAGTTTGAGCAGTCTGCCCAGAATCATAGCCCTAGATTCTTACAAGTAATCATGATAGGTGATCTCTGCTAGGATCCAAAAGACAGCTAGAAAAGAGGAGGATCTGAGGTCCAATTGGGTAATAGTTCATAGTGGTGAAAGGGGAGTGGGATGGGGTAAAGATCTGATCTCAAAGCTCCAAACTTGCCTTTGCGCATCTCCTCCTTCCCAGAAAATTAGTTACATATCTGTAAAGCAAAAGTGATATTGGTCACCGACCACTTATGTGGAGCTTTGAATAGGAAACAGGATATAAGACAAAGCTTCTGATCCTTCCTTATGTTATGAACCCCTTTGGCAATCTGATAAAATGTACTCCTTCTCAGAGTGTTTTTAAACTCATAAGAAAGTACCTAATATTACAAAGAAAATATATTAAACTGTAGTTATCAAAAAAAATATTTTTAAGTTTATGGACCACAATTTAAGAAACTCTGATCTAGTGGAAAGATCCTCAAACTTAAATCAAGTAACCTGGGACCCAGTGCCAAACTTGCCTCGTATGCAAAATAAGGTGGTTGGACCAGATCATTGCCAAGATTCTTTCCAGCTCTAAAATTCTGTGAATTCTGAACCTCTAGAAAAACAGAGAACAGCTAGAAAGGAAAACCACTTTCTATAATTGGTTTTTGATCTGATCTACTAAGGAAAGACATTAGATAGAATGCTTCACTTGGAGTCAGGAAGCCCTGGGTTCACATTCTTTCTCTGACCTTAGGCAGGTCTCTTAACCTCACAGAGGCTCAGT
Source organism: Vombatus ursinus (assembly GCF_900497805.2). NCBI lineage: Eukaryota > Metazoa > Chordata > Mammalia > Diprotodontia > Vombatidae > Vombatus > Vombatus ursinus. Next base: position 21,041,616 of record NW_020954641.1, read on the forward strand.
TTCCTCTTCTGCAAAATGGGGATACCCACCTCGAAGGTTTGTTATGAGGCTCAAATAGAATCATGTATGTAAAATGCTCTGCAAATCTGAAAGGGGAATATTAATGACAGCTATTATTATTATTGCTTTTACTCACGTGGGCCTCAGACACTTTCCACACAGGCTGCTCCATTGGAAAGAGTGGCCAGCTTCAAGCAAAAGAATTGAATTCTAATCATCAAAGCCACCATTAACTAGCTGTGTGACTTTAAGCAAGTCACTTCATTACCTCATAAGGATAATTTCTGCCCCAGTAACTTCACCGAGCTATTCATAGATTATGGGATCATTAATTCTAGAACTGGAGGGAACCTCAGAGATCATTTAGTCAAACCGATCACTAGCCCAAGGTCACAGAGCTAGTAAAATGTATGAGGTTAGATTTAAACTGAGTCCTCCTGACGCCACGTCCAGTGCCCTGTGTATTACACCATGGAGCTTCTCCTTGTTATGAGTCTAGATGTGGACATAACTGTGCATCCACAAAGTTAAAAAATATACAAGTTGTTATCATTATGTGATACCATATTAAGTTACTCCAAAGACGAGGGCATTGGTGAGATCTGGGTAGGGCAAGGAAGTTCCAAAAGGTCAAACAAGTCATCCTTACAAGGTGGCAGAACTCGAGAGAGGAAATATTAAGTGGCTGAGGTAATAAACATGGTACCTGGACTCCTGACCATGAGCCCAATGTCAAAAGAATCAGGAGAAGGCCTAAGAATATAACAGAGAATCTGATTGGCTGAGGTAAGAGGAATGCAGAACCCTCATATCATAACTGGCCCCTGAATCCCACCAACCTGGTAAAAGATGTGAAGTAGACTGGCGAGCAGAATCAGAAAATCTCATATGGCAGATAAAAACCCGGGGTTTAAACCCAGTGTCGTTTGGAGCATGACGATGAAATGTCACAGACATGGAGTTTTTACAAACCAGTGGACTATTCAATTGATTCTTGAATGGGCATACATATCCTGCTGTTGGAGTTTTGAAATGGGAGCTTGTTTAAGGCATAAATCACATAAAAGTTCAAGCTGTTCCCACTGCCTCGAGGAAGGCAATAAACCATTTCAACCTATTCTGCCTGTCGCTTCAGGACAAAATACATTATACCCCCAAACATGAGGGGGTGGAGGAGAGAGGGCAGTAAAATAAGATCTCAGGCATCTCAAGGACCACTGGCCTATGGTGACAGACAGGGTTTGTGTGTCAGCACATCAAGATGCCATTGTGGAATACATAGTTCCATAAGACAGGGGCATCGTTGTAAACAGACTCTGTAACAGCCTACCACTGAGAGCTGAGGATCTTCATCTCTCTTACTTCATCAAAGTGTGATTCTGAGGAAAAGGAAAAGTAGGTGGGTTATCATGCTCCTACATCAGCCTCTTGAAGTTCCTGATCACCTGCCTACCATACAGGACTAGAATCAAGCAGAAACTGTAGGCCCATGTCAGGGATTACAGGATCATGGATCTAGAGAAGGAAGGGACCTCAGAAACCATCTGATTTAACTCTCTTATTTTACAGATACAGAAACTGAGGCCCAATCGGTTTGTATCTTGCCCAAGGTCACACAGGTAGTAAGCATCAAGGGTGGAATTTGAACCCAGATAGGTCTTCTGATATCAGAGTCAGTGCTCTGCCCATTCTATGACACATTGCTTCTCGCGTCATAAAAGGATTTCCTGTATTGGGTACAAATTGCAATTAACAACCTCTGAGGGGCCTTTCAAATCTAAGATTTTATAACTCTATAAGTTTCCAAGGGATAGCATGGTATGGTAGAAAGATTACTGGATTTGGAATCTGAGGACATGGGTTCAAATTGACTCTGCCCTTTACTGCCTGGTGATTTTGGACAAATCCTCCTTGGGTCCTCAGTTTCTTCATCTGTAAAATAGAGGGTTTGAACTAGATGACTTCTATGGCTCCTTTCTGCTCTGTGATTTAAATCTGGGGAACCACAACCTATCTCCCCAAGTAATGATGGAGAGAGAGAGAGCTCTGTGGAGGGACAAATGGAAGGGAATTCACTGAGAGAAGCATTTGGTACCTAAAGAGAAAAGTTGGAGATTTCAAGGGCAGGAAGCCTGAGAAGACTCTCCATCACCTCTTTCCCTTACCTTTGTCTAAATCATCCTAAGGAAACATAGCCCTCATTTTGTCCAGGATTTATTGAGCACCTATTATGTGCTTAGCACCATTCCACACATCATGGGGGATACAGAAGTCTAAGATGTGGTCCCTGCCCTCAAGGAGTTTATAGTTTCATTGAAGGCAAAGAGAGAAGGCAAAGTTTATATACAGAAGAAAAAACTTATATACAGAGTTTATATTTTTGTTGAAGACAAAGAGTTGTTCAGTCGTTTCTCAGTTGTGTCTGACTCTTCTCGACCCCATTTTGGGGATTTCTTAGCAAAGATACTGGAGTGATTTGCCATTTCCTTCTCCAGCTCATTGTACAGATGAGGAAACTGAGGCAAACAGTGCTGGGCCTGGAGTCAGGAAGACTCATCTTCCTAAGTTCAAATCCAGCCTCAAATACTTACTAGCTGTGTGACCCTGAGCAAATCACTTAACTCTGTTTGCCTCAGTTCCTCACCTATGAAATGAGCTGGAGAAGGAAATGGCAAACCAGTTCAGTGTCTTTGCCAAGAAAACCTCAAATGGGGTCATGAAGAGTCAAATGGCTGAAACAACTGAACAACATTTAGAATGGGAGTCTTACCTTCTAATTTACATCTCCAGCACTTAGCAAAGAGCTTCCCATATAGACAGTGCTTAATAAATGTTTTATTCATTCATTATTCATTCTCTTTCTCCTTGGATCTAGACCCCACTGTCTACTTCCCAGCCTTCTTCTTTCTCCAGAGCTCCAATGAGATTGTCTTCTTTTTCTTTCTCTGCCTAAAGAAAAAGTCTCTATATAGCTACTTGTATTCCGTTAGCAATGGGGCCCTGGCAGGAGTCTATGAAGTTCAATCAATAGCAAATGAGCTTCCTAACTCCATAAACAATTCAATTCAACAAATACTTATTAAGTACTTACTATGTGCTATGCCAGGTGCTAGAAATACAAAGGCAAAAACTAAACAATACCTACCCTTGAAGAGTTTGCATCAACTATTTAAATAAAGGAATATAATGTATACATAGATATAGTATGATATAAAGAGTAGTATAATATTATAATACAAAGAAGAATATAAAGAAAGCAATGAAAAAAATCAGAAAAAATGTATGGCATGGGTTTTGATACGAAGGTTAAAAACCTTCGTATCAGAAACCCTTTTGCCAGCCTATTGAAGCCTATAGACCCCTTCTCAAAATAATGTTTTTTAACATTACAAAGTAAATCGATGATATTGAAATAGTTATCAAATAAATTTTAAGTTCACTGACTCCAGATTAACAACCCATGCTCTAGGGATATTTGAAGGGGGGCTGGGGAGGAGGATGGGGAAAGGACAGTCGTAGGTTAGAGGAGGAGGAGAAGGAGGCATCTGAGCTGAGCCTTGAAGGAATATAATGATTCTGAAAAGTGCACATGAAGTATTCTCCCAATTGTGCAAATACATGAGGCAGGAGAAGAAATATAGAGTTTGAAAAACAAGTTGTATATATATATATATATATATATATATATATACACACACACACACACACACACACACACACACACACACAGTCTGTGTGCGTGTGTATTTGCATAGGGAGAGAGAGAGTCAGAGAGTCTGCATGTGTGTATGTATATAAGGTACATGAAAAGGAGTAATAGGGCCAGAGAACAGGATGGATTAGAACAGGACAATGAATAGGTTTTGGAAGTGTGATGAAAAGAAGGAGATGGAAAGACATAGGCTGAAAAAAGATTGTGGAGAACCTTAAGGTACTGGGCTAAAGGAATAGGGAATTTCAGAGTTCAAGATCTTGGAAGTGGCACAGTTTTGGTGAGAAATAAGGTGTGACTTTTGTGGTGTGGATTGGGGATGTCAGGTGAAGATATAGATAAGCTGGAGCTTGATAAATTGAAATAAAGGGAGATATACTTGTATATATAAATCCCAATGTATGAGGACAGCTGTTGGGATGGAGAGGAAGGCCAAACCAAGTACTGAGAGGCGGAGAGATACTCAGAGAAATTATGGTGATGTAAAAAATAAAACTAGACATTTTAAATATTTGTCTTTCCTTTTGTTCTTGGGACAATATAGAGTTGTTAAAGGTTTTGAACAGGATAGTCCTGAATCTTAAGAAGATGATTTTTGTCACTGTGTAAAGATGAATTGGAGAGAGGCAAGACTGGAGGAAGAAAGACCAATTTTCTAGCTATTGCAATAGTCTAGATGAAACATGATGAGTAACCAAATTAGGGTTATAGATGTAGGAATGGAGTAAAGGAACTGAAATGAGAGATATGAAAGATATGAAAGGACTTAGCCACTGATTGAATGTGAGAGGTAAAGGAGAGGGAAGAGTTAAAGATGTCTCTGATATGGCACAAACTTGAGTGAATAGATGGATAGTGCCCTCAATAAACATGGGAAAGTCAAGAGAATGGGCAGAGGGGAGAAGATACTCAGTTCTGTTTTGGAAATGTTGAATTTGAGGTTCTGGCAGGCTATTGTGGTAGACATAGGTAGTTGGTAATGCAAGGCAGCTAGGTGACACAGAGGATAGAGTAGTGGGCTTAGAATCAGGAAGACTCATCTTCCTAAGTTCAAATCTGGCCTCAGACACTTTCTAGCTGTGTGACCCTGGGCAAGTCACTTAACTTTGTTCGCCTCAGTTTTCTCATCTGTAAAATAAGCTGGAGAAAGAAATGGCGAGTCACTCCAGTATTTTTGCCAAGAAAACCCTAAATGAGGTCATGAAGTGCTGAACACAACTGAACAACAACAACAATGTAGTCCTAGAGTTCAAGAGAGAGATTAGGGTTGGATAAATAGATTTAGCTATCATCTTTATAGGGAAGACAATTGGACCCATTGATATAGATGGCAGTATACCAGCAGAGTATAGCAGAAGAAAAGAAGGCCAAGGATAGAACCTTGGGGGAAGCCCACACTTAGATGGCAAGAGGCAAATAAAGATAAATCTTGCAAAGAGACTGAGAAAGCACAGTCAAGAAAAAAAATAAAGAAAATGTGCTTACTAATAGGACTTATCTTAGGCAAGTCATTAGATGGTATTAGTATTCACCATCATCATAACACATTTATATAATATAATAATAAATTTCAGTTTTACCTACAATTTTTTTTCATGGGTCAAAATTGTATGTTACCAAAAAGTAAAGGAAACACATGTATGTTAAGCAGGCTACAGGATATTATCAGCAGTGACCCACACGTAAGAAGTGATGTAAAAGGTAGAATGTAAGCTTCTTGAGGGCCAGAACTGTTTTAATTTTCAAATCCCTTGGCACTTAGCAGGCACTAAATAAATGATGAACTGAATTGTACAGAACTGAAAAGTAAGTAAGCTGATCATATAGTAATTGTTGTTGTTGTTGTTAAGTTGTGTCTGACTCTTCAAGACCTTGTGGACCATAGCACATCAGTACTGCCCATGGGGTTTTCTTGGCAAAAATATTGGAATGGTTTGCCATTTCGTTCTCCAGATCATGTATTAAGAAAAGACAATAGGGGCAGGTAGGTGGCGCAGTGGATAGAGCACCAGCCCTGAAGTCAGGAGGACCTGAGTTCAAATCCAGCCTAAGACCAAACACTTGACACTTACTAGTTGTGTGACCCTGGGCAAGTCACTTAACCCCAATTGCCTAAAAAAAATTTTTTTTTAAAAAAAGAAGAGACAATAGATGAAGAGTCTAAGCACCCTCATGACATTAAAAGAACCAGAAGGAAGCTTTGTTATGTCAGGAGGATGACTCTAAAAGATTTTTGGAGAGATGAACTAGAAGTTTAATTGAATTAGAAAGTGTGGAAGTATCACCACTGTTGTTCAATATCCCACTGGAAATGTTAGCTTTAGCAATGAGAAGAAAAAGAAATTGAAGGCATTAGAATAAGTAAAGAAGAAACAAAGCTATCACTCTTTGCAGATGATATGGTAACATACTTAGACAATCCTAGAGAATCAGGTAAAAAACTACTTGAAATAATAAACAACTTCAGCAAAGTTGCAGGCTATAAAATAAATCCACATAAATCATCAGTATTTCTATATATTACCAACAAAGTCCAACAGCAAGAGATAGAGAAATTCCATTTAAAGTTACTGTCGACATTATAAAATATTTAGGAGTCTACCTACCAAAACAAACCCAGGAACTCTATGAACACAACTACAAAACACTTTTCACTCAAAAATGTCAGCTCTAAATAATTGGAAAAACATCAGTTGCTCATGGGTAGGCTGAGCTAATATAATAAAAATGACAATTCTACCTAAGCTAATTTACTTATTCAGTGTCATAACAATAAAACTACCAAAAATTATTTTATAGAGTTAGAAAAAATAATAAGAAGATTCATTTGGAAGAACAAAAAGTCCAGAATATCAAGGGAACTCATGAAAAGAAATGCAGAGGAAGGTAGCCTAGCCATTCCAGATCTTAAATTGTATTGTAAAGTAGCAATCATCAAAATTGCTTGGTACTGTCTAAGAAATAGAGTGGTGGATCAGTGGAATAGGTTAAGAATGTAAGACACAGTAGTCAACTACTATAGTAATCTACTATCTGATAAACCCAAAGACCCCAGCTTCAGAGATAAGAACTCACTATTTGACAAAAACTGCTGGGAAAACTGGAAAAGAGTGTGGCAGAAACTAGGCATAGGCCAAAATCTCACACTGTATACCAAAATAAAGTCAAAATGGGTTCATGATTTAGATATAATGGCTGATACTGTAAGCAAACTGGGAGAGCAAGGAATAGTTTACCTGTCACATCTATGGAGAACACAAGAATTCATGACCAAACAGGTGATAGAGAACATTACAAAAAGCAAAATAGATAATTTTGATTACATTAAATTGAAAAGTTTTTGCACAAACAAAGCCAATGCAAAGAAGATTAGAAGGAAGGTAGAAAATTGGGAAAGAATTTTTACAACCAGTCTCTCTGATAAGGGCCTCATTTCTAAAATATATAGAGAATTAAGTCAAATCTATAAGAGTACAAGTCATTCCCCAGTTGATAAATGGTCAAAGGACATGAACAGGCAGTTCTCAGATGAAGAAATTAAAGCCATCTATAGTCATATGAAAAAATGCTTTAAATCACTATTGATTAGAGAAACTCAAATCAAAACAACTCTGAGGTGCCACATCAGATTGGTCAACCTGACAAAATAGGAAAATGATAAATGTTGGAGAAGATGTGGGAAAATTGGAACACTAATGCATTGTTGGCGGAGTTGCAAAATGATCCAACCATTTTGGAGAGCAATTTGGAACTATGCCCAAAGGGCTATAAAAATGTGCATAGCCTTTGACCCAGCAATAACACTTCTAGGGCTATATCCCAGAGAGATCATACAAATGGGAAAAGGACCTACATGTACAAAAATATTTATAGCAGCTCTTTGTGGTGGCAAAGAATTGGAAATTGAGAGGATGCCCATCAACTGGGAATAGCTGAACAAGTTGTGGTTTATGAATGTAATGGAATACTATTGGCTATAAGAAATGATGAACAGGCTGACTTCAGAAAAACCTGGAAAGACTTGTATGGTCTGATGCTGAGTGAAATGAGCAGAACCAGGAGAACGTTGTACACAGTAACAGCCACGTTGTGCCATGACTAATATTGATAGACTTAACCCTTCTTGGCAATACAAGGATCTAAGACATCTCCAAAGGCCTCAGGATGGAAAAGCTATCCACATCCATGGAAAGAACTATGGAGTTTGAATGCAGATAGAAGAATACTATTTGCCATTTTTTTTCTTCTGTTGTGTTTTGTTTCCTCTTTCTGGTGGTTCCTCCTATTAGTTCTAATACTTACAACATCACTAACGTGGAAATATGTTAATATATATATATGTATATATGTACATATATATATATATATATGTATAGCCTATATCAGATTGTGTGTCATCGTGGGGAGGGAGAGAGAGAAAAATTTAAAACTCAAAAGTTTATGGAAGTGATTGTTAATAATTCAAAATTAATTAAAAATTTAAAAAAAGAAAGTGTGGAGTTGTTACTATATGGTCTGGTGGAGGGAATGCCTACAGCAGAAGGATGGGAAATGCATCTAAATATCCAAGTATTTGAGGTTTCCAAGTACTTTCTGGATAGTATTCCTGTGTGTAGGTAATGCAAGTATCATTCATACCCATTTTACAGATAAGGCAACTGAGATACATAGAGCAGCAGTGATTTGCCCAGTGTCAGAATCAAAACTTGAGTTCAAGTCATCTGACTTCTTAATCTATGATTTTTCCTCTATATTACGCTGCCTCAGTTCAACTCTCTGGATCTATTTCCTCCTCTATAGAACAGGGAAGCTGAACCAGATGATCTTTGAGATCCCTTTTAACATTATGTGTTTTTATAATTTGGTGCCATAGCTGGGAAGTCTCAAATCCACGGATGTAGGTCAGAGTGCAGTCATTATCACTCTTTTTACCCTGTGGCTACAGAGTTTAGTATCTTCAGGTGGCAGTAGGGCTTTATGGAGGGAAGACTTCAATCATCTTGCTTCTCATTGGCAGTTCCAAGAAAGGACTTTGCCCCTCCATGAAACGCCATCTACCCAGGCACCCTGAAACCTTAGTAATTTCCTGTAGGAACTCAGAAAACTGGAAACTTGGTTGAGCTCTCTTTCCCTACTGCATCACTTTCTTTCCCCTCTACCTCCCTCGATTCTACCATCCTATAAGTGGCAAACATCTCCCCTTTGTTATTTGCCCCTTAATAACACCTATCTACTTTCTGAAAGGTGTTCAACACCCCTCTACTTAAATTCTCCCCTAGGCAGAATCTGACAGATGAATTCTCAATCCCAAACTGTGTTGATTTGACTTATTTTTAAATACCACTGAACATCCCATAAAACTAAAATAGGAGCCAATTCCCATGTGTGGACTTACTGAGTATAGGGAAGAGCAAGCCACTGGCAAGTTGACTGACCACCTGGGGCAACAGTTCCAAAATAGTTGAATTAATGAGGGAGTGACTTACACAAGCAGCTCTGTGCCAGCTGCTGGCCTCATTCAGAGGCATTCCCAAATACTGGAGCCCATCATTGCCATGTATTTCCACTTCAGCTGGAGTAGACTGCGGAGTTGCACTTGTCCCATGCTCTCAGCTGAACCCTCAGAGGGAAAATTAGTCCATACCCCAGTGACAGGGAACATGACTTGATCATAACAGACCATATCCAACTCCTTTCAGAGAGAAAGCAGTGGAAAAAAAAATACAAGATAATAAAAATAGCTCATCTTCAACTAGCACTTTACCATATACAGAAAAATTGACTTACATTATCCTTTATTATCCTCATACCAGCTCTGCATGAGGTATGTAAGGAATAGGTAAATTATTATCCCCATTTTACAGATGAGGAAACTAAGGCTGAGGGGGTTAAGTGTCTTCCCAAAGTCACACAATACCAAGTAACAGGGTACAAACCCTGGCTTCAAAGGCAGGACTCTTTGTATTACTACTCTGCCTCTCACTCCACCATTGTGTTCTGTCTTCTAAAGAAATGGAAACTGGGCGGAGCCAAGATGGCAGAGGGAAAGCAGTGACCTGCTTGAGCTCTCCCTCAAACCCCTCCAAATACCTAGAAAAAATGACTCTAAACAATTCTAAAGCAGCAGAACCCACAAAAAAACAGGGTAAAACAAATTTCCAACCCAAGACAACCTGGATGGCTGATAAGAAAGGTATATTGCGCCGGGCTGGGAGAGGAGCGCAGTTCGGTATGGACACACAGGCCTTGGAGGACTGAATCGCGGGCAGCTGTGGCGGTTTCCAGACTTCTCAACTCATGAATGCCAAAGACAACTTAGAAGGTCAGTGGAAAAAGTCTGTGACTGCGGTGAAAGAAGGAGCTAGGTCTGAGCCACCCCAAGGGCAGTGGCTGCCTTCTGAGCTTCTGGACCACAGACTGAGGAGGAATCAAGTGGCTGATCAGAGGGGGATTGCAGGGATCTCTTTGCCAGTGTTGAGGTAGGAATCTCTTGCTTTGCCCATGCTTGGATCTGGGTCACAGTTCTGAGGGGTAGTCTTGGGGCGAGGAGGAGCTCTGGTGTGGTGGAGCTTGTTGTGGCTGTGGAGAGGAAACACCTCACCCCTTATCATAGCACCCTGGAAGAACTGAAAATTTTCAGATCCCTAGAAGTAGCTCTGAAAACAGCTGTACAAACCCCTGAAGCTTGGGACAGAACATTCTCCACATTGGAAACAGACTCTTACCTTAACAAAGAGTTTAAAACTCAAGTAATTGGTTGGGATCATGAGCAAGCAGTGCAAAAAGAGTCAGACTATATTATCTTACTTTGGTGACAAAGAAGATCAAAATATACAACCAGAAGAAGACAACGAAGCCAAAGCTCCTACATCCAAAGCCTCCAAGAAGAATATGAATCAGTCCCAAGCCTTGGAAGAGCTCAGAAGGGATTTTGAGAAGCAAGTAAAAGAAGTAGAGGAAAAACTGGGAAAAGAAATGGAAACTGAAAACTCTCTTCAGGAGAGACTTTGTACTCCTCAGAGGGAGTCATGGTTCCCTACGTTTTCTCTTGTAGTGGGAGCCCAATCCCAATACAGACTGTTCTTTACATATTACATACTTATTTTTGACTATGTTGCACATTCTTACATTTTTACACGTTGTGTTTCCCAGTAGAATGTAGGATCCCTGAGGGCAAGGACTGTTTCATTTTTGTCTTTGAGTGACTAGCACAATGCCTGACAATGTATTTAAGAGTTTAATAAATATTTGTTGCTTAATTGCTTATACTAGAAGTGCTCCGTGACTCAGTAAATCATTGAGATTCAAGGTGTTTTTGCAGAAAGGAGCTGCCATGAACATGATTCCACATTTCTCCCTGCCTGGAACTCTCTCTCTCTCTCTCTCTCTCTCTCTCTCTCTCTCTCTCTCTCCCTCTCTCTCTCTCTCTCTCTCTCTCTCTCTCTCTCTCTCTCTCTCTCTCTCTCTCTCTCTCTGTTTCTCTCTCTCTCTCCTCATCTGCACCTCCTGGTTTCCCTGGCTTCCTTCAAGTCTCAGCTAAAGTCTTGTCTTCTACAGGAAGCCTTTCCTGATCCCTCTTCATTTTACTGTCTTCTCTCTGTTGATCTCTAATTTACACTATACATATCTTGTTTTTAATAGTTTTTTTTGCATATAGTGTCCCCATTAGACTATGAGGTTCTCAAAAGTAGGAATTGTCTTTTGTAATTCTTTGTATTCCCAGCTTAGCACAATGCCTGGCACATAGCAAATGCTAAGTAGATGCTTATAAACTACTGGCCATGTCCCACTATCAAGATGTGGATCATTCTCATACATGAACCTAAGTACTATCCTCCAACTCCAAGAAGGGAGATTCAAGACTATAGACCCCAACCCCAAAAAGCCAGATTTCTTGTACCCAGCTGGGAAAGCCCACTGAGCCAACTGGGTGACTATCCATTGGTTGACATATTTGTACCAATGCTGGAAATGATCACTCTCTCCGCAAATTTTCCTAAGGTATTTTGTCTGAGTTTCTCCTTGATCTTTGTTACATATATAATTATGTCCCACCGTCATCATGTTGTAATATGAAGTTCTTTGAGGGTGATAGGTATCTGTGACATTTCATCTTTGTATCCTTGGTGCCAAGCTTAAGGCTTTGCACACCATAGGTGATTAATAAGTGCTTTTTAATTAAATGTAATGATCAATTGCTGCTTCAGTTTCTTCTCTCTAGCAACACTATATCAGTGTCCAGTGGGGTTCAAATCAAAAGAAGGAATACATAGTGCCATCCCTTAGAATACTATCCCTTGAGTTATTCCAAGTGAAAAGTGTAAAGATGATATTAATCAAGCAAATACAGTGTAAACATTGTGTCTGTGTACTTTTGGGTATCCTTTGCTCTCTTCTGGGCCCAAACCCCTGGAAGAACAGCAATGGCAGCAAAAACAGTTAACAGTGACTGAAGCCTTATGTGAGGTCTTGTGCTGGGGTTATACCAGGGATGCATAGAAGGCCAATTTGACATTGCATAAAGAAAATATAATCTTCTCTGTATGTAAGGAGAATGTAATGTACTTAAGTGTATTTCACTTACATGGAAGGAGATAACAAATAAGGAAATAGATGATTATGCAAATGAGCGGTACATTTCATCCTTACAGCTGAAGTTAAGAAGAGATAGTGAGTATCCACACCCTCAGGTGATTCATGAAGATGAGGCTTGGGTTAGGTTTAAGGGAAATAGTAGGACTTAGACCAGAAGTGAGAAGGAAGTAAGGAATTATAGGTTGCAGAAATGTGAGCAAAGGCAATGGAAGATAGCAAAAAGAAAAAGAATTAATGTTTTAAGGTTTTAAACTTTACAAAGATATTATCCCAGCTGATCCTCACAACAGCTCTGTGAAGTAGGTACCATTAAATCCCTATTTTACAGAGAAGGAAACTGAGGCTGAAAGAAGCGAAATGATTTGTCTCCACAGTCACAGCTAGTGTTTTTAATCAGAATTCAAACTGGAGTCTTCCTGATTCCAAGGTTTGAGCACTCCACCACTAGGCCATACTGCCTTTATAGCAATACTACATTAAAGGAATTGACATGTGGAGGTTTGGTACCAGTGAATAGAATAGCTGACCAAGAGAGTTCGCTCTGGAGAGCTCATACCAAGAGAGAAGGTGTGAAATACTGGATGGGCCATGTAGAACACCTTGACTATCATGCTAAGTAATTTGTCCAATAAGTAATGGAGAATGACAATGCATGGTAATGTTAATCTGGAAGAAGCAGCAGTCTGGAATTAATCACTATGTTCTTGTTCAAGAGTTAGAGAAAATGGAAAGGATATGTTAGCCATAGTCAGTCCTTCACTGGAGCCCTCTTCTAAGGTATCAATGAAATGGACAGTATGGTAGTTAAGTAATGTTTTCCCCAGAAGAGAATCCCAGGCAATAAACTAATAAATCACTTTTAAAAGCAATGAAAAGCCATCAGTGAGGGAATGGAGTATATGAATATGATGGAATATTATTGTGCCATGAGAAATTATAAAAGGGATACTTTGGGAGAAATCTAGGAAGACTTGAGCAGAATAAAAAAAGCAAATTATACTATCACCACTGTAAAGACAAACTTTGCAAGATTTAAGAGCTAAAGAATGTAAAATCCAACCACAATTCCAAAGTGATAAAGCATGCCATTCACCTCTTGACAGAGAGGTGATAGCCTCCAGATGCAGAATGAGATATACATTTTTTGGACATGACCCAATGCGGGAATTTGTTTTGCTCGACTATACATATTTATTACTTTTTTTCTTTTTTTTCCCTGAAGGAGAGAAAGAAGGGAGGGAGAGAAAATAAATACTTGTTTGTTCTTAAAAGTAAAATAAAGGGGCAGCTAGGTGGCACAGTGGATAGAGCTCCGGCCTTGGAGTCAGGAGGACCTGAGTTTAAATCTGGCCTCAGACACTTGACACTTACTACTTACTAGCTGTGTGACCCTAGGCAAGTCACTTAACCCCAACTGCCTCACTGAAAAAAGAAAAAAAAAGTAAATAAAAGTAAAATAAAATAAAAGTTAGTAAAACAGAAATTAAAACAGTAAATTCTCAAACTGACCAGGAGTAATCCCCCAAAACAAGTTGAGGGATGACTATGAGGTAACAATAGCTTACAGGTCTTTTCTATCTATTGAATATAAGGGAACCATCTTCAACCTAAAGTCCATGATAGAAGGGTAGTGACACTGGATAAGTATAAAGAGGAAGAAAGTATGACTGGGTATATGTTTGTGTATGTGTGTAGCATCTGGCACAAAGATATCTGGAGATCCAAGGCACCCAGAATGGAACTTGTAGTGATAGCTTCATCTCGATAAGGATGGAGGTGGAAAGATCATAGATTTTGAAGTTGGAAGAGCCCTTAGAGGCCAGGGAGTCCAGACCTTTCATTTTACAGACTAGGAACCCAGGCACAAAGAATTTAAATGACTTGACCAGGGTTACATTGCTAGTAAGTATCTGAGGTAGGATTCACATTCTACTGGCTCTAAAGTCAGTGCCCTATCTACTTCCCTATGCCTCTTCTCACCGAGGCATTCAGAGTCATAGGCACTTGGTAAATGTGTAGTATTGATAATAATAATGATTACACACTTCATACTTGTAGCTTTCTGGAGATAAGACCCTTATTTTGACCTACTACAGTGAGTCTAATGGTGAGAAATATCAGATAGGAGGGGAAGATAGGACCATGGCAGGCCAGCCAGGGAAATATTTGGGAGGTAAGTGAAGCCTGTGTCACCCCATACTTACTTATACCCACATACATACTTGAGGCTTTTGCTGACTCCAGCTAACCCATTTCTTAAGGGGTCCTAAAGCCCAAATTTTCCAAACTTTGATACTCCTTCTTCATCACTCCCAGGAAGGAACAAGGCTACATGCAGAAGCATTGGAAGGATGTTCGAGTGGGAGACTTCGTCCAACTTCAGTGCAATGAGATCATCCCAGCAGATATCCTCTTACTCTTCTCTTCTGATCCCAGTGGAGTCTGCCACCTGGAAACTGCCAACTTGGATGGGGAAACCAACCTCAAACAAAGGCGTGTTGTGAAGGGCTTCTTCAACCAGGTAGGGCTCTTTCTGTGGTCTTCAGTGTTGGTATAAAAGGAAGAAAACATTTAATTCCCTGGGAAAGTAAATTGAATAATTAGAAAGAATTTTGATGGTATGGTTAATTTGTTAGTAGAAGCTCCTTGCGTCCATTATCCAAATCATATCCATCATAAAAGACCCAACCTCAACCTCACCTCCTTCATGAAGCCTTCTCTGACAAAAGCAGACCCTGGGAGTCTGTCTTTCACTCCTGTAACTCCTATAGCACTTACTTCCTGTACCACTAAGGTACCACTCTTGGTTCTCTCCTCGACTCTCCCTAACTCTCTGAATTACTCCTATATTTGCTGAGAGCTAGGACGAGATCTCAGCTATGTTCACAAAATCATCTCCAAAAAAAAGAAGAAGAGAATCTCAGAGCTGTAACTAGAAATTCTCATTTCTTAATTAGCCAGCAAATTAAGTAGATTAGAAGGGTAGAGGAGGAAGAATGAGAAAAAAAAAAACATTGTCCTATGTCCTATGCCAACTGCCTAGGCAAAAAAAAAAAAATCTGTGTCATTAAAGTAACATCTAATTCTTCCTTCTCTACAGTAGGTCTGTAGTATATTCCTATGATAGCATTGCTACTGGTTCTCCTTTTCTCATCAACCCAATTTTTTTCACCATGTTACTTACCTCACATTCCTGGATTTAATAAAAGGAATATGTCTTTGATAAACTTTGTTACTCCACCACCTAAATTGTTTTTCCATTGTATTCTTTTTGAATAAGGTATCACTTTCAGAACCATAATCCAGTTATGAGTCACATACTCTTAAGTTTCAGTGATATTTGTTACATCAGACTTGAATCTTTTCATTAATGTTTAATTCACTCTATTATTCATATTTTATGCATTTTTACAGATGTCTAAGGTCAAGTGTTTTATTGCTGGACAGTTTCTTGGTTAATATCTCCTGTGAATTATTGGTGCACGCTCTCTCTCTCTCTCTCTCTCTCTCTCTCTCTCTCTCTTGTTTTTCTTTTTGCAGTTGTGTACCTGTTACTCCATATGGTATTGGCCTAGACAGAAATCTATGAGCGAGCAGCTCTCCTCCTTCCTTTCCCTTTTTGGTTTAAAGCTACCTTAATCAGATTTGCAAAACTTTTTTTAAAGTTCACTTTATCTTTATTAAGAATCCAACATGCCTACATAGTACTGAGTAAGTAATAGGATATCAAGCTAGACAATGAGTCATCTCAATTTACTGCCCCCAGTTAGTCAATGAGTGAATGTATTTTTATGCCTAAGCATGAATGGCCAGCCACATGCTCTGTTTTCTTCTGAAGTTCCTCCAGTTAGAGAATTTCCATCATTAATCCCTTCACTAGTCTCCATTGTTGTTAGGTCACATCCAACTCTTTATGACCCCACGGACCACACTGTCCATGGTGGGGTTTCCTTGGCAAAGACACTAGAGTGGTTTGCCACTTCCTTCTCCAGGGGATTAAGACAAACAGAGGTTAAGTGACTTGCCCAGGGTCATACAGCTAATAACTGTCTGAGACCAGCTTTGAACTCAGATCTCTCTGACCCCAGGCTCAGAGCTCTATCCACTGAGCTACGTATGTGGAAATCTCCATAATAGTGGTCTAACAGACATAGTTTCAGAAGAACATACTGATACTTTCAATTCTCATCCTCCCCTTTCACTTGAATACTTACTGTTCCCATCTTAATGGTACAGAATGGTTCTAAATCTGGCTTTCAATGTATCTCAAGTTTACTTTGACAACTTGACAAAAATCATGTGTTTTCATCATTTTCAATATATTTTCAGCATGTAAGTGGCAGGTGATATGAAGGACAAAAGAAATATCAATCATCTCCTGAAGAAAATAGATTTTGCTGATATTAGTTTGGCACCATCCTGGTAGACTAAAAAGGATTTGATGGGTAGATAGAACTTGGGTCTTAGGATCCAGTCTAATTCTGTACCTAGTATTGAAAAAGCATGGTATAGAAGGAAAGCCCTGACCTTGGACAAGTAACTTCAGAGTAGGTCTCCATTCTATGATTCTCTGATTTCTTCATCTATAAAATAAAAAAAAAAAATTTGAATAGAAGACTTCTTAAGTCCCTTCCAAGTCTGAAATTTTGCGATTCTATAATGATCACATTTAAGTCAGATAACTACATTAATGTTATATCCTAATCCCATTCAACACAAACTACCTTGAGGCTTAGGAATATAACCTCTGAGTTCCCTGATACTAATAAAATTATTATAAACTCAAATGCAAAGCTAGCCAGTCAAATTGCAAAGTCAATGAATTTGGTCTTTGAGCTATCCTACTTCCCTTTCTGGACTCCTTTCCTACCTTCTGATATCCTGTGCCTATCCTCACCATTTTACTCAGAACTGACACCATAGACAAGAAAATGTTCTTTACCAGAGGAGCAAATATGGCAGCCTTTGTCTTTGGTAAGAGACTGAAAGCCTCTCCTATAAATAGACTGCCAACTTGAGAGCACTCAGAGTTTAAATCTACAAATGAACACCCTTGAGAGGACCAGTTACTACATAGCCAAAGAACCTGATTTAGTTTTTATAATTATAATTTCAAATTAAGCATATTCCTGGACATCCATCGTCCATCCTAGGGGAATTCAGGGCTCATTTGTTGTAGATGACTTCAAATCACCGCCAGGACTTCAAAGAACATAATCTATTAATCTAATAATTTTATTCATCTATTTATTGCCCTGTTTGAAGACTATTTTTTCTTTTAGCTAAATTTTCATTTAATTGATTCCCATTTCTCCCATAGTTAGCTCTTTGGAGGGCATTTCTCCTAATTAGGCAGTTAGAGTTTTGGCTGGGACTCTCGCAACAGAAAGTCTACTGGCTTTCTAACTACTGAGAAAGCTGATTGCCTTTTCAGATAGAGACTCAATAGTGTAATGCAAAGCATGCAAGAGTTAGCAGGAAATCTGGGGTCTTTTATTGGCACTGCCATAAACTTAGCCGTGTGACCTTGGCCAAGTCATTTCCCCAGGCATTAATTTCTTCATTGATAAAATGGGAGGGAATAGAATGAAGAGAACAATATATGTACATGACTGTAATAATGTGAAAGGAAAGAGCACAAAAATGTTACCAAACTCAGAAGATTTGCAGTGACTAGTCTTGGTAGAGATGCTAAGGACTATAGGAACAGAATGACACATACAGTGTAAAACATGGTCACTTTGTCTGTTGGGTTTAGCTCCAGTTTTTAAGTGAAGAATTAATTGGGGACAGTATTTTGAGAAATTATTCTGATGTTAAAATCTATATAAATTATTAATTTTCAAAATCACTAAATAAAATGAAGGTATGATATACTAAATGATCCCTGAGTTTACATCCAGTTGTCAATTCTATTTTAATCTGTGAGAATCTTTCATTAAAAATCAGTTGCTTCTTTGTGAACAAACATTAAATAAGAACAAGCCTATGACTCTTTAGCATTGCAGGTCAAAAAAAAACTCAAGGGAATTACTTCTTTTGGGGGAGGTGGGGAGGTAATAAGCATTAAGTGACTTGCCCAGGGTCACAGAGCTAGTGCCAAGTGCCTGAGACCTCTGGTCAGGTCCTCCTGACACCAGGGCCAGTGTTCTATCACTGCACCACCTACCTGCCCCAAGGAAATTACTTCTAGTGGTTCTCTGTTCTTCCTGGGTCAATATCCTTATGAAATATGCCATGCAGTCTATCCTGAATTTCTCCTAAGGCTAACTATGCCAAGAAAACTGACTTTTGGATTGTGGAGCTACCTAGATTGCAATCATGGTGCCTAAATTTCTATGGGTCTGGCCTTGCCAACTCAAACCCACCAAGAGCTAGAAGGGACTTCAGAGAGCAGCTAGCCCAACCCCTTCAGTTTACAGATAAGGAAACTGAGGCTGTTAAGTGATGATAAACTCTACAGTGAGTTTTCAAGGTTAATTCAGACTTAATCCTGGATGGTGAGCATATTTAGAATATTACTCATGCCCATGTACTTACAACCAAGTCAGTGGTAGTGCCAATAAAAAACCTCAGATTTCCTGATTCTGATTCTTCTGTGTTTTGCATTATGCTATTGAATCTCTATCTGAGAAGGAAATTCGTTTTCTCAATATGTTAGAAAGGCATGTACACTTTCTGTTCCCAACCAAAACTCTAAATGCCTAAGACAAAAAGGGAAATCTTACCTTTTCCCCACTTTCCTTTCACCCTAATCACCTGTCCTTTAGCTAATCACATAGACAGGTGTGAATCAAGGCAATTTATACAACACTCTTGACAAAAACTTCCCCACTCAGAACCAGACACTGCTTTGCTCTCTGCCCAGTTGTTATCTTGAAAGTCATTCCAACTCATTCCAACTGTGATGGTTGTAAAGTGCAGGCAGTTTTTCAGATAAGATTCTTACAGGCCAGGTAAGTTATTTAGGTGCGTTTCTTGCCTGAGAAAAAGAAGAATATATTAATGCTGGGAGGAAAAACTCAGTCACTTAGAAGATCACCAGCAAAGATTTAAAGAGTCTTTCCCTTACTTGCCAACCTGATAAGGTCCTGCTTTCCAGATGCCCTGGCTCCCGGCATCCTTTGTGCCTCTCCCTCCCATGTTTGGCCTGAGCTGCAACTCCTTTCTCAGCAGCGCCCCCTCTCCCTTTACGGCATCCATCAGCAGGACATTGTCCTGATATCTGGGTGTTACCAATACCCAAGTCAAGAACCTAGGCACTTTGTGGAGGGTCCTTCAATTGGAATACGAGCCGAGAATACAGTTAGGTGCTCATTTTTCAATCAACAAAAATATAGCAAAAGCACCAGGAAGCAAATCTTACATCTGAGTAAAGAATATGTGGTGAGTGAGCTAGATAGATTCCAGAGTGCATTTAAAAAATTCTGATAATCAATACATTTGTGGGGTCCTCAGAGTGAGGGACAGGGCTGCCTCTCATGATGATAGCATAGATAACTGACTGTAGGCAGATAACTAACAGTCCTGGTTTCCTTCTCTGAAATGGAAGGAGATTAGACTACCTGTCCTCTAAGGGACTTTCCATATGATCATCCTATGACTTTAAGTAATTACTAAGAATCTACTAGAAGAGTAGTAATCCTTTATTTTTATATTGTAATTTTTTGAATTCCATAATAACTCCATGAGTTAAGCAGCACATTTGTTATTGTCCCTTAGCCCTCACTCATCACCTTCTGTAGTGATGGCACCCAGGATGGAGAGTTTCTTAGACAATCTGTGATGTTCACTTAGCACGGTGCCTGGCATATAGTATTCATTTAATCAGCGCTCTTTGACTAACTTACTGCAGATTTGGTGCAGCTTTGTTTACTATGCAGTGTGCAGCCCACCATAGGAGTAGATCAGCAGGGGCTTGAAGCCCAACTCAGCTGTGTTGATCATTGAGGGACCACTGTAACATGAAGCACCACCCACAACCATCCTCAGGAATCTTTTGTATTTATCCTCACTATGTTCAATTTCATAGGGATCATAGAGCTGAAAGGGCCCTCAAAGGCCACCTAGTTCAACACCTTCATTTCACAAATTAAGAAACTGAGGCCCAGGTTCAGTAACTTGTCCTCCTAGATGATAGTGCTCTCTGTTCTCCTGTTTGACTGTTCATTCTGTCTCCTTTGCTCTATCTCTATCTAAGTCGCACTCAGGTTCTGTTCTGGGTCTTCTCTTTTCCCTTTAAACTATCTCAGTTGGTAATCTCACCAGCTTCCATGAGTTCAGTTATCATCTAGTCAGATGATTGCTAGATTTATATATCCAGCTCTAATCTCTCTCTTGAGCTCTGGTCACACATCACCCAACTGCCTTTTGGACCCCTTAAACCAGATGTCCTGTAGGCATCTCAAACTCAACATGTCCAAGACAGAACTCATTACCTTTCCCCCTAAACCTTCCCCCTCTTCCCAAATACCCTAGTATTATCAAGGGCACCACCATCCTCCCAGTCACCCAAGCTCACAAACTTGATGTCATCCTCAATGCCTCACTCACTCTACATATCTAGTCTCCGGCCAAATCTTGTCATTTCTACCTTCACAGAATCTCTTATATACACCCTGTTCTAGCCTGGGTCCCACTCAGGCCAATTTTCTGATAATTTATGTTCAGTATTTGAACAAAATGAGACTCATCAGCCACTCAACAGTTAACAAAAGAGATTTATTTAGCGATGGCAGAAAAAGGATTTTCTACAATGTTATACATAGAGGACACCCCTAATTGACCCAGGTGAGCAAAGCTCCCCTGCCTAAGTTACCCATGATGATTCACCAGCCAAGTGTCAGAAGGCCTCTTGCGCTCTCCATGGCTTCTTTGTTCTCAAGCAATGAGGCGATATCAGCAAGAGACTGTTTTTATTACTCTGAACTAACCAAGTCTG
Organism: Vombatus ursinus; assembly: GCF_900497805.2. Lineage (NCBI taxonomy): Eukaryota > Metazoa > Chordata > Mammalia > Diprotodontia > Vombatidae > Vombatus > Vombatus ursinus. Next base: position 21,062,864 of record NW_020954641.1, read on the forward strand.
AAGGAAGGTTTTAAGGAAAAACTAGCCTGACTTACATGGGAAGGAAAGGGGTTAGAATATTGCTCCTACCACAGGTCACTTTCTCTCCAGTCACGCAACCATCACCCTAGTACAAGCCTCAACTCCTCTCACTTGAGCTATGACAATAATCTTCAAGCTGGTCACTCCCTGCCCTAAGAATCTCCACTCTAATCCACCCTCCCTTCAGGTGCCAAAGTGATTTTCCTAAAGGACAAGTCTGACCATGTCACTCTACTACTCAAAAAATTCCAGCGGCTCCCTGTTTCCTTTAGGATCAAATATAAACCCCTCTATTTAGTATGTAAGGTACTTCACAATCTTGTCCCTTGCTACATTTTCAATCTACTTGGACTTTACTTCTATCTACAAACTATACAATTCACCTATACTGTCCTACTTGTCACTTACATGATATTCCATTTCTGAAATGTTCTCCACCTCTTCTGCCACCACCTTCCCAACTTCCTTTGCTTTCTTCAAGATTCACTTCAAATCTTACCTTCTGAAATGGGCCTTTTCTAGTCCTCCCTTCGGCTAGTTCCTTTTCTCTGAGATCACCTCCCATTTTTATTACATATATATATGTGTGTGTGTGTGTGTGTGTAATAAAAATGGGAATTATATATATATATATATATATATATATATTCTTTGTCTGAACATAGTTATTTACATGATTTCGCCACTATAGTAATGTGAACTCTTTAAAAGGACGGACTGTGTTTTTGTGACTGAGGCACGTAATAAATGTTTATTAACTCAATTACAGACTGAACGGCATAGTTAGAGACAATTAGGTTAACCCACGGATTAGGCCACCCAACAATCGCAGTAGTATTTCTGTCATTTCTGCAGAAAGAATCTGAATCATAAAAGCACAGAATTTCAGTTTTGAATAAAACCTCAGAATCTGGTCAAACCTAAAAGATGGTCTTCTACCCTTTGCTGAAAGACCTCCAAATTGGCAACACACTTGACCTCCCAAGGCAGCCCATTCACATTCGGATAGCTCTAATTGTTACAAAGGTTTTCTGGACATGGAGCCCAAATTTGCCCCTTTTCAAACTTCCACACATCATTCCTGGTTCTACCCTCTGGAGTCAAAATGAATTGTCGTAATACAACTGTCCCATAGGACAACTCTTTACATGGTAGAAGGTAATTCTCATGTCCCACTTCTAGTCTTCTCTTCTCTAGGCTAAATATCCCCACTTCCTTCAACTTATACTCACATGACATGGACTCAAAGCCCTTCAACTTTTTGATGACAATGCTCTAGACATTCCCCAAATTACCACTCTCTTTTCTAAACTGTGGTGCCCAAAACTGAACCTAATACTCTAGATATGGTCGACCAGGGCAGTATGGCAGGACGGTTGTTGTTATTTTGTTGAGTCACTTTAGTCATATCCTACTCTTCATGACCCCATTTGGGGTTTTCTTGGCAAAAATACTGAAGTGGTTTACCATTTCCTTCTCCAGCTCATTTTATAGATGAGGAAACTGAGGTAAACAGGATAAAGTGACTTCCCGGGGTCACACAGCTAGTAAGTGTGTGAGGCTGGATTTCAACTCAGGTCTTCCTGACTCCAGACCTGGTGTACTATATACTGTGCCACCTCATGCCCTAATGGTAAGACTATCATCTCCTCATTCAAGAAAGCTGTACCTTTTCTAATATAACCCAAGATTACATTATATTTTTTGATTGTCATCACCAAAGTTGACTCACACAGAGCCTGATGTAATAAGCCCAAGATCATGCTGAGACCTGATCATCAACAAAAAACCACTCTTCCATTTGTACCTTCTGCGAGATATCCTATACAGCAGCAACAAACATTAGTGTCCCCATTTTGTGCTTCACTTGATGTTAGTAATGGGAACATTGTTAAATACAATATTTATCCGGGACACTCGTATGATATTAACATATGTATGAGAGACTCCTTGTTGAGCCTTGAAGATTCTTTTTTTGCTCTAGTGAGTCAAATCTTTTTCTTTTTGTAAATCAGCAAACAGTAAACACAGGAGACTATATCTTTGAATCTTTAAATTAACTATTTGACAAAATATATATGATATATAATTGAATATAATTTAAAAAAATCTGCTATTCCTTTTTCATATTTTTATCAGGGATTCCATATAAATATATGTATATATGTATGTATGTGTATGTATATATATATATATATATACACACACATATGAAGATCACCCTCATAAAGATGTTTCTAAAAATTAGACAGACATTATAGGTTCATAGTCAACTACTTTTTTAGGATATTAATATCATACACTATTTTTTCCATTCCATTGGTTTCTTCCACTTCCTGAGATATCTTATAAAGTGATCCTTCAAGACTTTCCAAAATTGTATTGCCCCAGCACCAATATCCTTGGTGTATTCTTGATCTGATACAGTTATTCTAGCTTCCTAAGTGCTAGTTCTACTTCAGCATTTATCTCTTTGGTGACTGAGGTGTTAAAGTTCAAATGGAGTTGATCTCTCTGTCATTGATGAATGGAAATAAATCATCATAGAAATGTTGATGGATTTGTTACAGGTTATATCTTTTTGTTTTTATTCTGCCATTTTCATCTAGGAATGTTCTAGGGTTGGTGCTGCTCATTTGGGTCTCATGTCAAGTCTTCTTTAGACTTGATTTTGCTTCTCCTATTTTTACTCTTTTGAAAGATGTTGCTGCTAGAAATCTTCCACCATCCTCCTTCATAGTGTTTTCTTTTTAATGAGTTTATATCTTCCATCAGTGCTTCCCTTCACAAGATCAAATGTTGAATGACTAAGGCAGTGTCTGAACTCTTTGGAATTCCTTATGGAAACTGCTGTGTATCAGTTAAACTCTTGCAAGAAATGGTTATAAGTGATAGCAATATCCTTGTCTTCTTTCCATTTCCCACATCTCAACTTCAATACCTCAGTGGAATAGTTCAGGTTTAAGCTATTGTGATTGTTCACAGTGTGTTTTTCATGTCATTATCCTTTTTTTTATTTGATTTTGATTCTTTTGCTCTAACTAGTTGAGGATCTAATGGCATGCAGCTGATTCTAATATGACATATCAATAAACATCACTCCCTGTCAGATAATATTGAGTATTTCAATTGGTTTTTTGTTTAATGAACAACAGGTGCTCACCATGTCCCTCCCATCTCATTCTTCTGAAGTACTCATGCCTCATAGGCATGATGCTTCAGAGTTATCTACAATCCTTTGACTTCTTCCATTTCTCTAACCTAAGCCATATTATACTACATACTTTTCACCATGTAGAAGAGCATGACAGGTATGAGTAGGCTCCCACACATCACAAACAAGAAATTACAAAGAATTGGAATAGAGAATGTCATCAAATAAATTTATGAGTGAAAAAGAAGATGGGCTGGCACATGGCAAGAGCTGAGGATAACCTATGAACAGCCTATGTGATTGTTTGGTATCTTTGATGTATCAAGAAAAAGTAAGGAAAGCTCCCAACATGTTGGGTGGTCCCCCTGTGGTGGACTGTAGGAGGTCTTAGACGATAGCTGGACAGGATTGGCAGCCATGGATGGCTTGTTATCTACCTCACTTGAAGGAATTTACACAGTGATAAGATCACCCATCCATTTGAGCATGACTTCTTTTCACTATCATCCCCTGATGTACATTTCCCATTGAAGTCACCAAATCTCAAAGTATATACCTGGAAGAACATGTTAAATTATTCATAGGCTTTCTGTATTTCTTTATCCTTTTCAATTGCATAAGTTGCAATTATCTTCATGGTCTTCTCTTTGCTAATGTTCATCATGACCACTGCAAGGTGTCCAATGCAGTAATGTTTTTTTTTCTTTTTGTCCTTCGGCACATCAGAAGCTTATTCCACTAGTTCCTTTGTTTAGCAAATGTTTATATGGCACTCATTATATGCTAGACACTACCCCAAGTTCTGGGGAATACGAAGAAAGGAGAAAAAAATAGTCTCTGTCCTCAAGGATCTTACATTCTAATGAGAAACACAACATGAAAATAACTAGGCATGTACAAGATATATACAGAATGTAAAGTAACCTCAGAGAGAAGGAAAACCTGTGAACCTTTCTTCTATTTTTCAGTGACTTCTTTTTGTCTCCTGGGTTCGATATTCATATTGTTCAGTTCTTCCAATAGGATATCAATTCACTGGTCATTAGACAACAGTTATATTTATGTTTGTAAATGGTCTAAAAAACAGACAAAAACCTCACACTTACAGTATCTACAGTTATGTTCTTGTTTATAGATGGTTCAAAAAACTTTATGATTTTTAGTTCCCTCTGCTGTCTTTTCCACTAATTCCACCATCACTGATACAGAAACAAAAGGGGATTGTAGAGGACTGGGAGATTTTTTTTCTTTAATTTATGGTTCACCATGGCCAAAGAATTCATCCCATAGTGACCCACCTAATGAACCTTTCAATTCTTAACTAGGTTGGCTTTCTGACAGCAAACTCAGTCTGGCACAGAAACATATTCAAAGTATTTCCAATATGGTAGAATTTTCTAGAATTTGCACTGCCCATTTCATAGCATTTGAAAGCCCAGTGTCACTTCCATGCCAAGAGGAGCCATCAGAGTAAGACTTGATGGAATTAGTTATTCTTCAGCATTCCTTATCAGGAATGAATATCTTTACAGTGTTTTACATCTATTCACCCTTAATATATCATATTTCTAATGTTGCCTCAGTCAGTGTCAAGTCCTTCTGAACAAAGCATTTTTCCAGTCAAGGATTCCTGGTAGATTTTAGACTATTTGACAAGCCACCTGTTGGCAGGGTCCATCTTATTAGTAGGAGTTGACTATATGGTGTGATGAGAGTACCACTGGAAAAGTCAATCTCTAAAAGGTCTCCTACTTCTGCCTCCTGTGATTAATATCTTAATCTTGCATTTTGGAAGAGAAAACACTGTCCTTAGGTGGGTCATGGCACTAGTCACTTCAGGGGTTGGGAAGGCAATGAAACCATCTAGACAAGAATTAAGTTTTGTTATCACCCATACTCCATTTCAAAAGAAGGCCTTAGATTTTGTTCTCATGTTCCCAAAGGGAAAAGTTTTAGGCCAGAGAAAAAAGTATTTCTTAATATTTCTAGAGAAACTAAAAAGGATATTTTATTTGTTTCCACAATGTGTATGTGTAAATTGGTCAGCTCCTTGTTAGACAAATAGTAGATAGAAGATAATCTCAGAGAAGGACCAGGAAAAGGCTTCCTGCAGAAGATTAAAGTTGAGCTCAATCTTGAAAAAAGTTAAGAAAACTAGGAGGTGACAGTAGAGAGATCAGAGCATTCCAGGAATGAGAGGCAGCCAGTACGAAAGCACAGGATGGGAGATGGAATAGCATGTTTGAGAAACAGCAAATAGGCCAGTCTAGCTGATCATAAAGTACATAGAAGAGAGTAAAGTATATGAACTCTGGAAAGGTAGGCAGGGGCCAGGTAAAGAACAGCTGTGCATGTGAAATGGAGGAGTTTATATCTGAACCAAGAGGTAATAAAGAAACAATGAACATTGAGCCCGGGCATGACATAGACCTAGGCTTTAGAAAAGTCATTTTGGTAGCTACATGGACAGTGGAGTAGAATAGGGAGAGCCTTGAGGAAGAGAGACTAATTAGAGGGTGATTGCAATAGTCCAAATGAGAAATAATGAAGGGTTGAATGAGGGTGGTGGCTATGTATGTGGAGAGAAGACAATATGTTGTAAGTCAGGAACAACCAATTTTGGCAGTGAGCAATTATGACTTCAGAGAATTGATGATGAAGCATGCCTCCTTCCTCTTAACAAAAAGGAGGTGTTCTGTAGAATGAGGTGTATATATTGTCAGATGTGGCCATTTTCTTCATTTGTTTTGCTTAATTCTTTTTTTTCCCAATAGAGGCTTCCATGGCAAGCATGGGGGTAGAAGAATGGGGAATCATTGGAAAGTAAACACGATTTTTTGAAAAAGCATTAATAGAAAGGAAGCTACCACCTTCATTCAACCCTTCATTACTTGTTATTTGAGTGATTTCAGTTACCCTCTAATTAGTTTCCATTCCTCAAGGCTCTCCTCCCTCCAGTCCACTGTCCATTGAGCTACCAAGGTGATTTTTCTAAAGCATAGGTCTGACTGTTTCATGCCCCTGTTCAATGGTTCAATACCCATTGGTTTCTTATTACCTCCAGGATCAAGTAGGAAGGAAGGAAGAAGGAGGAAGGAAGAAGGGAGGGAAGGAAGGAGGGAAAGTAGGTTAGTTCTCCTTCACAGTTTTGCCCACCATTGTCCTACCGTGTTATGGTAGAGGGGGAAAAGTAAAGGCCTGGAGATAGGTGGCCTGAGCTGTTAACTCTGCCAGGCAGTCCTAAGAAACCTTCAGTAAGTCACTTCAGTGTCTTCATCAGGAAAATGCAAATTCCAAGATCCTTTCTATCCCTAATGTTCTATGATACTCAGAGGTTAAAATTAAGGGCAGGAAGATTTATTATGGAAGAACACCATTCCCAAGGGCTCATTGGATCACATTACTCAAGTTACATTCACATTTGAGGTAAGTTTGGATTTCAAAATCCAGCAATGAGGCACGGGGTAAAAAGCAAGTAAAGAACATGTCCTGATCATTGGCAAGAAAAGGAATGACAAATTACAGCATAATTTGTCACCATCTCGAAGCTCAGTAATTTCTTGTCCCTGAAAGAATTAATACAAGAAGGGAAATGGTGCTATTTTTAGAAGCTAGTTGATAAGTGATTTGTTTCAAGCAGGAGAAATGTGTCCGCTCAGTTTTGGTGCCAAGCAAACAGGACAAAAATATACCCGCAAACCAACTTTTGAAGACAAATTTATTGGGGCAGGGGGAGCACAGAATGCTGGAAGGGAAACAAGGCCCGACGAGGTAGCCAGAGACTGTGAGGCTACTGTGATAGGGGATAGTAAAGAAGCTCACTTGGAATATAGCTGCTGGGGGGAGGAAGCCTGACACCTTTCTGCTTTAATCTTGCTAACTAGGTGCTAAGCTCAATTGTTTCTTCTCTTCCATAAGAGTACAATTGTGAGCACCCTCCAAATATTGGTGCCCTATCTAATATAGGCCAGTGCTACAGATCTTTCAAACAACACATTTGTGGTTTGTTTTTAAAGTCTTTTTGCTTTTTTCATAATAATGGTCAGTCAAAAAACATCGATGAAGCACCTCTTCTGTGCCAGGCACTATGCTAAATGCTAGGGATACAAAGAAAAGCAAAAAAATAGTCCCTGCCCTCAAGGAGCTTACAGTCTAATTATGGTTAGTCAAAGAGCTTACATTTGTATTATGCTTTACGATTTACAAAGCCTCCTCACAGGTGATATAATAGAAGAAGCTGAGTTCCAATCCTTACTCTGCCATATGATGCTTATGGGACCTTGGATAGTCACACAAGTGGCCACCTCTTTGGACCTCATGTTCCTCATCTGTAAGATAAGGAAGTTGGACTAGAAACCTTCTAATATTGCTTCCAGCTCTAGTCTATGATCATTGTACTACTGTACCTATTATCTCATTTGTGTGAAACAAACAGGGCACGTTTTAACATCCTCATTTAAGATAGGAGGAAACAGAAACTCAGAGAGGATAACATTGCCTTTGTTACCATGTATTTGCCCTTTATTTCTATGTCCTGTGAAACTTAGTGACAAATTTATCCTTCATGCCACATGCTTATAAGGGGGATTTCAAGGGACTCCCAAGAATAACCCCCTTCACAAACTCTATTTCAGAAACACCATCTAGGAGTTCAGAGGATAGAGTGAATTAGAGCGCGATAACTGGAATCAATTGTTGTTCAATTGTGTCCGACTTTTCATGTCCCGATTTAAGGGGTTTTTTTGGGCAGATATACAAGTGGCTCGCCATTTCTTTCTCCAGCTCATTTTACAGATGAGGAAACTGAGGCAAACAGAGTTAAGTGACTTACCCAGGGTCACACAGCTAGTGTCTGAGGCCAGATATGAACTCAGAAAGATGAGTCTTCCTGACTTCAGGCCCAAAACTCTTATCTACTGTACCACCTAGATGCCTTGGAATCAAGAAGACCCTAGTTCAAATCTTGCCTCATCTACTTAACTAGCTGTGCGATTCTAGCTTGTCACTTCACCTCTGTCTGCTTCAGTTTCCTCGTCTGTAAAGTGGGAATAATAACAGCACCTAACTTCCAGAGTTGTTGCGAGGATGAAAGGAGATAATATTTATGAAGCATTTTGTAAACCTTAGAGTGCTTTATAAATGCTAGCTTTTTTTCACATTTCTGACTACACCATGCATAAAACACCACTACCACCACCTTATATAAGCGTTAACGACTTTCAAAGTGTTTTCAAATCTCATGATCTTATTTTATCCTCACAATAAAAACTTCAATGGCTCCCTATTATCTCTATGATAGAATGCAGACTTCTTATCACAGGGCACTTAAGGTCATACCTACACAGTATGGCTTCAACTTACTTTTCCAATCTTATTTCACCTGACCCCCTTCACATAGGTTCCATTCCAGTCAAAATGTAACTGTTTATAACTGTTCCACCAACTCAACATATCATTTCCTACCTCAGTCCATTTCTCCAAGCCTGTGTTGGAATTCATATACTCTTTCCTCATGAAAATTGGGATTTTTGAAATATGTTGTTTGATATTGAAACTATAAGTGATAGAACTCCAATCTGGAGTCACTTAGGCTGAGTAGTCCTCATGACCATAAACAATGAGCAATGACAGCCTGAATTGTCCTGTCCTGTCCTGTCTACTGTCCTGACTCCTTCTGACCCTGTGCCAAACACATCATAAATGATCTTGGCTTCTGATTGGGGGAAAGTCCCCACCAACACCCATTTCTGGGTTTCCCATTACAGATTCAGACCCTCACCCAACTTCTGCTTGCAGTTAGGAAACTCCTTTACCCAAATCTGGTATCAATAAGTGACTTGGGGCATTTCACTACCACATCTGAGTGTGGTTCAGAATGTCACCTCCCACATCTGAAATCGATTACCTGTCCTCAGTCAAGCTTGTCTTTAAGGTATAAAACTTCCCTGCTCAAACCTACTCAAAGAATATACTTCCACAGAGATTTTTGCCATGGTAAGTGATTCCTTCCGTCACATGAGTGACCCTGGCCCTGTGTATGGCCAAATCTCTGTCTGCATTGTCATATAGTGTGTGTGTGTGTGTGTATGCTTTTGTTTTTGCCTGCTTGCTGTGCTACATAGTAATAAAGCTCATGCTTGTACTAGCTTCTTAAGTACCAATTTTTTTTGTAAATCCTCAAACCCGCATCTTTGCTCTAACTCAGGCCAGGAGACCAAATAGAGTATTCTTCATCTTCACCTGTCAGGGACCTTTAAGGCTCAGTTCAGGTACCACCTCTTCCATGTAGCCTTCTCCAGTCCCTCCCCAACTCAGGGTAGCAATCTCTCCCTCAAATTTTCCTAGGGGCCATTGAATGATTCTCCCCTTTGCCCTATCATTTCATACCTGATACTAGTCACATACATGCCCTATCCCCATTCAATAGCATGCAGGCTCCTTGAAGGCAGAGACTTCTTGAAGGCAGTGTCATTTTTAAAAACATTTTTATCCCCATTACCTAGGCAGAGACTCTTTCTTGCATATAGTAGGCTTTGCAAAGTTTCCTGCCTCCCACACTTGTATATTTCCTATTATACTATATTATCCTAAAAATGGGAGGGGGGATCTAAAGAGATTCAGGCAATGGAGTAGGTCTCAGGCTAGGTGATCCCTATTGTATACTTTGCTGGGCTCTCAAGTACACATTGGTGATTTTGGTCGCTTTTCTCTCCCATAATGAGGATTTAACTTTTTCTTCCACTGTATTAGAATTCTCAGATGATGACAAAGAAGGGATTACCCCTTGCTGGGCTGCTAATTCGGAACAGTTCTAATAGTGATTAGCTTGTCTGATGATCCTATTAAAAACTGGGTCTATCCAACGAGATAAACTCATGGTATAATCTTTCTTACAGGAGCCTCAGTTTGAACCAGAACTCTTTCAAAGCAAGATCGTGTGTGAGAAGCCTAACAATAACCTCAGTAGATTCAAAGGTTATATGTAAGTAACCAATGGCCCCACGCTATCTTCCATTGTCCCTTGTTTGTCTTTGCAACTACTGAGTTGGGATATTTTCTTGAAATGACTTGGTGGACATTTGTGGTTCAGAGCACCAATTTCTACCACATGAAGGGAGTTTGACATTGAAAAGCCTGTCTGCTACTCAGACAGTTTTATAATTCATTTAACAATGGTTGTGTTGTGGAAAGAACCTTGAATATGGAGTCAAAAGATCAGTGTTCTCATCCCAGCTCTGTCACTAGCTAACCCTGTGACCTCAGGCAAGTCGCTTAATTTACCTGAGCCCAGTTTCCTCATCTGTCAAATAGGGATCAAACAGCAAATCACATTTGAGTTCACATTTGGGTTCACATTTCAGGGGCTCTTTCAGGCTTACAAAGCGTTTTCCTCCCGACAACCCTGTAAGGCAGGTAGTATAAGTTGTTAGAATATACTTTTGATAGATGAGGAAACTGAGGCTCAGAGAGGTCAAGCAACTTGCCCAGACTTGAGGTTCAAAACTAAGTGTTCTGACTCAAAGTCCAATACTCTTTCTACTGTACCAATACTGTATCTCTGATATACCCTAAAAAAATCAAGAACCCACAAATGTAAAATATTACAGTGTTATAATTTAATACTTCAATAGATCTATGATCTCTTTAGTACCTCCATTTCACTTCAATTCGACAAACATCTCTTTAGTACCTACTGTGTGCAAGGCATTGTGCTTACAATACAAGGCTGTGTATCCTGGCCTTCTCATTTTATGTCATTCTTGTCTATGTCCTCCCATAAGTCCTCCATAGACAAACTGCTCGTTGTGCTAGAGGTCATTTTCTAGGTCTTTTGGAATTCTTTGGGTACCAGTGGAGAACTTAGTCAGTTTGTTCACCCATTACTTTTGACTTATGACCAAGGCATCAGACTCACAGTCCAAATATAATACAACATAGATAATGTTCATTTGTGGTTTTCTAAGTCAATTTTCAGGCTGCCAGGATCTGTTTCTATTGCATCTTAACACCACTGACTGAGGCATCACCTTTTCTGATCATCTATTTCCTGGGTGATATACTTTACATTAATCATAATTGGTAATATGCTCCAGCCTACTCATACCCACTGTGCATATTTCCATTGTCCTTTGGATTACCCACGTTTTTGATTCTTTGGAGATTATGGTGTTCCATGATTCACAGACCCATTCATCATTACCCAAAGACCCAAAGGTGAATTTCTGTGTCAGGTGACAACTAGGAATTATTGAAAGTGATGCTTCATTTCTCAAAGGCAGTCCAGCCAGTTCTCTTCCTCCTGTTCAATTCTAAGCCCTGTCCAAGTCAGATATACTGATAAACTAACCCAGTGAATGGGGCTTCCAACTGCTTATTATATCCTGAGACAATAAGTATTCTTTATCCATTTGGTTTTTCCTGTATGAATCATTAAACCTATCTCTTTTGAGTGGCCAGGGATCTCAGTGAGCTAGCCCTGTAATTATTCCAAGTACTGATGGGTTCAGCACTATATCATCCCCAAACAGAAGCCTCTAAAGGACTTCACCTTCAAGAGGGAATCCCCCTTCCATTTGGACTCTTTGCAGGATAGCTTTGGTGAGCATACATCTCCTTGTTTTCTGCCTCACTTCACATTGATATCAGAGATTTATTGAACAAAGCTATCTCTATGGTTACATTTATCAAAAAGTCATATGTGATTTTAGCATATTCATAAAAGACACTTCAGATGCATCTTGGTCTACTGAATTCAAGTTTGTTTTTTATAAACAGCACTCAGTCAATGCAACATGGTCTTTATTCTCTTCACATTTCAATTTCTTGTTTGACTGTGAAGACGTGGTGTCTCTTAGAAAATCAGTTGCAAAAGCCTTCCTGTTCCCTTATCATATTTTCATCAGAGATACCTTTTGCACCTGTGTAGGTCATAGGATCATTGCCCTGGAGCTAGAAGAGACTACATACAAAGGCCCTAGTCCAGCCTGCTCATTTTTACAGATCAGTTTCATAAAGATTTCATACAGATGAGAAAACAGACATACTGGTCAGTAGTTGCTTATGTCTTCTTGCTCACAATTCTGTAGTAGTAAATCTTTTATGATTTTTTCCAATCACTTGCAGTCTTCCACCCTCTTTTAGATATACTAAAATTTGATTCCCTTATCATTTTCAAAATCATGACACCTCAAGAACAAAGCTCTTCTTTTTGACTTTCTGACGTAATTCCCTTGAGTTTTATTTCCACTTCCTTATGTAGTATATTGTGAATTGTCAACAGGCAATCACAACTTTATGAAACTTACATGAAAACTACGTTTATTACAAGAGAAATGAACATGCAGGTGGAACCCAAAGAGTTCACAATCCATACAGAAGTTTGCATATTTATGACAGTAAAACAAAAGGGAGAAGGAGAAACCAGAAATCTCTACCTAAAGGGGCGTGGCATGGGAGGAGGAAAGATGTAGTAAAGGTGGGAAAAGGACAAAACCCCTCCCAAAGAAGAGGAGTCAAGTGATGACAAAAGTGACATTCTTTTCCCTTGCAAACTGCTAGACGATGAATATAGAGTGATTTGCTCATCTACAAGAGTCCCATATGTACAAGCAGTTTCTCAGATGAGTGGGGACCAACTGGCACTTGTCTTGACTCCCAAGGACACACAGGGAATCCAATTTGGGATGCAAACAACAAATTATGTCAGCTTGGAGGGAGGGTTATGGGGGTCATGGTCCTTTTTCCTTAACATATTCAGGGCCTTCTGTATACTCTGGGTCCAGTGTTTCTGGCAAATATGACAACTCAAAAAGACAAGTTCAGAGGACCCCTTTATATTCCTAAATAGAACTGAGGTTAAAGACCGTGGTCAACAATGATGAGCATATGTATCAATAAAATGTATTTGTTTCATTTTTTCTCCTATTTGTTTCTGCCACTTTCCACCCTCAATTATAAATGATCTTGGGTCTTTATGCTGTGCTTTTTACAAACTCATTTTCTCTCCCACTACCTTTCATTCTTTTGTGAGGTCATAGTACTTGTGATCTTCCCCCAACCACCTCATTTTACAAATTGAGTTTCTATTCAAAACCTAGTCTACCCTTGGCTGCCATTTCTCTCTGTTTGGCAAAGAGATGTAGTGTTGGCTGAGTGAACTGGATTCTGGGGTCTTTTGGCCTCCTCAATGTGGCAATTGAGTTTTATCAGTTAAAAGTCTGAGGGAAATATTAATAATCAGAGTCAAAGCCAGTTCCTTTATCTATTTTCTACTTTTCATCTAATGTGATTAGCTCAAGGAATAGCTGTTATAATTGCATGAAATTCACCATTATCTTTTCTTCACCATTATCCTCTTTTTCTTGTTTGTGATGTTTTTGACCTTTGCTTTACTAGTCCATAAATTAATCTTTAGGAAATAATCATTTGAAGTTAGTAGACAGTCAATTTCATTTTTGGTGACATTATTTTATGCTTATCATGTTTAGTTTTGTCTGATTCTCTTATTGAAGAAATTATTCAGGATATATTAGCACTAGATTTCTGAATAGTCTACAAGCTTTTGGTCTTCCTTTATCCCAATTCATAATACCTTGTACCATACAATGAAACAAGGCACCGCTATACTGATCCAAATATAAGCTGTCCACTCATAGAGGCTGACATTGAGAAATGATTGCACAAAAAATGCAAATGTGTGTGCATGTGTGTGTATGTATATATATAGTATATATGTACATATATATATACCCAAAGTAGCTCTTTTATATTCTTTCAATTCAAATAAAGATATTTCATTTAATCTGATCACCACCTCCTTTTTTCAGCTTCATTACTTTGTCTTTCTCTTATTAAAATTGTAATTTTAGGCCATTCTCAGATTTTTCACAAGCCTTACTGTGTAAAAAAGCAGGAAAAGTATGGTCTGTGTTCAGTTTTAAAAACTTTTGTTATACACCTAAAAGTTTTAAAAACTTTTATTATATACCTAATTTGTATAAAGCACCATACCTATACTTGAGACCATAGGGTATTATTGTAAAAATCCCATTAATACCTCCTCTGGCTAGACCTGTTTTTTCTTTTGTATAGAACAGGGACGTGAAGAGGTTCCCTCCGCTAGTGCGGATCAGCCAGTCTTCTGCAAACTATAGTAGTCAGATAGTAAAACACTGGGAGGTTAAGTATACAGACTGAATTCACCAGCCAGGTTTTGAGGAGGTGGGACTTGAGCCAGGTATTCTTGACTCTGAAGCTGCCCTTCTCTCTGTTACATACTACTGTCTTTCCTAGCCAAACATAAAGAGAGAAAGGATTTGGATTCAATGTCCCAGTGCAGATACAGTGATCTCATATTGGAGAAGTCACATGGTATAATGGAAAGATCATAGACTGTGGAGTCAGAGGATCTTGCAAGGTTCAAGTCCCACCTCTGAAACTTGAGGAAGTGACTTAATTTCTCTGATCCCCATTTTCCTTAGCTGGAAAAAGAAGGGGTTAAACTAGAAGACATTTGAGGTCCCTTCCAGCTCTACTGATTCCAGCATCTATTGATTCAAGTATTTAGGGACCCATGGTTTTGGCAGTGTGGATACTGCCTCCAGTGGTAGAGAGGTAGCTTGGTGTCCCTATAAACAGAGTGCTGAACTTGAAGTTAGGAAGACTTGAGTTCAGATCTAGCCTCAGATATTTAATATCTATGCCACCCTGGGCAAGTCACTTAACTGCTTGGTGCCTCAGATTGTAAAATGGAAAGCATAATAGCACCGACAATAGCACCCCAGGGTTCTTGTAAGGATTAAATGAGATAATATTTGTAAAGTGTTCATAATCTTTAAAGTACTATATAAATGCTAGCTAGCATTGATTTTGTTACTATTATTATTATCGTAACACTTCTGTAACTTGTTAGGTCTCTAAGAGTTCCTGTGGCCGAAAGATTCATCATCCTTTAAAAGACTTAATGACGACCCCCTCCAGACTTATAATGTTCCTTACATGACACACAGTCCAATACCAAACCAGTATTTGAAACTTTTTCAGCTTAGTAAGGCCAGAGCTTGTGTTCCTCAATGGAGCCTTCAAGAACCTAGTATCACCTCCACTCCATGATGAGACAGACAGTTGAATTCAAGAAACAAGCATTTGCTAAGAATCAGCTAGTTCAAGGTACTATGCTTGTGGCCACAGATATAAAGATAAAAAAGCATAGTTCCTTGCTTCAAGAAGCTTACATTCTACTTGGTAATTTTTTTTAAAGTACAGATAAACATAATACAATGTCTAGCGTGACCAGAGTAAATAGGGAGAGAAAACTTTCACCTAAAGGGATCAGGAAATATTTCTTTAAGGAGCTGGCCACATATTCTAAGCCTTTACAGGAAGGGAAGGATTCTGAATTGGGGAAAGAAGAGAGGGGCATTCCAAGGACTGGAAACAACCTGTACAAATGCACCGGGTCAAGAAATGACATGTTAAGCTTGGAATCCAGTTAGGGGAAGAGTATAATATAAAGCTAGAATGACATATTATAGCCATACTGTGGCAGGTCTTAAATACCCAGCTGAGTAATTACTAATTCATTACACAGGCAATGGAGAAGACTGAAGGATTTTGTACGTGAGAGTAGCCTAATTATACCTGGAAAAGAATTTAACTTCAGAATTATTCTGATATTGGCTGTTTGCTTAGAAACCACTTCACAAGAAATTGATACTATTTTATTAATTGTGGAGAAGTTCATTTGTAGAGACAATGTATTCTTCCTCATCCCCAAAGAATGTACTCATAGGATTATAGGCTGGTCACCAACTAGATTTTTTTTCTAAGAACCGTGAACCATGGTGAATCTTCAACTGATTTTTCTCACCACCCTCACTCTAATTCCTCCTCAATAACAGGTATGTTGATCCTTCTGTGAGGCTGACAAAGCCACAGATCATAGATTTAGAGCTAGATGAGACCTTAGAAACCACCCAGTCCAATCCTTCCTTTTATAGAAGAGGATACTGAGGCCTAGAGAGGGAAAGTGACTTGCCAAAGGTCATAGAGAAAGTTGTATCAAAACTCAGACTAGAACCAAGTTCTCCTACTTCTCTGGAGTCTCCTCCATCTTTTGTTTGGGAATATCAAAGTGTTCAGAAACATAATGGAGACACCTCCCTGAATGGCTAGGCTGTAACTAAGGTGGGGCCAATTGGGCTTTGTCCCAAAACGCCAAAATTGAGAGCACTTGCACTCTACTGAGTATAGCACTTAATTGATAAGAATAATTTGTTAAAATAGGGAACAACCATCTAATACTTTTCATTGCCTCTTCTGCTCTGCTCCACTATGGCCATACTATCAGTGAAATCCTTCCCATATGGTCCTACTCTGCTCACTCTCCCTGCAGTGGTTTTGTGGCATACCAGATCTCTTTATCCTTGCAACCAGATAACATCCTGGAGTCTCCCCTCGTGGAGATTTGTGTCTTGAGGACTGAGATATCTCCCAACACACATATTTATACACACAGCCTGAGTTGAATTTGATTTAATAATTTATCTCAATCATTTAAAAAGCAATATGAAGGCACCTGTCATGTTGTTTGTGTTTGCATGTTTTGGTATGCTTGCCTCAGGCCTCAGAATAGGTAGTCACCACTCTACCCAATGAAACATAAAATGAAGGTAAGGGCTCTTTCTCCCTTTCTCTCTGGTCTTATCTTCTATTGTCATAATAATAATAACAACAATATTATTATTCATATAGTTCTTTAAGGCCTACTAAAACCTTTACATGCTATTTCATTTGATTCTACTATGCTGTAAGAGGTAGGAGCTATCATGATCCCCATTGTGTAGATGAGGTTATTAACTGATTTGCCCAAAGTCGCACAGCTAGTTAATATCTGAGGCAGGATTCAAAATCAGGTCTTCCTGACTTCAAGCCAAGCACTCATACCTATCATATAGTAAGTGCCTCTATCATATGGTACATAATTGGGAATGGTATATATGGGAGAGACCAAGGGAGAGTATAGACAAAAGAAAGAATAGAGAGAAATAATAACTTAAAAGAGAGCTAAACTACTTTAAACCAAAGACTCCATTCAATTTGGTTTGATTCAAATTATATAGAAAGCATGCACACTGACATATAACTCATATGACTTATACAAACACTAATATAAATGACCTGAAGAAGGAAAACATCATTTCAGAGATCTTTAGCTCTAAATCTGGGGCTTAGCCCTGGAGGAAGATTAGGAAGTGGCTTTCTCTGTCACTTAGATAAGGGAAATTACTTGACTAGACCACTAGCAAATTGTTACAGATTCACTCTCTAAAGTTTGGAGTTTGCTTAAAGTCTAAATAAACAAACCCCCTTTTAGAAGACACCTGCTTTTCCCAAAAGCCCACTACTTTTCATTTATCTCTTCTCTGAAATGAGGACCAACTTTCCTTACAATTCTGTTCTGAAGTTTAAAGGCATTGCTTCGTAGCATATCAGCTGTAAACAAAGGGATCCCAAGTCATCCAAATAGATTTTCTTTGTAAAAACTCAGAACCAGGTATTCTGTGGCAAAGCAGCAGCTTATCATTCTTTAATCCTCTTTCTGGCTGATTGAAAAGGAAGTATCACGTCTGTGTATCTGTCTGGGAAGCTAAAGTAGCAAGGTGTGGAGATTTTCATCAAGTATCAACACAGAAGGTCACAAAAACTTGTGATAAACTGAGACTCTAGTCATAACATACTCAACACTCATTATTTCTAAAACCTTGTCTTGGCAAATAGGGATGGATAGCAAGGTAGGACTAGGGACTTGTCATCAGGACTATTCCTGAGCGGCTTTATACATCACACCAACAAAGTAATTTCTGAGATAACCTCATCCCAAACTATAATATGCAGAATCGTTAAGATAATACCATATCTCTCACTCTGCAGCAAGGCAAACCTAGCAGTGAATCAATGAATCAATCAGTCAGCATTTATTAAGTGCAAATAACAACTGGCAAAAGGTGATGAGGGCCTGAAGTAGCGTAGTGAGTGTGTGAATTGGGAAAAGGAGACAGAGGCACAGGGCACTTAGCCTCCAGTCTGTCATCTATAAAACTGGGGTAGTTCTCCTAGATTTACAAGTGTCATAGGATTATTTTGACAGTCAGATGAGATGATGGATTCAGATTATGGTAAACTATAAAATAAATGTGACCAAAAGGGCAATAAAAAGTGGCATGGTGGATACAAGTAGACTAGCGTGTATTTCCATTATGGAGGAAATAGTATAATGGATTTCATTAAGGAAATTTATGAAGAGGAAAGAAGTGAATCATGCATATGTTCAAAGTAAGGGATAACAGAGGGGTAGCTTAGTATGGTAAGTGGCATAGCAGATAGAGTGGTAGACTCATAGTCAGTAAGACTTGAGTTCAAATCCTATCTCACTTAGAAGCTATATAAAAATGGGCAAATCATTTAACCTCTCTCAGGCTCAGTTTCCTCACCTAGCAAAAGGGTTGTAACACTTATTATGTAAGTTTGTGGTGAAAATAAAATGAGATTTTACATTTATATATGCACATGTGTATACACACATACATGTAAATATGTAGATATATCTATATGAATATATATAATACATATAGTGCTTTGCAAGCTTTAAGACACTATATAAATATTAACTATTTTCATTATTGTCAGAGAGACCTAGTCCTTGAGAAAAGGCTCCTAAATGTTGAATGAATCATCCATGGAAGATCTATGGGAGACTATGGATAAAAATCATATAGGATGAAAAGATACAATTGGTTTGCAAATAACAGTAATGACAAGTATACCCACATTGGCGAGATCTCACATCCTTTGAAGTACTGGAATACTGAAGTACTATTTATAACCTCTCAGAATCTCAGCCTCTTCATCTGTAAAATGAGGAAAATCATACTCACCTGCTACAATACATTTCTTATGTATTGAAGATATGTCCAGACTGATGGAACAGTACTCCCCCTATACTTGAAACAGCTTTTTGTCCCGCTACCTATTAAACTTCTATCTATTCTTTAAATCCCAGCTTAGTTGCCAACTCCTCCAGACTTCCTGAGCTCTTCATTTTGATGACCTCTCACCTCTGAAACCTCACATAGCACTTGGCTTGTACATTTCATGCACCTATCATTGTATTCTTTTATATTATGGTTATTTTGTATTACACGTTAATGTCATGTGACCCTACTCAAATGTAAGATCCATGAAGGTAGGGATTATGTCATTTAAATTTCATCTCTCTAGTGCCCAAAATAGTGTTCTGTACACAATAGGTGCTTAATAAGTGAACTGAAATTAGTTAGTGGTGGTTTCCCCCCTGGGTAATCAGGTTCTAATTTCTAATCCCACCCTCTTGAGTCCAGAAGTAATAAATAGAGATAACAATAAATAAAGATAGGCAGGAGGGATGAGAACTTCACTTATAGCTAATTGAGTTGTCCTGTCCTGTCCTTTACTTAGAAAGAAACCTCTCTCACCCCACCAGTTTTATGGTCCTAACCCTAGAGATAATCCTAGAACTGTTGTGAACATTTTCTTTTCTTCTTCCTAGGGAACATCCAGATCAGACCAGGACTGGCTTTAACAGTGAGAGTCTTCTGCTCCGTGGGTGCACCATCAGGAACACAGAGGTGGTGGTCGGCATTGTCATCTATGCAGGTCTTTTCACTTAATATGCTTTTCTATCAATCTGGGATTTGATTTGATTTGAGTGCTGGGCTTGGAGTCAGGAAGACATGAGTTCAAATCCAGCCTCAGATGCTTACTTGCTATGTGATTCTTGGCAGGTCATTTAACCTCTGTTTGCCTCAGTTTCCTCAACTGCAAAATGGGGATAATAATAGCACCTACCTCCCACGATTGTTGTGAGGATCAAATTAGATAATATTTGTAAAGTACCTAGCACAGTGCCTGGAACACAGTTGGCACTTTATAAATGCTAGTTATTATTAGCTATTTTCATTTCTTAGGCAAACTGAGGCCTGGAGCCATGGAAATTCTTCCCTTTTCACTTGCTGACTCCACAGGCCCAGCCCTCCTATGAATCTAAGCAAGGTTCCCCACTGTGCATGTGGATCTAAGTATGAGAGACATTCACAGTTGCCTGCTGTGAAAAGTTCTGGCCAATGCAAGGTAAACTGGGATAAAGATATCTCTAGCTGTAAAGGATACAACTCTCTGAAGCCAACTCCATTGATATGCCTTTTTCTCTCATTTTTGTACATGTTTTTCAAGGCTGGGGTGAGATTACCCTAGAGGACCATCAGACACTTGCCCAGTGGTTCGTGGAATAAGGTCCTCCTTTTGGCTCTTCAGTGAGAAAGCAGTCTTGGAGCCCAGAAATCTCGCTGAGTACCTGGAATGTGACCAGCCTGCTTTGTGCAGGCTATCCCATTCTGTCCAGAAACAAATTAATTCTATAGTTGTAAGAGAAAAATATATAGCTGAACTGCTGGGAGTGTGACCAAGTTTTCCAGGTAATTTTTGAAGGGTAAAGAAACCTTAGGGAAAAACAGCTAGGAACCAGTTTCCACAAAGGAGTGAAATTTTCACAGTTATTAAAACTTATTTTTGAAGTTTTAATCACTATCATAATCCTTTCGTATAAAATTAATCAAACTAGAAAATGAATTTGTAATTTCACTAGTGTGACAGATGAATGACCTGCCTGGGGTCACCTAGCCGAGACATATCCGTGATGGGCCTTAAGACCAGGTCTTCCTAATTCCAAGGCACTTCTCTATCCACTGTTCCATACTCATCCAACTCATATATACACAGCACTTCAAGACTTAGAAAGTGCTTTTCTCACAACCACCATGTGAGATAGCACTGATATCCCCATTTGACAGAGCCATGCAGTACAATAGAAGGAGTGCTAGATGAGGCCTTGAATCCCGGTTCGATCACTTACTGAGTATGTAACATGGCAAGTCAGTTTATCTCTCTTATCCTCAATTTGTTCATCTGTAAAAGGAGGGGGTTGGATTATATGACCTCTAAGTTTCCTTCTAGCTCTAAATCTATGACCTTAAATATGAGAAAACTGAGTCGAAAAGAGATTTACTAATTTTGTCGCGGGTCACCCAGTCAGTAACTGAACATTTATTAAGCTCCTACTATGTGTCAGGCCCTTTGTAAATGTTGGGGATACAAAAAGAAGCAAAAATGCCTTCTTGGGGAAGGGAGGGAGGAAGAAAAAAATTTGGAACTCAAAATCTTATAAAAGTGAATGTTGAAAAAACAATTTTTAATTAAAAAAAAAAAGGAATGAAGGGGCAGGTAGGTTGCATAGTGGGTAGAGCTCTGGCCTTGGAGTCAGGAGGACCTAAGTTCAAATCTAGTCTCAGACCAGACATTTGACACTTACTAGCTGTGTGACCCTGGGCAAGTCACTTAACCCCATTGCCTCCCAAAAAAAAAAAAAGAGTGAGAGGTCAAATTTAACTACCCCCCCCCCAAAAAAAAGAGGCAAAAGACAGTCCCTGCCTTTGTAGGGCCTATAAGCTTGCATGTTTTGACCAAGTCGGGACTTGAACCTGGGTCATTCCAATTCCAAATCCACCTTTCTTGCCACTATGTAGCATTGCTTCCATAGTACTTTTAACTTTTTCAGTGTTTCTTTTCCTCAGAAATTTACAACTGGAGAAGATCTTAGGGGTCTACTAATTAAAGGATCATAGACATAAAACTGTAAGGGATCCCAAAATCTATTCTTATTCAGTTCCCTCTTACACATAATGGAAATAAAGCCCAGGGAGGTTAAGTCCAAGGTCACAGAGGAGGGATTTGTCAGAGGTGAAATTTGAACTCAGATCCTCTAGATTCCACTCTGAACCCAGATCTGACTCAAGATCTTTCTATCATCCCACCCTGGCTCCAATCCCATTAGTTTATAGTGAGGAAACTGAGTCTCACAGAGAAGTGACCTGCTCAAGGTTTCACATCCAGGGAGTCATTCTAGCCTAGACAGGACTAGAACCCAGATTCCTAACTTCTAAACTTGACTGCTTCTCTGTCTTGCTCTCAACTTCTCAATTATTTTTTCTCTCCCCTCGTTTATCAGATATTTGACCTCTCTCAGGTGATCTCTTTGGAAACCTAAACTGTTTTTCATCTCACTTTTGTATCTCAAACCATCAGTTCATTCATTCAACAATTTATTGAGTCAATAATCTATTTCAATAATTTACTAATTTCAATAAAATCAATAGTTTATTGCATATATGCAAGGGAAGATGCTATGCAGATTACATAAAACACAAAAAAAAACTACAATATGAGGAAGGATGTGATGTGGCCAGAAGAGAACTACAACATGCTACCAAGAAGGCCTTCAGAGGGAGGAAAGATCACTGGTGGTTGGGAAAGAGGGTAGATCCAGGAAGGCTTCATGATCCATGCTGGATCTTGAAATTACTGTCTACTTCTCTCTTTAAATGATCCCTCCTATGAATGCCAGCCAAAAAGCTTTGACTGCTAATTAAATACTCTAGTGCCAGGGCTGCCATCGTTGATTTCTGCATCATCTCGATAACTCAGGCCCAAAAGCAAACCAAATAAGCAGTCTTGCCCCACACCAGGATGTGTCATTGTAGGACCTCATTTTATGCCTCCAAATTCCATGTTTCCCAGAACATGTGTTCAGGTGGCACAATGGATAGAGCTCTGGGCTTGGAGTCAGGAAGACCTGAGATCAAATCCAGCCTCAGCTATTTACTAGCAAGTTACTTAACCTCTATTTGCCTCAGTTTCCTCAACTATAAAATGGGGATTATAACAGTACATACCTTGAAGGGTTGTTGTAAGGATCATATTAGATAATCTTTGTTAAAAAGCACTTAGCACAGTGCCTGGCACATAGTAAGTGACTTATAAATACTTATTCCCTTTCCATTTATCATACTTCTGAGAATCCCTGTCCCATTGTATAACCTCTACCAAATGCCTGTTGGCGAGTCAGTAAGAAGTAAGTAACAGTAACAGTAAGTTACTGTTACAGTAAGTAACAGTAAGAAGGCCTATGCCAGGTGACAGCGCTATGCTGATCACTGAAAGGGGGCTGTCTGGGTTGGGTTTTTGTTTTTTTTTTTTTAAGCATGGGTTGCATGGTTGACAGACATTTTGGTGACTTTCAGTTTAAGAGCTTTTCTAACCCAGATTTGTCTTGGCTGATCAACAGAGACGTCTACTGTCACCTTCAGACATGTATCAATTTAATAATTCTGTAAACATTTAAATGCCTGTTATGTGCCACAGGATAGGGATACACAGGCAAGAATTGAATAATCCTTGCCCTAAAGAGTTTACATTCTACTGGGGAGAAACAACAAAAACACAGATAAGTAAATACATAATATATAATAATTCTTCTTTTGGTGGGAGCAGAGGTGGAATGCACCAACATCTGGAACATCCAAGAAAAGTCTAGTATAGGAAGACTTGAAATGTGTCTTGAAGGAAGCTAGAGATTTCAAGAGGTAGGAAAATATTCCAGGCATGAGAGATCGCCAGTGCAAAGTCAGAGATGGGATTAGAAACACCGTGTGTGTGTGTGTGTGTGTGTGTGTGTGTGTGTGAAGAGTCTGGACGTATAAGAACCAGGACTTTCAATTTCAAACAGAGGCATTTATATTTTATGCTGAAGGCAATAGGGAGCCAAGGTAACTTCTTGAGCAATGGAGTAACATGGTCACACCTATACTTTAGGATTATCATATTGACAATTATGTAGAGGACAGTTGTGATGGAGTGTAGAAGAAAGAGGCCAGAAACAAGGAGACAAATTAGGAGTCTATTGTAATAATCCATGGGAAAAGTAGTAAGGGTCTGAACCTGTGTGGTGGCTACATGAGTGGAGAGAAGAAAGCAGATATGAAAGATCCCATGGAGATAGCATCAACAGGTCTTGGCAACTGATTGAATATGTGGAGTGAGGGAGAATATAAAGTTAATGATAATGCCAAGGTGGCAAACCTGGGTAACTAGAAGGATGGGATACCTTTGATATAAATATGGAAATTAGGGCTTTTGGTATAAATGATCATGAGTATGTTTCTGGACAGGGTGAGTTTGTGATGTCTTTGAGACTCAGAGAATGACAAGTCCACCAGACAGTTGGTGATGCAGGATCAGATCTCAAAGGAGAGAAAAGGGCTGGATATGGAGATATAGAGGTCATCTGCATAGGTGATGACTTAAACCTTTGAAGTTGACTACATCACCAAGATAGGAGACGGCCCTAACAGAGCCCTGGGATTTATCCACAAAAAATGGCTAATGATACAGCAAAGGAGACTAAGAAGGAGTGACCAGAGAGGTGGAAGAACCAAGAGGAAAATGTCACAAAAACCAAGGGAAGAGAGAATATCCAGAAGGAAGCTGGGAGTCAGCAGTATCAAAAGCTGCAAAGATGTCCAAAAGGATGAGAATTAAGAAAAAGTCATTTGATTTATCAATTAAGAGATTACTAGTAATCTTCAGTCCAATGCTGAGTCAGAAGCCAGATTACAAAAGGTTAAGAAATATGAAGGACTAGAGGTAACAGAAGCAGAAAACATTTTGGAAGTGAAAGGGAGGTGATAAAGGACAACAGCTTGAGGGATTGCTGTTGTTCAGTTGTTTCAGTCATATCCAACTCTTCATGACCTCATTTGGGGTTTTCTTGGCAAAAATACTACAGTGGTTTGCCATTTCCTTCTCCAGCTCATTTTACAGATGAAGAAACTGAGGCAAACAGAGTTAAGTGACTTAACCAGAGGCACACAGCTAGTACGTGTCTGAAGTTGGATTTGAACTCATGAAGATGAGTCTTCCTGACTCCAGGCATGGCACTCTATCCACTACACCACCTACCTGCCCTGAAAGATTTTTGGGGGGATGGGGGAAATCTGGGCATGTATTTAGGTAACAGGAAAGGCTTCAGTGGATAAAGAAAGATTGACTATTAGAAAGATAATAGGATAATTGAAGGGTCAAGCTGCCAGAGGAGATGGGAGATGAGATCAAGGACATAAGTAGAGAGCACCTTGGCAAAGACAATCTCATACTCCAAGGTTGGAGCAGAGGAGAAAAGAATGCGGAAATTGAAGTATAGAATTGGAAGGAAAAGGAACTTCATGACAAATGTATTGCTGATGTGACAGAGAACTTCCCAAGATCTATCAAATCTGATGACTATTACCCATTTTTGGTGATTCACGTAGGCATAAATTATAAATATATGCCAGTAGAAAAATAGGAAGCATTATTCAGGATTATAAAGTCTTAGCTAAGAAACTGAGAACTATAGCGGCACAAATAATATTTTATCACTGCTGCTGAGTAAAGGCAAGGGGGAAAGAAGGTTTAGAAGGCACGCAGCTGATTAAAAAGATGGTGTTCTACTATCAGTCCTGCATGAAATGAACTCCTACCTCACCTTCATCTTTTGAAATCCTTGGCTTCCTTCAAGAGTCTGATTGACTCATCTTCCACATGAAGCCTTTACTCACCCTCACCGGGCCCCCAGTATGGGTGCCCTATTCTCAAAAATGATAATGTATTTATTTTATATATGTTCTGTATATGTTTATGTACAAGATGTCTCTCCCATTAATATGTAAGCTCTCTGAACAAAAAAAGATGGTGTCCAAGAATGTAATTCCTAGACCACGGACCATAAAAATGACAGACTTATCCAGGGATGATGCATTAATGGGCGATAAAAATATGTTTACCTAGAGTCTTACCAAGATGATTTTTTAAAATAGTTTAAACTAAAAAAAGGAGAAAGAGGGAGAAAACTGTCTGGCATATGATAGAGAGATAATACAAAGTAGGAATAAAAATAACTTTAGCGATACCCCAAAATTCACAAAAGGCAAAATTCAAGAAAGCAGCCAGCAATGGACTTGATTGTTTATACCCAAATGTGCAAAGTAAAAATAACAAACATGGCCTATTAGAGCATCCCCTAATGTAATAATTCTTAATTTTTTGTGTTAATGAATGCCTTTGGAAGTCTGATGAAGCCTATGAACCCCTTCTCATAATAGGTTTTTTTTAATACAAAAAATAAAATACATAGAATTACTAATGAAGCTAATTATATTACAGTTGTAAAAAATTCACAGAGCCCAGGTTGAGAATCCCTTCTCTAATGCGAGGAGGTAAATTGAACATTGTAGGTATCACTCAAACTTGGTGCATATTCCATAGCTGGAATATGGCTCTGAAAGGTATCACTTTATTCAAATGAACAGAGTAGGTAAAGGGATAGAGATCATGGTGAAGCAGGAAGATAAATTGATGTGAGGGAGGCATGGTAAATAGTATTCTAATGAAGAGCAATAGAAACAAACAGAGAAACATATTTAGGCTCAAACTAAGGAAATACTTCCTCATAATTAGTGCCATTCAAACACAAAATGGTCTCCCTCCAAAGGGAGTATGTCTCCAATACATCACTGGCTCTATCCTAGCTTCCCAACCCCATCTTACACTCCCCAATTTCTCATAATTTCCATCCTAGTCAACATAGGCCAATCTCCATTCCTTTTTCTCATCCTCTATTCCTTTGTTTGTGACTTTTTCTAGCCCTGAAATGGATTCCTCCTTATCCCCTATATCTTTTACTGAAGTCTTTCGAATCCTTCAAGGCCCAATTATGATGTCACCTCTTCCATGAAGCCTTCCTATTTGATGTCTCCTTCAAATTCTTCAGAATATTTTGTTTGGATTTCCCTTTGACTATTATTGCATTCTAATATGTATTTCACTTATTTGCATACTTTTTTTACTACTAGATAATAAGGGGGAGGTCTTATTTCATCTTTTTATCTATAGAAGCCTTCAAGTAATGGCCACTTATTGGGATACTATGCTATGGAATCTTAATCAGGTATGGGTTGGATTAGGTGACTTCTGAGGTCCCTTCTAAGTGTGACATTCTGCAATTCAGGTAGCAGTCTCCTGATTTTCTCCACCTAGCAAGCTGATTTCCTTTACCATCATTCTCTGCTCCCTTTCCCAGCTAAAGTGTTTCATTTAGTAGTTCATACAATCACAAGAGACAGCAACACCAAGCTTGTTTGGGCACATCATAAAGAGCTCCTCACTTACTCCCGTTGATATTCAGCAAATATTATCCTATGTGAAAATTAACCCAGTTCTACCTATGAGGCTCAAGGCCCAGACATGATGCTGCAGGAGGGGGCCAGAATCTTTCCAAGTGACATTTGCATGCATTTTCTCTCTGCTAGTGAGGAGAACATCACATGTGGGATGTGATCTCCATTGTCTTTGATTAAGATATAGCCCAGGCCCTTCAGTTTCCAAGCTAGTTGGAGTAGCTAAACAAATATATACATGTCAAAAGTCAAGTAATCATTCAAAATAACATTTCTTAAGTCATAATGGTGTACCCAAATGAAGATTCCAAACAATAAAGGCTTTGAGAATTCAGGAGGGAAAGCACATTGAGAGCTGAGGTGATCTCATAGAATCAGAAAGTCAGGGGGTGAAGTGACCATAGATGATAGTTGCTCCATATGCTTCATTTTACAGAGAAGGAAACTGAGACCCAGAGAGTTAAAATGTCCTTTCCAATGTTCCAAGATGATAGGATTATAGATTTAGAGCCGAAAGGGGCCCTTAGAGGTCACCTAGGCCATCAAATAAAGAAAGTGAGAAGTTATATGAATGACCCAACTTCACTTAGCTAATTAGTGACAGAGCCAAGGATTTGAATAGAAAGGAAGGAATAGAAAAAAATTTCATGAAAGAAGTGGAACTGGAGTAGAGTCTTACAGAATGCATAAGATTTAAAGAGAGAGCAAGAGAGGGCATTCCAGGCACAAGAGTGACATGAGATGTGAGTAAAGGCACAGAAACTGTAATTATTCTGAAGATGATATCTCTGAGGCTTTTGCCTGGCCTCCTTAAGTCTATGCCTGTTCTCTGGGCATCTTTGTCAGCCAGGTTGTCTCAGACCAAGGAAATTATTGAGCCGCTCTCTTCTGCTTCTCTCTAGCACTAATACCTAATGAAGCTCCCAAGGGCCCTCTACTTTGCTTGTGAAAATCAAAAGCAATAACAAATGTGAAAGTACTTCAAAAAATATGAAGCCCTCTACAAATAAAGGGATTATTATTACTAAGGCCATATTACTTCTACTCTGCTAATACCATCCCTTTCATTCCCATTTACACTGCCACAACCCTAGTTTAAGCTTCCAAAAACCCTTGCTTTGGTTGCTAAAGCGATCTTGCTAAAGCAAAGGTTTGTTGGATTATGTCATCCCACCTAATTTCAAAGACCTTCATAACCTTCTCTTCTTCTCCCTACTACCCCACTTTTCCAGTCTCCTTATACCTTATACTTTACCATGTATTTTGTGATTCTACATTCCTTGCTATTATTCCTCAAATAAGACACTCCATCTCTTGACTCCAAGTATTTTCACTGGCTGTCCCTCATACATGGAGTGCCTTCCTTCTTCATCTCTGCCTCCTGGCTTCCTTCAAGTCTCAGTTAAAATCCCACCTTCTATAGGAAGTCTTTCCCAGTCTGTCTTATTTCCAGTGCTTTCTCTCTATTGATCATTTATCCTATATATAATGTGTTTGTACATGATTATTTCTATGCTGTCTCCCTCATTATATTACGAGTTCTTCAAGAGCAGGGACTGTCTTTTACCTTTCTTCGAATCTTTTTCCAGGTATTGCTACTCCACAAGGCATCTGTTCCTTCTGCTTCAACTTAATCGCACTCCTAGAATTCTGGGGATGATTCTGGTTGCTCCTCTCCTAAAGTTCTCCCTTCTGCTTGACCCCTACCCACCCACCCACCACTTGCTCCTCACAAGCCTTTGTCTATAGTGCAGAGTGCCCAGAGAACCTACTGTGAATGCCAGCAAACCTGGAAGGGGGTAGAGAAAAGTGTGGAGATGAGAGTTTAAGTATTAATATTTTCCACTGGGTCTTGGGTAGTGGTGTTGCCCATTGAAAGAGGAGAACAACAGGATTTGTTCTATTTTTTGGCAAACTGAAAGGTGGCAATCCCATTAGTGCAGACTTTGTGTTCAGAATTCATGTGTATCCTGCTATTATAAATGAAACAACTTGAATCTAATTTAATAAGTCAGAAGTTTTTTTTTTTTCTTTCCCACTGTTTTGTCGCCATTTTAAATCCACATAAGTGACAAGCTAAATAACATTAAAACCATTCACTGCTGGATCCGACATATTGCTTTTCTTTAATTTTGCACAGAAATATGTGACTGGCATTTCCTATTCCAACAGCCAAGGAGAATGCCAGAGTAGTTAAAATTCAGAAGGCCACTTAATCAAGACCCAAACTGCTCATGTCTATCTACCATCTCTTTTTTTTTTTTTTATGTAGAGCTAGTTTGCTGTTCCAGGTTAGTTGCTTTGTCTCTCCCTCTATCTTTTCCCTGGCACTGTTTTAGAACACATATTCTCTGCTCTCACCAAACTGGTTTCTTCATTGGCTTACACTCATCATGCTTACTGCTCATTCCTGCCTCCTACATTCTCAAAGACTCTCACTTGATCAGCCCATCCCCATTAGTTATCATCTTATATCTCTCCTCCCTTTTGTGTCTAAACCCCTTGAGAAAACTGTCTACATCTTGAATTAGATGTCCTATAGCCATCTTTAAGTCAACACATCCAAAACTGAACTCATTATCTTTCCAATCCTTTCATACCTCCCTGTCCTATGCCCTGTGGACAAGAGCACCACAATCCTCCCACTCACCCAGGTTCACAACCTAGGAGTCATCCTTGACCCTTCTCCTCACCACCACCACCACCACCCCCCATTAGCCAAGTTGTTGGCAGGTTCTGTTGATTCTACCTTTGTAACATTTCTAATGTGTGCCCCTTCTGTCCTCTCACACTGTTACCATCACAGCACATGCCCTCATCACCTCAGGCCTAGACTACTACAATATTCTGCCAGTTGGTCTACCACGCCCCCTAGTTTGGGTGGCCTTTTGTTTTTTATTTAGTAGGATTTGGGGGTTTTTTGTCTTTGTTTTTTGCCTTTATATCTCCAATCCTCAGGCCTGGCACATAGAAGGCAATTAATAAATGCTTATTGACTGACTTTTTCCTCTTTCGGTAGAAAAAGCGCTTTGTAAACTGTAAAGTGCTATTGAAATTGGTTACATGGGGTCAAAGTGAGGAGTCAAGCAAATGATTATATATAATATGTATATATATTATGTAATCATTGATATAAATATAATCAAATATTGTTGATTTACAGATTTTTTTATCTCTACATCTTTACAGATTTATTTTACATTATTCTCTCTCGTACACTCTGCAGTCTAGACTACTTCCTGTTTTCTGTGGTGGTCTATCTCCCACTTTATGCTTTTGCACAGGCTTTCCCCCATGATTGGAAATTCTCCTCCCTCATCTCTGCTTTTTAGAACCCCTCACTTTAGAACCACCCCTCATTCAATGATCGGCTCGACTTCTTCCTCCTGTAAATCCTTCCTATGGTTGCCATAGATCCGCCTTTGAGGAAACCAAATTTAGTGTTCTTTAAGACAGAACTAAAGTAGCATTTGATCACCCTATTTGACTGAAAACTCCCTGAGGGCAGAGGCAGCCCTTTGGCTTTAAATGGTCACACCTAAGGGTGACCTGGTTAATGTTTAACAACTGACTCTAAAAAAAAAATATATAGGACACACTTTCAGTTTTACCTGCACTATTAACATTTTCTCCATCACTTTGTTAAGTCTAGACAATCAACAAAACAATAAATAATTTATAGCATTTGCCCATTTCTGAGGAGTAAACACTTGACTCCCTGAAGATGGTTCAGGCTGACTCCAGCACACTCCTGTACACTTCCCTATTTATTACATCTATATGGGATTCTGCCACAGTGGACTAATGGCCTGTCTTTCCATTTGTTTCTCTAAGGCCATGAAACAAAAGCTATGCTGAACAACAACGGCCCGCGGTACAAGCGCAGCAAGATGGAGCGTCAGATGAATATCGACATTTTCTTCTGTGTGTGGATTCTCTTCCTCATGTGCCTCATTGGAGCTATAGGTATGGAGCATTCAGGAAAACACCAACTCCTATTTGCAAAGCACTTTGCAACCCCAGACCCTGGCCAAAGGGGATGTTTCACGTGATCATAAGGGGCAGAGCTGGAATAGCCCCCTAAGGTTACCTAATATAAACCTCTCATTTTTTGCAGATGAGAAATCTTGGGTACAATGTTCTAAATTCATGCAAGTAGTAAATAACAGAATCTGAATTAAAATCTGGATCTTCTGACTTTAAATTCACAAAAAAGCTACGCTATCAACAGTTACAATTTTTACCTTCTTACTAAGGGCACCAAATACATCTGAAAGAGATTACTCTAAATTATGGATTGAAAAGGTAGGCAGCATCTCTCCCCCTAGCTTTTTGTTATTATTTTAATTGTTCCCTGAATGAAATCCGATGAACAAGCATTGTAGTACTTACTATCTGCCAATCATTATAGTAAGACAGTTAGTCAATAAACATTTATTAAATACTTACTTTGTACCAGAAACTGGGCTAAATGATTGGGATACAAAGAGAGGCAAAAAAAAAAGTTTCTCCTTTCTAAGAGTTCACATTCAAATGGGGGAGACAACATGTAAATAATTAGGTAGCTACAAGATACATATATACAGCATACTAAAATCTCAGAGAGGAAGGGACTAATACAGGGGTGTAGAAGGGGAGGCCACAGGTTCCCCACCCTTGGCTGGCAGCTGGAGGCCTGGGGAAGGCCTCCCACAGAAGGTGGGATTTGAGATGAGTCATAAAGAGATAAAAGGAAGAAGTGAATATGGGAAGAATTCTAGACTTAGGGAACAACCAATGCAAAGACATAAAGAGAGGAGACAAGACATAGTGTCATATATGAGGAAAAACAGGCTAGTGTAGTTGTTCATGAAGGGGAATAAAGTCTAAGAATGGACAGTTAGGAAGGGACCAGGTTGTGAATGTTGAGTAGAAAATGTTGCATTTGATCCTGGAAGTAATAGGGAACCACGAGAGCTCATGAGGGCAGCTAGGTGGCAGAGTGAATATAGTGCTGGCCCCAGAGTCAGGAAGACTCCTCTTTGAGTTCAAATCCAGCTTCAGACACTTAGTAGCTGTGTGACTGTGGGTAAGTCACTTAACCCTGTTTGCCTCAGTTTCCGCATCTGTAAAATGAGCTGGAGAAGGAAATGGCAAACCACTCCAATATCTTTGCCAAGAAAACCCCAAATGGGGTCATGAAGAATTGGGCATGATTGAAGCAACTCAACAACAACAAGAGTTCATGGCGGGGCGGATTTTGGGGGGTGTGGGCTAGGCATACAGGGTGTTTGACATTGTCAGAGCTTCACTTTAGGACTATTACTTTGGCAACTGAATGGAGAATAGATTGGAATGGGGAGAGATTTGAGACTGGGTGACCAATTAAAAGGCTGTTGCAATAATTCAGGCAAGAATTATTTAGAGACTGTGCCAGAGAGATAGTTGTATGAGTGTATGGAAGGGGGTGTCTACAAGAAATTTGGAAAGGCATAAACAAGATTTGCCAACAGATAACTTGGTTACATAAGATAAAATTGAAGAGTCAAGGAAAACACTGAGATTATGAGCCAGGATGACTGGGAGGATAGTGGTACCCTCAAAAGCAATAGGGAAATTGGGAAGAAGGGAGGGTTTGAGAGGGTGGGGAAGATAATGAGTCCTGTTTTGGATGTGTTGAGTTTGCTATTCCTATAGGACTTACAGTTTGGGATGTCCAAAAGGCATTTGGTGATGTGGGACTGAGATCAGGAAAGAGATTAGACCTGGATATCTTCCCTGCAGAAATGATAATTAAACCTTTGGGAATTAATGAGATCACCAAATGAGAAAGTATAATGGAAAAGGTGAAGAGGGCCCAAGGCTGAGCCTTAGGGGACACCTATGGTTAGCTAGCACTATTTGGATAAAGAATCTTTAAAGGAAACTGAAAAATAACAGTCAGACAGATAGGAGGAGAATCAAAAGAGAGAAGTATCACAAAAACCCAGAGAGGAGAGAGTATCCTGGAAGAATGGGTGATTTACAGTGTCAGATACTACAGAGAAGTCAAGAAGAATAAGGAATGAGTAGCAGCCATTTGATTTTGGCAACTAGGAAATCACTGATAACTTTGGAAAGAATAGTTTCAGCTAAAGGGTGAGTGCTGAGGGTGCAAAGACAAAAATGAAACAGCCTCTCCCTTCACAGAGTTTACAATCTAGAAGGACATAACACGTAGAGATACAGACATATAGATATAGATATCTGTATGTACACAAACATATACACACATATGTAAGTTGTATGCATAGACATATTATACATATATAAATACACAAATACACAAAAAAAAATACACCAAAGAAATAAGGCAATTTTGGAAGAGAAGACTGGGCCTTGATCCCTAACTGGGGCTATCAAGAAAAGCTTCCTGTAGAAAGTGGCACTTGTGCTAAACTTTATCAGAGATTACATCAGAGTTCTCCTCTACTGGCATCCCAAGCACAAAGATAAAAGAATTGGGACCCACCATAAATGAACCTTCTTGGATTACCTTCTTTTTCCCAATTAGTATGACACAGTGCCATCCTATTTACCATGCCACAAAGCAATCATCAACAATATTTGATTATATTTACATAAATGATTATATAATATATATACATACTATATATAATCATTTGCTTGACTCCTCACTTTGACCCTATGTAACCAATTTCAATAGCACTTTACAGTTTACAAAGCATGTTCTTCACACAAACTCTGAGAGGTAGATTGGGAGCAGCATGTCAATTTTATATATGAGAAGAGTGAAATTCAGAAAAGTGAAATCTAAACCCTGAGTTTTTCTTGATCTCATGACTTCATCTTCAAATATTTCCACAGCAGGGAGCCAGCCAATCCATGTGGCAAAACCCCTTAGATTTTCTTCTGTGGTGGCCTTCTGGTTCACCCAACTTCCTTTCTTAGAGCTCTGAAATATCATAACAAAAGAATATTTTAATAATACCTTTGATAACTGTGTTAATTGAAAACCCCAGGCAGTGCAGCAGAATAAATCCTATTACCTGGATTAGGGGAGGGTACAAAGCATCAGGAGGCATCTCCTCTCCCACCTCCTTCCCAAAACCTCAGCCTCTCAGAACGCTCCTCTAGTTTCTAATGTGGTACATGGCATTATATCTGCCAGGGGAAGCACTTCTCCCTGCCACCTTTCTGGGTCTAGGCTAACAGCGCTATGGTCATACTATGTCTGCTTCTTCCTTGTTGGGGCCACCGGGGCTCCTTGTAAGCCTCTGCATGTTCTTTGGAGAATGATAAAGGTGAAAACATTTTCTCTTTTCCCCTTTATGGGTGAATAAGTACTATATGAATTAAAGTGCTCACCACTGTAATCTATAAAAGGGCCACAGGTTTCATCTTTCTACCTCTCTATATACAGATAAATATGTATGCATATATGTCTATACATATATGTGGCAACTAGGTAGCACAGTGGATAAGGTGCTGGGCCTAGAGTCAGGAAGATTCATCTTCCTGAGTTCACATTTGGCCTCAATTTGGTCTCAGTTTCCTCATCTGTAAAATGATCTGGAGAAGGAAATGGCAAACCACTTCAATATCTTTGCCAAGAAAACCCCAAATGGGGTCACAAAGAGTCAGAAGTGA
Source organism: Vombatus ursinus (assembly GCF_900497805.2). Classification (NCBI taxonomy): domain Eukaryota; kingdom Metazoa; phylum Chordata; class Mammalia; order Diprotodontia; family Vombatidae; genus Vombatus; species Vombatus ursinus. The sequence continues at coordinate 21,097,811 of NW_020954641.1, forward strand.
CTGAAACAACTGAACAAATACATATATGTGTATTTTTCACTTTCATTTCAAAAAACTAGATTCTCTTTTCCAGGGATACTCTCCCTTCTTTAGAGATTCTTAGAAAGATGGAGCTAGAAGATGCCTTAGAAATAATCTAGTCCATTCCCCTCAACTTTCAGATGAGAAATTGAGGCCCAGAGAGATCGTATTACTCACCTAAAGTCACACAGGTAGTTAATGACAGAATTGGGTCTAGAACCCAAATTGTCTGACTCCTAGACCAGTGCTCTTTGTCCTACATCACACCAACTTTCAATTTAGAAAATATTATCTATCCTTTCAGGCCTAACAACTCTCATCTTCATGAATCTTTCCAGAACTACTCTAGCTCATAGTGACTCATCCCTCCTCCTACAGCGACTATCACCTATCCCTCTCACTTGGCACTTAATCACTTATTTAAATATTGTTACTGTTTTATGTGTGTTCCTTCCCGCAATTGCTTGGCCCAAATAGCTCTCATTGAAAAAAGTGCCTGGGCAGGGGGTAGGAAGCAGGGGAGGCCTCAACTTGAAGGAAACTCCCAAGTAATAACTAAATCTACTGAATGGATGAATAGATGAATGGATAGGTAGACATATGATAGATAGATAGATAGATAGATAGATAGATAGATAGATAGATAGATAGATAGATAGATAGA
>NW_020954641.1:21098505-21105503 GCF_900497805.2 Vombatus ursinus
AGATAGATAGATAGATAGATAGATAGATAGATAGATAGATAGATAGAACAAGCAAGCATTTATTTAGTCTTCACTGTATACCAATGTGCTAAATCCTGGGGATACAAATACAAGCAAGTAAAAGTTCCTGGCCCTTCAAGAGGCTACATTCTAATGAGGAAAGACAGTAAGTAAAAGGAAAAGTGGCTGGAATACAGGGAAGGGGGAATATGCCCTGTGACATAATTTGGAAATGGTTGTCAAGAGATGATTTGGAGGCTTGCTCAGAATCCATTGTCCTGGGGCAAAGTCCAAGGAAAGGGGAGATACATGGGGGATGAGAATGATGGTGAAGCACAGATAGTGAGGCCTAGATAATGAAGCCCCAAGTTTCTTTCGTTTTACATTGTAGACCCTTATACGTCAGACCAGAAAGGAACCTTAGAGATTATCGGATTTAGCACCTTCCTTTTGTGGCTAATGACAAGAGAGGGGAAGTGAGTTGCCCAGCCAAGACCACATGGCTTGTTAATGGCAAAACTACGACTAGAAACTAAATCTCCAGTGTTATTTTCACTACACCATACATTCTGTTTAATGGCATCAGAGAGATGATTATGAGAAAAACACATTATAGTTTGTCTTTTTTTTCTATCAGTCCAATAATGCAGTTATTATGGGGTCCACAAATCCATAGGCAAGTATAGCAATTGAAAACCTGTCCCTAAGATCATTTTATAAGAGGAACAATTCACACACTTCTGTGATAAGTTGAATGCAAATGGAGTTGATACTTTGGAACCAAGTTGGGATTCTACCTTATCTCCTGATTTTATGTCTTCTTAGGTCACAGCCTTTGGAAGAGAACGTTTTCAGAAATTCCCCCTTTTGATGTTCCAGATGCTAATGGAAGCTTCCCCTCAATTGGACTTCAGGGCTTCTACATGTTTCTCACCCTGATCATCCTACTGCAGGTAAAAAACTAAAAGCTTAAAATACCAACAGCTAATCATTCTACACCTTTGCAGAAGAAATAAGATGCTTCGTTGCAGGAAAGATTTAGATTAAATTTAAGAAAGTCAATAAGCATTTACTAAGCACCTACTATGTGCCAGGCACTATGATAAGTTCTGGGGATACAAATAAAAGCAAAAGATGGTTCCTGCCTTTATGGAGTTTGCAATCAAAAGGGATAGATGATATGCAAACAACTCTTTGTACTACTGTACAAGATATGTAAAGGATAAGTTGGAAATAGATGGAGGGAAGGTATAAGAATTAGGGGGATCTGGAAAGCCTTCTCATAGAAGATGAGATTTCAGCTGAAATTTGAAGGAAGCTAGGGAGCCAGGATGTGGAGATGCGGTAAGAGAGCATTCCAGGCATGGGGGACAGCTAGCGAAAATGCCTCCAGTCAAAAGATGGAATGTCTTGCTCAAGGAAGAGCAAGAAGGCCAGTATCACCAGACCATATAATACATGGGGTTGATAGGATGTAAGAAGACCGGAAAGGTAGAAGGGGACCAGGTCATAAAAAGCTTTGAATGCCAAACCAGATTTTACATTTGATCATGGAGGTAATAGTGAGCCGCTGGAGTTTATTGAGTAGGAGGGTGACATGGTAAGACTTGTGCTTTAGGAAAATCATTTTGGTACTTGAGTGGAGGATGGACTGGACTGGAGACTTGTCATGATGAGATCAATAGTAATTGGTCATTATTACTATCAATTCTAATAGTAATAGTCCAGGCATGAGGTGATAAGGGCCTACCTAAGTGAAAAGAAGGGTACATTTATGAGGGATGTTACAAAGGTTTAATTAACAGAACCTGGCAACAGAGTGGATATTGGAAGGGGGAAGGGAGTGAAAGAGTGAGGAGTCAAGGATAACATCCAGGTTGCCAACATGGATGACTGGGAAGATGGTAGTGCCCTTGACAATAATAGGAAAGTTCATAATGGTGAAGACTTTTCAGGACAAAATGCTAAGTTCAGTTTTAGACATGTTGAGTCTAAGATGTCTATGGGACAACTAGTTTGGGAACCATATGATTCCAAATGTGGAGTGCTCAAATATTTCTCCTTGGAGAAACTGCATCGATTTATATTGTTATCAATTTATTTTGTATAAATCTTGACTCTAACTAATTTTAAGCACCTCAGAGATAAGAATTGTGCCTTACGGCCAGTCAGTCAGTCAGTCAAAAAGCATTTATTCACCTTTTACTATCTGCTAAACACTTCTCCTTCTATTTTTCTTGGATCTCCCCACAGTATGCAGGAGAGGGCTAAGCACAGAGGAAAATCTCAATAAAGACTTGTTGAACAAAGTAAAAGGAATATGATATTATATAAAATTAGGACTTCATTAAAAAAGAAATAAATCCCACTCTAATCCATTGCAGCATAAATTTTAAGATGGAAGGGACCTCAGAGGTCATCTAGTCCAGTGGTTCTTAACTTTTTTGGGTATCCTGGACCCCTTGAGCAGCCTGGTGAAGCCTAATAATTCCTTCTCAGAATAATGTTTTTAAATAATTAAAGGAAATGTTAAATTTCAGTTGGAGGCTAGTGAAAATAAAGATGTTATTTTTTTTTCCCATAAAAGGTCATGGACCGCATGAAATCTATTCACAGACCCCAGGTTAAGAATTCATGATCTACTCCAATCTCTTCATTTTAGAGGTGAACAGAGGCCCAGGAAAATTAAATGGCTTCCCCAAAGTCATATAGGTAGTGTCAGAAGTAGAATTTAGGCTGTCATCCTCTGATCCTAAAACCACTAAGTACCCTTTCAACTGTATTATGCTGCCCTCAGGATAAGAAGGCTAAATACTTATCAGGCACATGATGTTTACAGGAAAGAAAATACTTTATGTGAAAGTGTTTTGCCCCCAGAGTTCCACTAGAGTCCTAGTTGGACACTTTATTGTGAAGTAGAAATGACCCTGGGTTCTTGAAGGATGTGAAAAGTAAAGGATAGGTTCAGACAGTCATTAATGAACTAAAAGGAAAAAAAACTACCATGTGATTTTCTCATTACTATCTCCATTATGTAAGAGAATAGAATATAAGATGTAGTAGAAAAAGCACCAGAGACTTGGTTCTTGGCCTATTTTACCACTAATAGGCTATGTGACCTTGGCCGAGCAAACTACCTCTCTCCAGTTCTCCCACAAAGCATGGGGTTGGGGTGGGGGGAGAGAGCTAAGTCAGATAACCTCTAATGTTCTTTCCTATTCTGGTTTTAAATGGTTCCATGATACATAATTAATAAAAAGGTACCTTTATAAGACCCCAGTGTCTTTTCTAGGGAGTTTTCTTCCAGGTTTCTATACCATTTTTTGTCACTTTCTTCTCTCTAGTGGATCTAGTTACTGTTTGGGAGCATCCTTCAAGATGAAGGTATGATTTTTAACCAAGGGGAGGGAGCATCATTCTCCTCTCATTCATTCAATAAGCATTTATTAAGCTTCTACTATTTGCCAGATGCAAAGACAAAAATGAAATCGTTTCTACCCTCAAGGAGTATATATTCTATTGGATGTTAGTAGAGACTAGTCTAGTCTAGTAATGAAAACAAAGAATAAATACAAAGTGACTTTTGGAAGGAAGAGTATAAGAAACTAGCAACCAGAGGGAGCACAATAGGTTTCATATGAGATGTAGTACTTGAGCTAGGCTTCTCAGAGGAGAGACTGCTTTCTATATGTGGGGAACATTCAGGGCAAAGGTCCAAAGATGGGAGGAAGAAGATCGTGCTTGAGGAAGAGCCAGAAGGCCAGCTGGGTTGAAACACAGAGTCCCTGAATGAGAATAATGCTCAAAAATCTTGAAAAGGCAGGCTGGAATCAGGTTATGAAAGATGTAAATACAAACAGAAGCACTGATGTTTCATCCTAGAGACGTAAGCACTGTTGTTTCTGGGTGGGGAAATAGCATAGTCAGGCCCCAGAAAGAGTATATAAAGAGGAGAAAAGAGGGCCCAGGAGAGAGTTCTGGGGTCTACCCATGCACAGCAGGGTAGGATGTAGAAAATGATCCAGAAAAGGAGACTAAGAGAGAAAGCATCATCACAAAAAAAAATAAAAGAGAGTATCTAGGCCAAAAGGGTAGTCAATAGTCTCAAATGCTGCAGAAGGTCAAGAAGGATGAAGAATGAGAAAAGAATATTGGATCTGGAAATTAAGAGATTATTGCTGACGACTCTATGCCTGTTGCACCATAGAAAAATGCACCATGGGATTGAAACCACCATATATAAGGAGTACCCTCTTAGCTAAAATTACATATCATAATGACAACACTATTCCTTCTCATTGATTCAAAATCCCTTTACTAGCAAGTAGCAGAGGGAAGAAGCAATAATTATTACATAAAGGGCGTGTTCTCTTTTCAGACCCTGATCCCAGTCTCTCTGTATGTATCCATTGAATTGGTGAAACTTGGTCAAGTTTACTTCCTACACAATGACATTGACCTGTACGATGAAGAAGTCGATCTATCCATTCAGTGCCGAGCCCTTAACATCACTGAAGACCTGGGCCAGATTCAATACATCTTCTCAGACAAAACCGGAACTCTGACAGAGAACAAAATGGTATTCCGGCGTTGTACCATTATGGGCAATGAGTTTTCCCACCAAGAAAATGGTAAGAGATGCTAAAATAAACTGTAGCTTTCATCTTTCTAAAAGAAAATAGGTGTAAGACAAATGCAAGACAAGAAGTCCAACATGCTTAAGGTGATAAGAGCAGAGGGGACTTATCTAAACTCTCTCTAGTGCAGAATGACAGTTATCAAATTGCTTGACCTCTCTGGGTTTTTTTTTTGTATTTATTGATTATAAATATTCATACTTAGTAAACTAATAGGGTTTTTTACTCACTTGAACTGAGGACTCTCCTGGGGGGTGGGGATAACAGCCTTACCTTGCAAATCAGCTAAACTCCCTGGGCCTCAGGATCAGCATCTGTAACATGAAGATGCTGTAATTGATGGCATCAAAGGACCCTTCCAGCTCTAAATCAGTGGTCCCATGATTCTAATAATAAGACATCATTCCTACCCTCATGGAGATTACAGTCTGGTTAGGGAAAATAAGAACATGTATAGAACTATAAGAAAAGGTGGAGCATGATGAGCATACAGGGCAACACTGAGAAGTCAGAGAAGGGGGAGAGGGGGCATTATTGATAGTAACTTAACTCCTATCCAACCTCTATTACCTCGCTGATAGTAGGATGGTTGTATACCATAAGCACCTTGGATTCTTAGAAAAGGAGGAATGAGAGAAAGGGGAAAGGGAAAGTGAATAAGCGTTTATATAGGACCTAGTAAGGTGCCAGGCCCTGAACTAAGCACCTTCACAAATATTTTCTCATCTGAGCCTTACAACAACCCTGCGAGATACATGCTATTATTATCTCCATTTTACAGTTGAGGAAACTGAGGCAAACAGGGGTTGAATGACTTGTCTAAGATCATACAGCTAGGAAGTATATAAAAGCAGATTTGAACTCAGATCTTCCTAACTCCAGGCCCAGCACTTTGTCCAGTGCACCATCAGCTGCCTCTCGGCCTTAGACCTAAAAGCAGCATGTTTGAGTGAAAAAGAGTACTGAACTTGGAGTCAAGAAACTTTGGTTTGAATCTCCAGCTGTATGACCTTGAACAGGTAACTGTCCACTCAACCTCAGTTTCTTCATTTCTAAAGCAGAGGTGATAATACTTGTATTATCTATCTCAAGAGGTTATTGTGAGAAAAATACTTAGCCAACCTTCACTAAGGATTGGGACTGGACCTGTAATTTCATTAATATGGTGAACTACCAGATGAGGAACTCCTTTTGTTGATGCAGGTCAACACTTCCTCTGTAACATGGTCTTAGAAAGATTCCTAATGCCCCAAGAGGTTGTGACTTGCTCAGGGTCCCACAGTCACTTGGCAGCAGCAGCAGGACTCAAACCCATATCTTCCTAGCTCTGAGGCCAGCTCTCTATCCACTAATGCCTTAAAACAATAAATTGTGAGGTGTTGTTATTGTGGTTTGTTTCTTTATTGTTGCTGGTTTTTTTTATATCAGCTGGTAGAACTACCTCCCTCTTTTCCCTGCCCCTATTACCAACCTCAATCAGAAAGGTGGAGCAGTGGATAGTATGTTGGACCTAGAATCAGGAAGATACGAGTTCAAATCCAGCCTCAGAAACTTACTAGCTGTGTAACTCTGGAAAACTCATTTAGCTTTTTTTAGCCTCAATTTCTTCATCTGTAAAACTCCCAAAGTTGTCGTGATGATAAAATGAGATATTTGTAGAGTACTATTAAATGCTAGTTATTATTATAATTATTGTTATTTATTACTTTACAGCTTCAGGTCCCCAGTCCCCAGAGCATAGGTTCCAGGGTGATTGATTTAACTCACTATGTTTCTATAATGACATTTTCTAACCATGTTAGTAATGGGGCACTTTTCACAGCCAAACGCCTGGAGACTCAGAGGGAGCTGGATTCAGATGAGGAGGACTGGACCAAATGTCAGTATGGGGCCTTGCCAGGCCTCGGCACAGTGAGATGCCCAGGAGGAGTCAAATCCCTGAAAAGGAGCCAGAGTGCCCGTGCCCATTTCCAGAGTCACACTCGGCACAGGTCTGTGGGGAGATGTGAGAATGCCCAGTCTCCAGTGGCCTTCAGCAGTACCATAGTAAGTCGTGTCTCTTTCCTTCCAAGCTGGAGGGCATTCATTTCCGGTATGGAGAGAAGTATTGGTGGGGGAAGGAATAGGAAATAACACTGTTATAAATGTTGCCCTTGTTCTGCAGATTACACCCTAAATGGTAAAAGTTATGTACCTACTTAAAATTGTCTTATGTAGACAAACCTAGATTAAAAAACCATTCCTCAAAAAAAAAATCTATTAGAAAAAGGAAGGAAGAGAGGGAGGAAAGAAGGAAGGGAAGAAGGAAAGAAGGAGGAAGGAAGGAAGGAAGGAAGGAAGGAAGGAAGGAAGGAAGGAAGG
>NW_020954641.1:21105513-21128899 GCF_900497805.2 Vombatus ursinus
GGAAGGAAGGAAGGAAGGAAGGAAGGAAGGAAGGAAGGAAGGAAGGATGGATTCTATTACAAAAGAAAATGCATTGTTCTGAGAGTCGGGAGATTTGGGTCCTAGATTTGGCTCTTCCATTAACTTGCTTTGTGACCTTAGGCATGTCACTTTATTTCTCTAGATCTCACTTTCCTCACTTATAAAATAAGAGGGTTGAATGTGATCAGCTCTAACATCCCCCTTTGCTCTAGTGCTCTTTGTTTATTTATTCCCTCACTGAATGAACAAGCATTTATTAAACATGCTTCACAGAAATTAAACAGTTCCTGCCCTCAAGGAACTTATATTCTACTAAGGAAGAACAAGTATACATATAAATATATGCAAAGCAAATACAAGATAGATGGTGGAGGCTTCATGTGGGTGGTGCCATCTGAGCCGAGCTTTGAAGGAAAATTGGGATTCTAAGAAGCAGAGGTGAGTGGGGACACAAAGCAGGGCTGGGACTATTTTCTATGAGGTCCTAGATGCTTATATCCCATATGTTTGTTTTGTTTGGAACCAAACCTTTGATTGCATTGGAAAAATTTCATGGTCAAGTCCACGAGCGTTTATTAAGTACCCACTATGTGCCAGGCACTGTACTAAGTCTGGGGATGAAAAGAAAGGCAAAAAAAAAACCGATGCCCTGTTCTCAAGGAGCTCACAGTCTAATAGGGGAGAAAACATGCAATCAATTCTGTACAAACAATGTATCTTCAGGATAAATCAGAGATAATCTCAAAGGGAAGGCACTAAGATTGAGGCACTCATTGAGGAAACTCCCTTTAGCTATGCTCATCAACACATTTTCTGCAATATATAGTCTTGAGCAGTGATTCTTAATCTCAGTCTATGAACCTTTTTTTAAAATATTTTGATAACTATATTTTGATGTAATTGGTTTTCTCTGTTATCCTATGTACTTTTAAAAACATTTTGAGGAAATCATGTTTCACTGGAATGCCAAAGAGGTCCATGATGCAAAAAAAAAAAAAATTAAGAACTTCTGTTTTAGAGAGTTACCTGAGACAATGAGAGACTAAGTGACTTGCCCAAGGTCACAAAGCCAGGATGTGTTAAGAGGGAAGACCTGTACCTACATCTTCCTGATTCCTACATAACTCTCCAGCCACTTAGCCATGCTCTTACTTATAAGTATCTGTGATAATAACTTGTTACATTAATTTTGCTCTTTATGTTTTCACATACATTATGTCACATTTCAGTTTCCTATCACCTTTGTAAGGTGGATAGAAAAAGGGTTATCCCCATTTAGTACATGAGGAAACTGAGGCTCAGGAAAGTGAAGTGCCTCTCTGCAGGCCACACACCAAGCAGTGGCAAAGTCAACTCCTAACTCACAGAGTACAGTTTCTCCAATACCTTGCTGCTTTACCAATGGAAATTAAGAGAAAGAATATAATTTTGAATCAAAACCCTCCTTGTTATAGCGGCAGAAAGCAATACTAAATATTATTCAGTTGAGAGAACCTCTGGCTTTTTGGAGCAAAAGAAAAACACAAAGACAACCCACACAGCTCAGCAATGCCTTTTCTGACCCCTACTAAAGAAAAAGGGTATCAGCTGGAACCCTTTGGTTTACAGATTATCCAATTGTTCTATGTGAATACAAAGTTGATTGACTCCCGAACTATTTTATACTTAGTACAACCTTAATGAGCACAATAGTGATTAAATAAAAAACTATCACTAACATTCATTTAGTCAACCAATGAATTTTTGTTGAGCATCTATTGAACTAAAGTGCCCACGAAAGTCTACTGAGGAAGAGATAGAGAAGAATAAATCTGTCATGAGCCTTCCACAGATTATACTAGTCTAGAAAGGAATCACACTTGTTTGTTTGTTTGTTTTTAAGATCTGGAAGGGGCCATAGAGACCATTCAGTCAACTTCTTTATTTTACAGATGAGGGAACTGAGGCCCCAGAGAGCTTATGGCTTGCCCAAGGTCACATAGGTAATAAAGGGCAGCTGGAATTCAAATCCAAATCCTCTACTCTCTTGTACCATGTGTCAAAAATTAGACATGTTTCAAGCATGTATCAAAGATTAGACATACACAATAATTCCAATATAAAATAAAATATGAGAGTACACAAAAGAAGTATAAACAAGGCCCTGTGAGGGTTCTGTAGAGGGAGAGATCACTTCTAGCCAAGGAGCTCTTTAAGGTTTGCAAAATACTTTATAAATATCAACTCATTTGAGCCCTGCAACAATTCTATGAGGTTTGTGCTATTTTACAGATGAGGAAACTGAGGCTGAGAGTGGTTGAGTAATTTGTCCAGGGTCACACAACTAGTAAATGTCTGAGATCAGATTTCAGTTCTGGACTTGTAAACCCTAAGTCCAACACTCTGTCTATTGTAACCCCCAGCTGCTGGGCCATTAACCAGTTTCCTCACATCTCTCCCTCTGCTCAAGTCTGTCTCCATGTCTTTTGGACCATTCTCACCTGACTATCTTTTACAGTCTCCGACGTATCTGGGAGAACTCTCCACTGAAAAGGAAGATAAAACTTCTCTGCCTTTTTTACCCCAAAGCATTTCGTTCTCACAGCTCATCCATTTATTCCTACCCGGGTAGGAATTAATAACAAGCCACAACTCTAATTTGAGGCATTTATGAACTGCTAGGGCAAGGGATATGTTACCAACCATCTTTCTCAAGGCTCCAGAGAACGTTTTAATTGCTCCACCACAGCCTGGCCTCCAGGCAGTTTTGAATGACAGGTTCTAACTAAGTTCTTTCAGGAAGGCAAAGCAGAGGGAATGAACTGATAAATGACTCACACAAGACTCAACTCTAATTGGCTGGCCAGGCAAGTGGGTTTAATAAAATATTCCCTGCAAAATAATAGTTCTCCAGCCCCCTCAAAATTCAGTGGTCACTTGGTTAATGTTTATACCTGAAGGACAAGATGGAATAGTAGGAAAAGAACTAGAAAAGCAGTTAGGGTACTCCTGTTCATTGGGGTGCACCTTCTGCTATCCAGCTGGGTGGCATAAGGAAGCTCTCAACCTCTCTGTTCCTCTGCTTATTCATTGTTTTGGTTTTGTTTTGGTCTGTTTTTTTTTTGTTTGTTTGTTTGTTTTTTGGCTTTGTCAGAAGGAGCTCCCCCAAGAGGAAGCTTCCTCTACTGATGCTTATTGGACATTGCTCTTCTGGTCTTAGGAAGTTCCTCATCTATAAAGTGAAAGAAGAATACCTACCCTATGTACCTGCAAGGGTTACAGGAGGGGTGTTTGTCCATTCATTTGTCAGGCATTTATTAATCACCTACAATATGCCAAGCTGACTTTGGAGTCAGGGAGGCCTGGGTTCATTCCTTCCACTGCCACTTGCTGATTGTATGCCCCGAACAAGTCACTTAATTTCTCTATGCCCCAATAAACTCTCTAAGATTATATATTGCAGAAAAGGTGTAGATCTGCATTGGTAGAGGAAGTTCTAGTGAAATCACAGATCCAATCCAGGGGCTGTGCTCAGGAGATACAAAGGAAATAGTCCCTTTCCCTCAAGGAGCATACAGTTTATTAGGGGAAACAACATATACACAGATAAGTAAATGCAAAATAATTTAGTGATGAAGACATTAACAAATGGGGCGATTGGGACAGGCCTTACATAGGAGGTTGTACTTGAGTTGATCTTTGAAGGAAGCTGGGAATTCCACAAAGACTGAGGTGAGGAAAGAGGCCATTTCAGGCATGGAGGACAGTCTATGAAAAGATACAGAGATAAGAGATAGAATATGGTAAGAGAGCAACCAGTGTGACTGGTAATGGATATGAAAGTGTTTTGAAAAGCCCAATGCACAATGAAAATGTTAGATATTTACCAAAAAAAGAGGTAAAAATGACTGTTGAGGCCTTTTTTCTACAAACAGAATACAGCCCCATGAGTAATTTAATTTTTGATAGGCTCAGGGTGATCTTCAAGAAGGTGTTGTGATATGCAAATTAAGTGTTTTATGTAATATATGAAGCCTTCAAGGCCTCTGAGAACATTGCACAAATACCCCTAAGTGTACTAACAGAATTTTGAATTAATAGGTTGGGGGCCAAGGTCTCATTGTGTGGGCCTTCTAAGTGGTTCTCTTGGGGGTCCCTTGGACTTTAGCTGTCCTTTCCTCCTTCAATCCTAGTCTTGTGGAAACTTGCCTCCTTAAGGAGCACAAAGAAAGTGCCCTATAAAACCCTTAAGGTGATGTTGAAGAGTGAGTCTTTGCTGATATCATCATGATTGCAGTGAACCCACCTGGTACATCAGGCTTCTTGTTCTCTTCCATCCAGATCCGTCTGCCTCCCCGCCATACTAGAGTCCAGCCTTGTCTTAGTCAATAAATGACACTGATCCTTTGATTCCTTCTCCTTTACCTGCTTCGAGTATACTCGGTCATCACAGCTTGTCTTTCAAAATTGGCAGGCCACAAGTGTGGCAATTACTGCTTTCTCGAGACCTTGCTCCTTGGCTGTTTAGCAGGTATCTCTTGTTCTGACAAGCCTCCCCATTTAGTTTTACTTTTTAACTTCCCTTTTCTCCTCTAGAGAGCAAGGAAACTTCAGGTGGTGTCTTCTAATTGTCTTGTTCGTTGGCACGTATGCCTTTGGGAACTGAAGCCCTGATGCTTCCAGGAGGGACTAGGTATTGGGCCAATATTTACAAGTGCTGTCATAGAAAATAAAATGCCCTTTTCCAGGCCTCTTCAGGTTTTTCTTTTCTTTTTTTTTTTAATTTCTTGTTTTGAATAGACATCCTTTGTATAATATGGGCAGTCTTGCAAATTCTTTTCTGTAATCAGACCAAAAAAATTCAGCCCACAAAATTTGCATATCAGCCCCAGCCTTACTCCTTGCTAGATGGTTTTTCTGTGGTCTGCCCTTCCTTACCCCTGCTCTCCATCCACACAGAAAAACACAGGGACACCCAGAGCTTCCCCACAGCATAGGGAATAGAAAGGAGAAGCAAAGGGTATTCCCAATTTTGTAACCTCACTGCTGTGTGTGTGTGTTTTTTAAATTAGATATGCTCCAAAATCTTTCAGGTCCAATTGAAAAAGCATTTATTAAGTACCTATTGTATACCAGTCACTGTTCTGGGAGTTGAACAAAAATGAAGTAAATCCTATCTCAAGAACTTGACTTTTGTTCTACTGGGGAAAAACCAACAGGAACACAGACAAAGCAAATCAATACAAAATAAATAGGAAGTCTTTGGTTGGAGTGGGGAGTTGGAGAAGGCAAGAAGGGAAAGGACACTAACAAGTGAAGAAAATTAGGAAATGTCCCTGGTAGGAGGTAGTATATGAACAGAGCTTTAAAGGGAGCCAGAGATTCCAAAGGATAGAGATGAGGAGGGAGAGTATTCCAGATACAGAGGATGGAGACAGGAGACAAAATGTTGAGTAAAGTAGGCCCTACAGTTTGTCATGAACATAGAGTGAGTGTGTATGATGTGCAATCAGCCGGGAAAAATAGGTTGGAGCCAGATTATGAAGGAACTTAAATGCCAAACAGAGTAATTTGGATTGAAGGGATTGGTAGCCTAGATATACAGCCACCTGTGTTGCCAAACCATCTGTATTAATCATTACCTCAAACCTGACAGTGCTGTTAATAAATCTTGCTATGATATGTTCTTATTAGGACCAGGAAAAAATACTGAATTCCTTTGGTACAAAATTTTCCACCCCTTTTCTGTAAGATTTTTCTCCTATGTATGTATTTTACTTCTTTCCTTGCCTTGCTGTAAAGTCCCTGACAAGGACTTCTGAAGCTTCCTGGGACTCAGTAAGGAAACCAAATTCTGATTCCTTTTCTTCCACAGTAACAAGCAGACTCCATATGAACAAGACTAGTAGTCACATCAGCAGTAGTACTCATCGTAGTAGTTTCCAGCTATGCCAGGATAAGAAGATATGTAATCCTTCCTAGTCTTTCTTTTATGAGTCAGTCTTCCCCCATTAGAATGTTGGACCTTTGAGGGCGAAGACTGCCTAACTTGCTTGTGTTATTATCTCTAGGGGTTGACCCAGGGCCTGGTATATAGTGTTTATAAATTATCTACGTTGATGATAATGATGATTTCCATTTTCCACATTCTACAGTCTGCCTATCATACTCTTGCCTCTGAGTCGTCCAGTTAGACTACTTCATATCATTGGAAAGTTGTCCAAGGCAGTTTCATGGTGCCATGAGAATATGTGCTGCAGAATTGCTGGCCAGGGCCTTGAGATCCAGTCTCTAAGAATTTAAATATAGGGTGCCTCCAGGCTCAGTTTTTCCAAGGACTCCCCTCCATTACGCATACTGGAGTCTTCTCCCCATGATAGTAACTAAACCTGTATCTTAGAACAAAAATGGAAAGAATATGTGTTTAGCTAGGTATATCGGTAGCTGTCTGAACATGATTGGAATAAGCCAGCTGACCTTAGGAAAAGGCAGAGTATGGTGACTGTCAGTATATGGAACACTTGGAAGGCTCCAGAGTTCAAAATTACTTATCCCACTAGCCTGCCAATCCCTAAAATGCAAGGCAGCATGGCATAGCATACTGGCTATGGAGTCAGAGGACCTGAGTTCAAATGCTACCTCTGATGCTTGCTCATTATCTGTATGACTTTGAATGATTTGTTTTTATACATCAGGAAACAAGCTCAGGGAGGTTAAAGGAATAGATTGTACTAGATGGCCTCTATATAGCTATCACCTAAACCTCTTTATACCTTCATAGATGGTTCCATATATTGCTATGTTTTTTTAATCATCTGAAATAGTAAACAGGCAACCTTTCAGAAATGAGCCTCTATGCATTTAGCAAAGCTTATCCTTGGAGAAAACTCCATTGCCAAGACCGTATTCAGAGCCTTTCCATCTCAGAGATCTTGCTCCTCTGGCATAGACGTCAAGTACGTAGGATCCCTCCATGCCTTGATAAGGCATCAGAAAGGGGTTATATTGATCCTGACTTCTCTAACCCCCTAACCCATTTATCTTGTATTCATATTTGATTTCCGTGTGCTTATATCTGTACATCTTGTCTCCGCCAATAGAGTGCAAGTTCCTCAAGGACAGGCTTGTTTCACTTTTGTCTTTATATTCCCAATGCCTAACAGAGTGTGGGACACAGAGGAGGTACTTAACAGGTGCTCTTTGGTTAAATGATTATTGATTGATAATAAAGAAGTGATAATAATAGTTAACATTTATATAATGCTTTAAGCACTTTATATGCTTTAAAGAACTTTACTTACATTTTCTCATTTGATCTTCATGACGACCCTTTGCATAAGGTGTATTACCCCCATTTTATTGATAAGGAAACTGAGGATAAAAGAGGCTAATTGATTTGTCCAGCATCACATAGGTAGTGTCTGAAATTTTTAAAAGTATAATTCCTTAATCCATACAGTTTAAAATAAATAAATGACATTTACATAGTGCTTTAAGATATGCAAATCACTTTACAAATATCATCTCATTTTATCCTCACAATAACCCTGAAAGGTAGTTGCTATTATTATCCCCATTTTACAGAAAAGGCAACTAAGGCAGACAGAGGTTAAATGATCCAGGGGTCCCACAACTAGCATCTTAGGTCAGATTTGAACTCAGGTCTTCCAGATCCCAGGGCCAGTTCTCTATCCCCTACTCCAATGGAGTCATAATTTTATCCGTGTGAACATTGCTTTCCCTGATGTACCAACCCCTCCATGCCTTCTCATCTCGTGTAATTCTTGTTCATGTCTTTCCATAAATCCCCCACAGAGGAACCACTCAGGCCTTCCTATGGTCCTTTCAATATCTTTCAGGGTACAAGGAGAAACTCAACAAATTAGAGCATCTTAGAGCTGGAAGGGTCCTCAAAGGTCATTTTCTCAAACTGTAAATATTTGTTAGGAAGGCGAGAAGACATTATTATAATACAAGGGTGCATGTAAAAAGTGTCTAGCAACAGCTACAGCTCATCATGAATTTGGGAGGGAAAAGACAGTGTATCTGGGCATGTCCTTTTAATTTGTTTAGTTTTTTGTTTTTTGCTAGGCAGTGGGGTTAAGTGACTTGCCTAGGGTCACACAACTAGTAAGTGTCAAGTGTTTGAGGTCAGATTTGAATTCAGGTCCTCCTGACTCCAAGGCCAGAGCTCTATCCATTGTACCACCTAGCTGCCCCGGCATGTCTTTTTTTAGACTGGGGGGCTGTACTCTCTTGGTTGCTTCACCTCCCCCAGGGTGAGAATAGGGTCAGAGTAGTAGTGGCATTTGGATCATTGAAGACACAAACATATTTTTGTGTTTTTTGGCAATGCTGTGCTCTGCATGGGAGCCAACATGTCTTCAGGGAGCAGAGGGCTGGGATGACAAAATGAGGCCCAGTTCAGTGCATGTTTGTTCCTTAAAAATTCTCTGAGTTGTTCCTCTGCCCTAAGGGGGAGTGTTTTTGTGATAGCATTTAGCATAATGCCCTGAACACTGTGGGTGCTTTTGAGGACAAGTACTCTGACACTAGATATAGCTTCCAAATAAAGAATGGGCTGCCTTCAAGTGGAGTGGGGGAGAGAGTAGTGGGTTCCTTCTCCCAGGAGGTTTTCAAGGAAAGGCCGGATGACCACTCATCAGTTGTGTTGCTTTGGGATTCTTTTGGGGGTAGGGGGTCAGCCTAGATCATCACTGTGGTCCCTTCTGTCTTCAAAATTTCATGATTCATCCACAATGATTGGGGAAGTGGGAACAGGGTAGGCCTAATACCTAGCATAGGGAACCATTAAGAAATTAGTTGTAGAATGAAAGAATATATCATGGTGAAAACAGGCATCTAGTTTGGGAGCTTTGGGGGCAGAATGCCTCTAGAGAAAGATTTTAATTCTCAATCCTATGCTTGCTTTTCCCTAGTAGTACAAAAATCTTTACCAGTAAGTGCCTTTCCCTGTAGTCCATTTACTGAAAAAATTCTCACTCAAATGTTTTTCTCCCAGGAAACGGATGTGACTCCAGATCAAGGTCTCTTGACAAAGGTGAAAGGTGCCACCTTGAAACTGGAAACACTGACAGCCCACAAGGTCACCAAACCTTCCCTCTCCACAGGCTCCTCCATCACTGATTTCTTCCTTGCACTAGCCATCTGCAACTCTGTCATGGTCTCTACAACAACAGAACCCAGGCAGCGGGTAAGGTGTCATGAAAGAGTGTGGGAGGGCTTTAAAAAAAAAACCTGATTGGGAGTCAGGAGATGTGGGTCTACTCCTAGCTCTACTTTTAAGCTTTGTGACCTAGACAGCTCACTTCCCCTCAGCTTAGTCATGTATAAAATGAAGGGGTTGATCTCTAAACTTGAGGCACCTGGTGGCACAGCTGGGCCTGGAGTCAAGAAAACCAGAGTTCAAATTCTGCCTCAGATATTTACTGTGTGACCCTGGGCAAGCCATTTAATCTGTTTGCCTCACTTTCCTCAACTATAAACTGGAGATAATATTAGCACCTACTTCAGAAGGTTATTGGGAGGATCAAATGAGATAATATTTGTAAAAGCGCTTAGCATAGTGCCTAGAACATATCTCTCTTCCTCCAATTTCTCATATTCTCTGATTAGGCAGCTTGGTTGTACCATGGACACAGTACTGGGTTTGGAGTGAGGAAGACCCGAGTTCAAGCTATGTTGCCTTTAACTAGTCATTTAACCCCTCTCAGCCTCAGTTTCTTCATCTGGAAAAGAAAGTGGTGGATTTGATGACTCAGAGGTCCCTTCCAGCTCTCAGTTTATGACCCTATGGCCCCAAATGTCTGTGGGATAGACACAATCTGGAGTTCCTTCTAACCCTAAAACTGATAATTCTATAATTCTAGCTCACTTTGTGAAAAGACTGGCTAGGTAACCCATGGAAGGCAACCTACAAAGAAAGGCATAAATCTTAGAAGACTGATCCCATTAATGAATTAAAAATATTTATGACTTAATGAGAAAGCATTTATTAAGTGCTTAGTGTGTGCCAGGCACTATGCTATGTGTGGCATACACAGACAAGAAAGATAATCCCTGCCCTCAGGGAGCTTGTACAGAAACGGGGAAGAAAGAGAAGAAAGGATGGCTTGGAAACAAAGCTCAGCTATGAGAGCCCAGGGACCCAGGAGCACTATAACCATGACCTTTCTCTTTATTATTTACAAAATGCTTTAGCATTTATAAAATGCTTTTCTAAAATCTTGGGAGCTTAGGATTGGGAGGGATTTTTGAGATAATTTCATTCCACCCTTTCCTGAAGTGTCAATATCATCTATAACAGTGGTGTCAAACTCAAATAGTAATGGGGCATTGTTCACAAGGATCCCTGCAGACAGCGTATTGACTTAGAAAACCGTATCATCTATGTTCCATTGTATTTTTACTTAGTTTGTTAAATATTTCCCAATTATATTTTAATCTGGTTTAGGGTATAGTGGAAGGAAGTGCTGTGCCAGTAATGCAGCCCATATGTTTGACATGTCTGATCTACAACATTCTTGTCTAAGGGTTATCCAGCCCATCCTTGAACACTTTCCCACATCTTATAATTCATGAAGTATTTTCCCATGTATTATCTCATTTGATCTTCACAAAACCCTGGGAGATAGGTAAGGCAGTTATAACTAGACCCATTTTACAGGTGAATGAACAGACGCAGAGAGGTGACATAACTTACTGGGGTAAGTAATGTCGTAAAAAAAAAGATCATCATATTTGTATTATAATTTTTAAAAAATCTTCCAAGAGGGAGGCCATCTGCCTGTGGGCATGGAGAATCACAGAACATTAGTGCTTAGAGAATCTTAAAAGTCAATTCCTTTATTTTCTAGGTGACAAAATTCAGGTTGGGAGAGGGAAAGTGACTTGTCGAGGTCACACAACATAGTGGTCATGCTATCAGTTGACCTAGTAGGAGATCTGGTTAATATAGTTACTGGTAAAGTAACCTCTAAGTAACAAAGAGTCCAGCAGAATTAGAACTTGGAGAAAGGAGACCTTTTTAATCTGCCTTATTCTTTGACTTGCCTGTGGGTGATTTCATTATTTTTCCCCACAGAAATAACATTCTGCTTTTCCTCTCAATGTCAAGGTCACCATCCCATCACAGATGAAGTCCCTAGGAGCTTCCCTGGAGAAGCTTCACCAGCTGTTCCAGAGGCTTAAACTCTCCAGTTTTAGCCAGTCCTTCTCTTCCACCACTCCACCTGACCTTGGGGAAAGTTTAGGGCCAAACTCCACAGCTGCAGATTCAGATGAGCAAGATGACTCATCCAGTCATAGCTGCGGATATTCAACAGATGCTGGCTACCAGAGCAGCTCCAAAGAAGAAGTCATGACCAGGCACAACAACTTGGGGGCCAGAAGCCCCTCCTTGGAAGATGTATTGGACTCAGTGATGCCAGAGCCAGAATTCTACTATGAGGCCGAGAGCCCTGATGAAGCTGCCCTTGTGCATGCTGCCCGGGCCTACAACTTCACTTTGGTATCCAGGACCCCTGAGCAAGTGACTGTGCGCCTGCCCCAGGGGACGCTTCTCACCTTTGACCTCCTCTACACCCTGGGTTTTGACTCGGTGAGGAAGAGGATGTCAGTGATTGTAAGGCACCCCTTGACTGGTGAGATCATTGTCTATACTAAGGGAGCTGACTCAGTCATAATGGACCTGCTAGAAAACCCTGCCAAAGGTAAACTAATCACTGATGGGAACTAATGAACTGATACTGATTATTGATGGGTCACATGCTATTAAAGAACTGGAAGACCAAAAGAACCCCACTAGGTTGAGGATCAGAATGAACCACATACAACAGATAACAGAGATAGTGTGAGGATTATTATCCCCATTTTACAGACGAGTAAAAAGAAGCCCAATGATATGAAATAGGCTGATCATGGTGACGTAGCTAGCAAGTATCAGAATCAATATTTGAACTTAGTCTGCTGACACTAAGCTTAGTAGTGTTCTTTCCATGATGACATGTTACCCCTCTGCTAGAAGGCAGAGATTATGATGATTTTGTAGGAATGAAAGGGCCTTTGGAGGTCATGAAATCTAATCCCTTCATTTGGGGCCCAAGTTCAACAAATTTATAAAGGTCACACAGCTAGTTAGCAAAAGAGCCAGAATCTTGGCTTCCTAATTATAAGCCCATTATATCATGCTGCCAGGATTCTGTTCCTCACTCAGAAAACCTTTGGATTATCCCTTTCCTTGGGCCTTGGTCTCCTCACCAATAAAATGGAAATAATCCTCTTCTCATTTCTTCCTTCAGAAAGATTTGCATAAACTCTCGAAACCAACAAAGTACTTCAAAGTCCCTTGATATTAGAGTCTAATATGAGACAGCATTAATTATGATGCAGCCACTGTCTTTATTACTAACAAGAAGTAGACAGGTATGGGACTGATTTTCTCCTAGGATAGCAGATTCCAGATAAGATTTAGAATTATTGAGGCAGCCCCATTTTCCTCTGCATAGTCAGCTGTGGCTCAGGATGAGAAGGGAGTGAATGTTAATTCTTAACCCTTTGCTTAAGACAATTGTCAAGCTTAGTCCATGCTATCACATCAGAGGGGCAGCATCCAGGAGAGGTAAGGACCTAGAAGGACATCTACTAGGACGTCCTGGTGGTTCAGAGATGTAACATTTTCCAGAGAGTGGGAAGTTGATGGAATTCTTTAGCTGGAAAGGTTTGCAATGATCCTTGCAAAGTCTGAATTGGGGAGGTGAGACTTTTCCCAAAATCTGCAGTTGACCATATATTGGGAATCACTGTTTGATGGCAATAGACCCTGTTGCAGAGAAGAAGCTAAGAAAAATCCGGGCCAAGACCCAGAAACACCTTGACTTCTACGCAAGAGATGGGCTACGAACACTCTGCATCGCCAAGAGGGTAGGAAGAATATTTCTGCTCGTTGGTCTTGTAACATTACTAAGACAACATAATGGTAAAGGATTTTGGTGTTCCTGCAGCTGTTCTTTATTTGGGGTGCTCAAAAAGGGTTGAACTACTTTTCCATTGACTATTCAATCTTTTGAAACCCCTCTTCCCTCTACAAGGCCTAGCTCAAGTCCCAGGACCTAGGTCTTTGATTTCTGTATCCCCCACAGTGCTTAGCACTGTGTTGAGGACACAATAAACACTCAAAATGTACTTATTGATCAAACTTATTGAATAAATAACTGATGTGGTGCTCAGCTCAGAGGAAGTCATTTTTTAGATCTAGAGGCTTCGAGACAATCTATGAAGATGAATGAGTCTGTTAAAGAATCATCCTTGGTACTCTGCTCACAGAATAGACACCTTACTTCCTTAGTTCCTGGGGAACAGAATTAATTAATCAATCATTTCATTATTCATTCATTCACCAAATATTCATTAAAGTTCTTTCCTCTGTGCCAGACATTGCAGCAACAAAGTTAAATAAGGCATTGTCCCTGCCCTTGAGGAGTTTATAGCCTAGGCCAGACAGGGAGTGTAAGGCTGGTGGGGGAAGAATACAATAAACACACAAATAATTATGCCACAAGGCTGAATGTGTTATTCTTCAGTTGCTTTTGAGTCATGTCTGACTCTTCGTGACCCCATTTGGGGTTTTCTTGGCAAAGATACTGGAGTGGTTTGCCATTTTCTACTCCAGCTCATTTTACAGATGAGGAAACTGAGGCAAATCGGATCACGTGACTTACCTAGGGTCACACAGCTAGTAAGTGTCTAAGGCCAGATTTGAACCCAGGATAATGAGTCTTCCTGACTCCAGGCCCAGCACTGTGTCCACTGCACCACCTAGCTGTCCAAGGCTGAATATAGCAAGTGCCAAAAAAGAGATACAAAGTTAGATAGTAATTCTGGGGAGGAAGAGGTCAAATCCCACTGGTAGGAAAGGTTGTCTGAGGGGGTAAAATTAACAGTTAACAAGTATTTATTAAACCCTTACTATTTTCAAGAGACTGTACTAAGTGCTAGAGATACAGAGACAGGAATAAACAGCTCGAGGAGCTTACATTCTAATGGGGGAGACAACATGCAAACAACTATGTATATACAAGATATATACAGGCTAAATTGGAGATGACCGGAGAGGGAAGACAGTAGCAGTGGAAGAGATCAGGAAAGTCCTCTTGCAGGAGTTAGGATGTGAAGGTCAGAGAAGTCTTCACCTGACTTTGCAATGAAGCTTAAATGTGAACATGAGAAGTCGTAGCACACAAGCCCAGTCCAGCTCAGGATCTGTTGCAATAAAATGGAGTTTGGAAACAACTTCCTTATCTGCCCCGTAGGTCTTAAAAGAAGAGGACTTCCAGAGGTGGGCCAATTTCCGCCGTGAGGCTGAAGCATCCCTTGACAACCAAGATGAGCTACTAATGGAGACAGCCCAACATCTAGAGACTCAACTCACCTTACTGGGTAACTAAAAATAAGTCATTATCAGATGAGAAAAGAGAAATATTGTGGTTGTAAAGAAACTTCTTGACTCCGATAGCACCAAGACTTTAAATAGATATAAATTGAAAACTCATCCCCAGGAGACCTTTGCAAATCTTTGGCACAAATGAAATACCTCAAATAGCAATCCAAGTTCTGCTCTCTTTGCTTTCTGAGGAATTCCCTCTGGGAATATTATATAACTCATGTAGCCAGCCTACCTTGGATCCTGTCCACCTATTCTTCAAAGCTCAATCTATTTCCTATCTTGAACTGAGTCTCTATGGACTCACAGAATAATAGACAGCACTAGAAAAGACCTTAGAAAATAGAATGTTAGTGCTAGAAGGGACTTTGGAACCTAAAAGATCATAGCTGAGAGGGACCTTTAAACAATGAATGCCAGAGCTGGAAGGGATTTTAAACCCAAAATGTTGAAGCTGGGACTGTAGAAGTCATGTCATCCAACTTCCTTATGTCACACATTAAGAACCTGAAGCCCAAAGAAATGAATTGATTTCTCCAATGTCCATAGATAATGTTCATTCATTCAAGAAACATTTTTAAGTGTTTACTATGTGCCAGGTACTGTGCTGGCAAGAAGAGGCAAAAGACAGCCCTTGCCCTCAAGGAGCTTACAGTCTAATGGGGGAAACAACGTGCAGATATATTCTAAGCAAGCTATATACAGGATAAATAGGAAATAACTAGCAGAGGGAAGGCATTAGAATTAAGAGGGGTTAGGGAAGGCTTCTTGGAGGAGGTAGGATTGTTAGGCCTTGAAAGACGCCAGAGAGGCCAGTGGCAAAGTCAGAACTAGAGTTCCAGTTTCCAGACTGCCACAACATCAAGGACAGTAAATAAAGAGAAATCATAAAATGCAAGGCAAGTATTTCCAGTTGTTTAGGACCCAAAGCTTCTTCAGCATTTCTTTAATGTCCCTAACACTAAATAGAGTGTTAAAGATAAGTCAGAGTAGGTCACACCTGCTCTTTTTCTCTAGGAATCAATTAATAAGCATCTCTGACTATGTACCAGGCACTGGTAGGCATTAAGGATGAAGACTAAAATGAAATTGTTCCTGTTGTCCATGAGCTCCCATTTTACCAGAGACAGGATCGATGTCTATGTGGTCTAAAAGACTAGAGAGATTCAGCCAGGAGCTTTATCATTAAGTTATATGATCTTAACCTTTTCAGGTATGAGTTTTTTCCTTTGTAATCCAGGGAAAGTTGTTAAGTGTCCTACTTTACCTCATGATGCATGGTTGAAATCAGGTGAAAAAAAAAAGCTTGCTTGAAAAAAACCACCTTGAGAATGTAAAATCATTGTAAGATTTATCAACAAAAGTTGGGGAAAAAAAAGTGAAATCAACGAGCCTTTGAATGAGGCACAACTGCCTCAAAGAGTATGCCCAGAGAATTTTCTGACAGTTTCACACACAAGGTCTCAAAGTTATAAGTATAAGCCATCTAACAATTCCTGATCCATGTTCATAACACTAACATTCTTTTATCTTATCCTTTATCACAGTCTGTTGCCATTCTACATCTTGCCTGCCTTACAGCAATAAAACCAGCTTTTCAGTCTAACCTTGACCTCCAATCCTTTGACCCCATAGTTCTTTCCCAGGCCATTACCTCTACATTGGCTACACTCTCCTTCTTTCCCTATCTTGACTCCTTGATGAAACATTCAGCTCTACCCAGTTTCATCTCTTGAGTCCCTTACCCCTTATCCTATCTTACCCTGCAAAGCCTCAGCTTTGGATTATTTCCATTATCCACTGCCTTCAATCCTACTCACATACTTCTGAATGAAGTTGGAGAAAATCATGAAACCTTACTGAGTCCACTACAAATGTGTGTTACACTACAGCAAGGCAATCCTCTTATGCCCCCCTAATTGACTTCATCCCATTTACACAGCAACTCTTCCAAACCTTTTCATCCCTCCCCAAATCTCCCCTGCCTCTTCCTACCCCTATTATCTCAACTGAGAACTTTGCAAAACATTGAAGGCCATTCACAGAGCATTCCTTCTCCTTTCCTCCTTTTACACCACTCAAATTCCTTCTGCCACTTTTTCCTCCTTTACTCATGTTTTACAAGAAGTGGCCCTTCTCCTTGCCAAGGCAAACCCCTTTATATGCATTAGTGATCCCATCTCATCCCAAACCATCTCCTCCAGCAGACTATCCCATCTCTCATCCCCACTCTCTCACTTCAAAATCTCCCAGTCTACTAGCTGCTTCCCTACTGCCTATTAACATACCCATGCCTTCCCCATCCTCAAAAAAAAAAGCCTCACTTCATCCATTCACCCCTGAAAGCAATTGTCCCTTAACTCTCCTCATTTCTGTGGTATAGTTCTTTCCCAGTATCCTTTGCTGGATTTCATCCATGTCATGCTCACTAACCAGTAACTGTGGGTATTCCTTAAGACTTTTTACTGGGCCCTCTTCTCTTCTCCTTCTATACTATTTCACTTGGTGACCTGACTGGTTCCCATGAATTCTACTGATGATTCTCAGACTCATTTGTCCAGCCCTAAACTCTCTCCTTTTCCAACTGCCTATTGGACATCTCAACCTGGATGTCTCATAGATATCTTGAACTGATCACATAAAAAACTGAATTCATTATCTTCTATTCAAAAAAAAAACCCTCCTCTCTTCCTAATTCCTCTATTACTTTTGAGGGCAGTACCATCCTCCCAGACACCCAGGCTCACAACCTGTGTCATCTTTGACTCCTCATTCTCTCACCTCGCCCCTCTTCTAATCAGCTGCCAAATCCTGTGGATTTTTAGCCTTCAAAACATCTCCTGTATATATACCTCCTTCTCTCCTTGGATGCTGCCACCACCCTGGTACAGGCCCACCTCACACCTGGACTTGTAGGAATAGTTTACTGGTTGGTCTCCTTATCTCAAGTCTTTCTCCACTCAGCTGTCAAATTTTCTTCCTAAAGCTCAGATCTGACCATGTCACCCCTCTGTTCAGTCCACTCCAGTAGCTCCCTATTGCCTCCAAGATCAATTATAAAGTCCTCTGTTTGGCATTTTAAACCCTTATTAACCTAACCCTTTCCTACCTTTCCAGTCTACTTATACCACCATCCCTCCATGTACTCTGCAACTTAGTGACACTGGCCCCCTATCTGTTATTCACATAAAACATCCAATCTGCACACTCTGATCATTTTCACTGCCTGTTCCCCCATACCTGGAAATATCCTTCCTCCTCTTTACCTCCTTCAAGTCCTAGCTAAAGTCCCACTCTCTAAAAGAAACCTTTCCTAGACCTCCCTCCTTCCTTTTGAGATTATCTCTAACTTAAACCCTGTATACGTCATGTTTGTACATAGTTGTCTGAATGTTGTCTCCTCCATTAGACATTCAATTCCTTGAAGCAGGGATTTTTTTAACTTTATTTGTATCCCCAGTGCTTAGTACAGTGCCTTGCACATAGTAGGCATTCAATAAAGCTTCTTGACTTAATGGTGCCAGATTAAGAGGTTGCCTTAATAGCACATCACGTCCTTTAGCTATGCTGAAATAATAAAGCTTAGCACCTAATAAGCAAGAATAAAAATTAAAATAAGAAGCTAGTAGATGGTATATTGGCATGAATGCTTTCCTCTGCCCTGCCTTGCCCTGCTCTGCCCTGGAGAAGCCTCCCCAGAAGCAAACCTACCCTGTGGTTCTAGAGACTTTTTTTCTGTTCAGTCCCCACCCCTCCAAGTGAGGCAGCCCTTTGTGCTACTTGCCCTGAGCACAATGCTTCCTAGTTATGACTCTGCTCTGGTGGCCTCTTTCACAGCACCAGATCCTATATACCCCTTTCAATAAGATTTCCTAATTTTTCAGTACTAGACTCTGGAATAGCTCAGAAGGGATGTTTTCTAGGCCAACTAGTGAGAAGTCCTCATAAACTAGGACTGAAGAAGGGATAATACAGCTTGTCAGAACCTGTCAATTTATCTAGCTATGAAAGATCTTTCAGTCTCCCTGGAGAAAAAGTTTCATTTTCTTCTTCACACAAATAAATGTCCTTTTCCCCCTTCCTCCATCTACCTCCTACTTTGATCTATATCATCTTCAAAGTCTCACTCCTGCCTGATCCCTGGAGGAAAAAATGAGGCAAGAACTGTAATTTTTCACATGGTTGTTTACTTCTGCATTTGGGCTGGCTATCCAAAGCAAACACATTTCCTCAAAGAAATCATTTTTTCCTCCCTCAAGGTAGCTGGAAGAGAACCGAGGCTAGGAAAAGATTTCCACTTGTCACAGAGAGACTTTCACTCCATTAAATAGCCGCACTGTAAAACTGCATTCTTATGCTATTATTGCATTCATGTAAGGTCCTGCAGTAGGAAATTATCTGTTTAGCATGCTTCTAGCATCACTCCTTTGCCAATGAGTTGTCATTTTGGATTATTAAAAAGAATGAAATGCTCTGCTTGGGCAGTGAGTGAAATGAGTAGCCAAGTCTTTGGTCTAAAAAAAAAAGCCTCAATTTAAATGCAGATTTTGTTTGATTGTTGAATTGTTTAGCCACTGTTCAATATTCTGTTGTATATTCACTAAGGATTGATGCTGAGCTTAAGATAATACAAAAAATATAAGGAATCTGCCAGCCTAATTAGTATCCCCCTTTCAGCCACATTATCTCCAACCTAAATGCAGCATCAGTTCTGCTGCGGGTCTTCAATTTAAGAGGGCCAATTTCAACAGGATGATTATGCCTAAAGAATTAAATCCCTGGCTCTTTTCCCCAATAGGTGACCCAGCTTATCTCTTCTCTTCCCCAGGAGCAACTGGGATTGAAGATCGACTACAAGAAGGTGTGCCAGACACCATTGCTGCATTGCAAGAGGCAGGGATCCAGATCTGGGTCTTGACAGGAGACAAGCAGGAAACAGCCATCAATATTGCATATGCCTGTAAACTCTTGGACCAGACAGACATCGTTTATACCCTTAATACAGAGAGTCAGGTGCGTCCAGACCAGGAACCTGGTTTCCAAGTCCAGAGCCCACCTTAGGAAAGAGGAGAGTAAGCAGCATGGTGGGATTTGAGGGGCAATAAGAAGGATGATCCCTACCTCCCAAATATCTTTTAAAAATTCTCTTCTAAATGGAAAAGTCCTTAAAACATAGAATGTCAGAACTGGAAAGGGCCTTAGAGAACAGAATATTAAAGTTGGAAGGGACCTTGGAATAGAGAATGTCAACAATGGAAAGGACTAGAAGAGACCTTTGAGCCTTAGAAGAGATCATTGAGTTCAATATCCACTCTTTGTAAATGGAGACATCAC
Source organism: Vombatus ursinus (assembly GCF_900497805.2). Classification (NCBI taxonomy): domain Eukaryota; kingdom Metazoa; phylum Chordata; class Mammalia; order Diprotodontia; family Vombatidae; genus Vombatus; species Vombatus ursinus. The sequence goes on from NW_020954641.1 coordinate 21,125,309, forward strand.
AGCCTAGAAATATGAAATGACCTTCCCAAGGTCATTAACTCATCTAATTTGTGGCACAGATAGGACTAAAACTCCAATTTCCTGATCCCCTTACTAATGCTCTTTCCATTATACAATCCTCCAGCTTCCTTCCTCTTTGATCTTGAAATGCCCAGGTTACTAAATCCCATGAGTTGAAGCACTTAACTTAACACCCTTGTTAAAATGTAAATATGTGCTTGCTCAGGCATCATGCATACTAAAATGTAAATGTAGAAGAAGGAAAACACCCAGTAACTCAGTTCAGATTATTTTCCCAAATTAGTCCCAAGAGAGATGGGACCTAGGAAATGGCAACCCAGAACAGGTAAGTTTTGATGGAAGGGAGGGAATGTAAAACAAGATAGAACACTGATAGGAGACTGGTCCTGGGTGGCCAGACTGCAGCAAGAGGACATAGGCACCTGGAAAATGATAGAGTAGACAGAGCACTGAATTGGAAGTTAAAGGACATGGGTTTGAACCTGAGCTCTTCTGTTTTCTGTTTGTATGACCTCAAGCAAGTTATTTAACTTCTCTGGACCCTAGTTTCCTCAGAAATCTATAAAATAAGGAAATTGGACTGGACAGATGCCAAGGTTCCTTACCTCTGTGGTATCATGAGAAGACAAAAAAAAAGTTTGAGTGCTAGATGGGTACTAGGAATAAACAAGAACCATGTCACAATTTGGCCTGGGGCCAGACTGGGTAGATGTTCCTGTTTGGTTTCCTGTCTACCAAGAAACTTTCCAATAACAAGTACAGATAACTCTCCATAAGAAAAAGGTCTAAGCTCCCTGCCCCCATACCTATGGAATAGTCATTTGTATTCCCATCAGATGCATGGATTATTCTGTGATTAGATTAAACCACAATGAAGTTTCAAGATGAAAATAATCTCAGAAAAAATTTTTGATTTTAATATTATGCTTTTGAAAAAAAAAGTAATTTGCAGCTTGATAAGTGCCTCATCCAGTAATAGTGTTTATGTTTGCCTTCTCTGCTTGAAATGGAAATTTCATTTGCAATGATAATTTTCCTCCAGGTGATACCTGGAGGAAGAGGAAGACATCTTTAAAAGTGTGAGTCAACCTTAGAGGGAAAAAAAGAGTTGGAGGGGTGGAGAGAGTTACTGGTGTCAGAACTCTTCGACCCAAAATGTTTTCCCAAAGAGCCTGGAATGCTCTCTGATTAGTCTGTCTCAAAAGTAATCTGTCTTTGAGCTTACCCACATTCAAATCAATTGTAGACAAACTATTGAGACCATCTCCAAAGTTGCCTTCATCCTCTGAGAAGTAATTATAGTAATAATAACAATAGTAGTAATAGTAATAGTTTAACAAGTATGTAGTTCTTTAAGATTCACTATTTACATGTAGTATCATGGTTATCCTCACAATTACCCTGTGAGGTAGGTGATGTTATTAGTAGACCCATTTTACAGATGGGAAACTGAGACCAACAAAGGTTAAGTGACTTGGCCACAGTCATGTAGTGTCTGTGGCAGTATTCAAACTCAGATCTACCTGACTACATTTATCATTCGTTCAACAAGTGTTCATGAAGGAAAACACTGTACTTGACACTGAAAGAAACAAAGACAGACAGTTTAATATTGTACATAACAGCAGTGATCTTGGAAGCAGAAAACCTTAATTTGAGTCAGTCCTTCACCAAGCACTTACTAATCACTTCCTATGTTCCAGGCACTGTGCTAAGCACAGGAGAGACAAAGAAAGGTCAAAAAAAATCACAGACCTTTATCTCAAGGAGCACACAGTCTAATGGGGAGACGACATTCAAACAACTGGCTATAAACAAGATATAGAGAGAGCAATTGGAAGATAATGTCAGAGGGAAGGGAATAACAACAGGTGAGAATGGGAAAAGCCTCCTGAAGAAGGTAGGATTTGAGCTTGGCTCTGAAGGAAACCGGCCTCTAGGTGGCACAGTGTATAGAGAGCCAGGCCTGGAGTCAGGAAGATTCATCTCCCCAAGTTCAAATCTGGCCTCACACACTTACTAACTGTGATCCTGGGCAAGTCACTTAATCCTGGTTGCCTCAGTTTCCTCATCTCTAAAATGAGCTGGAAAAGGAAATGGCTAACCACCCCAGTATCTTTGCCAAGAAAACCCCAAAGGGAGTCATGAAGAGTCAGACACGACTGACAAACAACAATTAAAGGAAGCCAGAGAAGATAGGCATCAGAAGCAAGGGCAGAAGAGCAATGCAGACATGAGAGAGAGCCACTGCAAATGCATGAAGTCAGGACATGGAATATTGTGTGTGAGAAACAGCACGTGGGCCAGTGATGCTTGCATTCAATTAGAGAAAATAACATGAATGCATAAAAGTAAACAGAAAACGTAATCAATCTAGGTTCATTTTGGGTATCCGAGGGAGATAAGGACCTACACCAGAGTCCTGCTTTGTCTCCGGGCTCACAGAGTCAGTCTGGAGAAGTAATGGCCTTGGCATGCCAGGGATGATGCCATAAGCTCTCCCAGTGAGCCACTGGGTATCAGAAAATAGACACTGTTTCCAATGACTCCTACCGATGACCCATTTAAACACTGGTACAGCCCACACACACACCTTGCATAGGGTGACACAAAAAGGACAGATGAGAAGTGAATCATTAGTACTCCAACATGTTGGCAGTAAGGCTGAAGGAGCACTGAAATTTCTAGGTCATGCTAGTAACAGTAACACTTACTGAGCAACCACAATATGCTGGCACCTATCTTTGCCTTTGCGGGGAAATAACTGAAAAATTAAAAGCCGCCATCCCTGCCTTTGAAGTGTTTTGAATCAACTGAATCGATCGGCAACTGCAAGGCGCTATATTGGCCTGCATATAGATAAGCAGAGAGATCTAATGGATTAAGGGCCAACCTTGGAACTAACAAGACCTGGATTCAAGTCTTCTCTAGTATAACCTTTCAGTCCCCCAGGAGAGTCTCTAAAACTACAATTTACGGATCAGTTGCAAGCTGCTACTCAGCATCAACACCAATGAAATCACAGATCTGGAAACACATAAAAATATCCTGCTGACCACCTGTGTGACCTTGAAAAAGCTGTTTTCTTTCTCTAGGTTTCAATGTTCTCCTTTTATAAAATGAGAGGCTGGACTAGATGATCTCTAAGTACCCTTTCAAATCTTTTATTCTGTGGTAATAGGAACCCCATTCCTATTAAAATTTGTTCAAAGGGAAACAATTCCATCAACAGATTACAAGGGGAATAATGGGTTAATGGGACACTAAAGTAAACATTTTGCCAAATGCTTCTCAGGGTGGGATCAAATTATGATACCTTGCAGAATTGTGAGCTTCCAGATACATGTAATATGGGATTTAATTATCATAAAAACAAACATGTAATTTATAATACAACTCAGGCAAGGGACAAAATAAACTATGTGAATCTATAATTTATCTAGAACATTTATATCCCTAAATAAGACTCATATATATAATCAGCTAAACCTTCTACCTTTTAGGACCCAACATAAAGGAACATTCTCTCTCTCTCTCTCTCTCTCTCTCTCTCTCTCTCTCTCTCTCTCT
>NW_020954641.1:21128909-21141788 GCF_900497805.2 Vombatus ursinus
CTCTCTCTCTCTCTCTCTCTCTCTCTCTCTCTCTCTCTCTCTCTCTCCCTCCCTCTCCCTCCCCCCTCTCTCTCCCCTTCCTTCTTTCATTTTGGATTATCTGTATTTTCTTTCATATTCAGGTCATGCCCAGACCTAACTGAAATGACTGCAAGGTGATGAAGTATTTTTCAGTGTATCAACAGTTTCTCAGTGCTGATGTGCATGGCAGACTAATGGAAAAGATTTAGCAATCTGACACTGGGGCTAGAGTGCTGGACTTAAAATCAGAAAGACCTGTTTATACAAGTCTTACTAGCTGTGTGACCATGAACAAACCACTTAGTTGTTTTTTTTTTATCATCTGTAAAATGGGGATTAATGATACCTCTGGTGTTTAAATCACAAGGTTGTTATGAGAAACCAATGAGATCATTCATATAAAGTGCTTTGCAAACTTTGAAGTTCTATCTAAATAACATCATTGTGTGATACAAAGGTTTGGTATGATACTAAACTCAGAGCTAGCAGACCTGAGTTCTAGGACCCACTCTATGACAGACTCACATTATGAGTGTGGTCAAGCCATTTAAAGATTTCCATGTCTCTCTTATCTTCAAAGTTTTGTAGACACTAATTCCTATCCTACTTATATCACAGGGTTGTTGTAAGAATCAAATGTGGATTTGACAGCATTTTGAAAAGAATAGAATGAATGGAATAAAGGAAGGAAGAAAGGGAGTGAGAGAGGGAAGGAGAGAGAGAGGAAGGAAGGAAGGAAGGAAGGAAGGAAGGAAGGAAGGAAGGAAGGAAGGAAGGAAAAGAGACAGGAAGGAAGGAAGGAAAAAAGAGAAAATAAAGGAGGGAGGGAAAGAAAGAAAGGAAGGGAGAGAGAATGAAGGGAGAGAGAGAGAATAAGAAAGGGAGGGAGAAGGGAAGGAAGGAATAGAGAAATAACAGCATTTATCAGGTGTTTACTATAATTTACTCTGTGATAAGTATCAGCGATACAAACAGAAAAGTAAAACAACCTCTTCTTTCATGGAGTTTACATTCTAATAGTGGAGACAACATCCATATTTAGGTTTTGACTGCAAGTCAGATGGAAGGGGCCCATGGTCTTAGGGTGCAGCAGCCAGGTAGGTTGCAATGTATCCTCTTTAGTATAATAAAGGTGGCATGTGTTTATTAAGTGGTAGAATTTATTATTCTTTATTATTATTGTTTATTATTGTTGTTGTTGTTACTATTTTCTGTCTTATTTTATCCCTGGATCAACCCTCATCTTAATGAACAAGTTCTTGCTCTAGTCATACTCTCCTGAGTTCCACTGAAGCAAGGGATTTTGGTTCCACTGAAATATCTTTGATGCTATTTCAAATGTTACAGTGCCGAATGAAGAAAGTAGAGAGACTTCAAAATCTTGATATACGTTCTTCTATGATTCCCTTTAAAGGAGACCTGTGAATCAATCCTCAACTGTGCTTTGGAAGAGGTGAAGAGACATGACACAAGCCAAGCAGAAAACCAGGTCTTTGGCATCCATCTTTCTTCTCAGGCGCCATCTTCCACCATGGGAGCTACAGGTTCAGATTTTGGACTGGTGATTGATGGGAAGACTTTAAATATCATTTTCCAAGGGAATCTAGAGAAGAAATTTCTGGAGTTGACCAAATATTGCCGCTCGGTCCTGTGCTGTCGTTCTACTCCACTCCAGAAGAGCATGGTAGTCAAGCTGGTGCGGGACCAGTTGAAAGTAATGACTCTATCCATAGGTAATTTTCATACCAGGGAAAGGGAACAATGGGATCCAGCTGGCCAGGAAGGGGGTCAGGACCAGAATGAAACTTGGCAGGTGGTTTGGGGATCAGTAGGATAGAGTCAATGGTCATCTAGGTGGTGCAGTGGATAGTGCACTGGGCCTGGAATCAGGAAGACTCATGGTCATGAGTTCAAATCCAGCCTCAGATACTTCCTCACTGTGTGACCCTTGGCAAGTTACTTAACCTGTTTGTCTCAGTCTCCTCATCTGTAAAATGAGCTGGAGAAGGAGATGACAGACCACTCTGGCATTTTTGCCAAGAAAACCCCAAATGGGACTCATGAAGTCAAACACAACTGAAATGACTGAACAGCAACAAAAATAGAGTCAAAATCACAGTAGGACCAGAGATCAGAAAAAAGCCAAGGCTCTGACAGCCAAGAGATCAAAGTAGAATCCAAGAAGATTGTGGTTTATGTAGTCAAAAGAAGTGAATGTTCTAAGAAGCTAAGAAATCAGTAAGTTAGAATGAAGTAACCAGGTCTCAAGGGTTAAGGCAGACAAAGGCCAGGAATCCAGGAAGTACAGGTAAAGCAGAGAGAAATTATCAATAACAGAGGCACAGAAAGGAGCCTGATCCTCTAGCAGGCTTTTCCCTCTGGCCTCCTACATTCCAAAACTAAGCTTAGTAACTTATAAAACAAATGCTTAAATAGATGTTGTTTTTATTACATTTGATTTCCCACTGAGTAACCCTAGGCTAGAAGTAACCCTAGGCCAGAAGGAGTGCTCTGACCCTAACTGATGTACTGGGATACAATGGAAAGCTGGCACTAGTGTCAGAAGTTCTCAGTTCAAATTCTGCCACTGTCTATTGAGTGTGTGTAAGCCTCTGGGATACAGCTTTCTTAACTGTAAAATAAAAGGACTGGACTAGCTACCATCCAAGGTCCTTTCAGTCAGTAAATAAATATTTATTAATCACCTGCTGTGCCAGGCACTGTGCTAAGCACTGGATATACCAAAAAAAGCAAAAGATAGTCCCTGCTTTAAAAGAGCTGACAACCTAGGTTATGATCTTAGTAAAAGAATCAGAATTACAGCAATGTCCTTACAGATAAAGTCATTACATTTTACCTTCTTCATCTACAATCCTCAAGTGTGATTTTGGAGCATGAAATTTGGGGAAAATTTCAATACACTTTACACAGTATCCCCTTTATTAATTACATCTCACCTAAGTATTCAGCATAAGGCAACATTAAGCTGCGTAGAGTTTATAAGAGAGCAAACCTTTGGTGAGAGCAGCCCATTTGGATCCAGAATTCTCCTCCACTGAGCTTCAGTCTCCCACTCATCACAAAAATATTACAGAGCTCATTCTTTAGGGTCAGAGATGTACTGTAATCCCATAGCAACAGAAACATAGACAGCTCAGGAGAGAAACTGCCTCCACTTTCCAAGGCTTGCTAATGGAAGAAGTTAAAGGCTGAGACAGTTCAGCCATGGGGAAGATTTAAATAATTCATTTCCACATTATTTAAAAAAAAAAACTAATTATGGGAAGAATAAAGGCAGCCACAGATGACATGCTACTTTTTTGAGATCAATAAATTTGTTTCAAAATAATTATGGGAAGAATTTTTTTCTCTCTTCGAGTTCAGCATTCTCTATGGTGAATAATATTAATTTAATTGCAGCCTATTACTGAGAAGGAGCTGTAAAAAATAAATAAAGTGGAGGCAATGCAGACTCAGAGATAAGCTGCTAAAAGTGAATTCAGAATCAGGCTTTGGGGAAGAAAGGGATCTTCAGGGAAACAATGTAGTGGTTGGTCTATCTCTTATCCCTTTGAAAGATCCCTTTCAATCAGCAGAAGAAGGTCTCATGCTACAGAAAACAAAGACATTAATGCCAGATTCCCTAAAGCACCTTTTTTTTAGTTTTTAGGCAATTGGGGTTAAGTGACTTGCCCAGGGTCACACAGCTAGTAAGTGTCAGGTGTTTGGTCTGAGGCCAAATTTGGTCCTCCTGACTTCAGGGCTGGTACTTTATCCACTGCGCCACCTAGCGGCCCCACCTAAAGCACCTTTGTTAATTTGTTTTACTTATTAAGTTTGTTAAGTTATTAAAACTAAATGTGCATCCTCAGACACTTACTAGTTGTGTGACCCTGGGCAAGTCATTTAACCCTGGTTGCCTCAGGAGAAACCCTAAATCTGCCCCAAACAAAACTTCATTCAATCCTATTTTCTAAGGTTCAATTCAATTCAATTCAATAAATATTTATCATGACAACTATATACCAAACACTGTTCTAGGTACTTAGCACATAATCACATAATGACAAATTCTCAGAAGTAGAAGGGGTTTCAACGTCACATAGTCTTACCCTTTTTTGGAACAGTCTCAGTCTCTTCATCTGACACACAGGAGGCACCTATAATAAATTCTTGTTGATTGATTGATCTATAACATGAGGAATTTGGACCAACTGCTCTCCCGGGTCCCTTTGAGCACTAAAATCCTGTGAAAGTATCCTACAAAAAAGATGCTCAACAATTGATCACTCAGATTCTGCTTGAGGACCTCCAGTGAGGGAGAGCCAAATCCTCGTATACACACACACACGTACCAAAGGGTTATTTCTCTGGAACATCATCCTACTGCTTCTTATTCTCCCTTGAGCCAACAAAAATAAACCTAATTTCTCTTCTAGATGACTGCCTTTCAGATGCTTGAGGACAGCTATCACATTCCCTTTGATTCTCTTCCCCAAGCTAAACATCCTCAGTTCCTTCTGCCAGTGCTGCTATAAAGCACAACCTCCTGGCCCCTCACCTTCTTGGTCTCCTCTGGATGTATTAGTTTATTAACTTCTAGTTTGTCAATGTTCCTCTAAAATGCAGGCTCCCAGGACTGATCACAATGCAACAATCAGAAACAACACAACCCCTGCCATCAAGGAGCTTACAATCCAGTGGGAAAGGATAATGTGTATCCATAGAAATAACATGACACAATGTAGAATAGGATGAAAGCAAATAGGCACCAGACAAAGTGGGACAGGAAATATGAGGTACAGATCAAATTTACCTGGAAAATCAGAGAACGCTATAAAGGAGGTGGCACCATAACTGGACCTTGAAGAAATAAAGGAATTTTGACAGGTCTAGGTCCAGACATGGGCATAGTAGATAGAGTGCTTGACCTCGAGTCAGGAAGACTCATTGTCGTAAGTTAAAATCTGGCCTCAGACACTTACAGCTGTGTGACACTGGGCAAGTCACTTAACCCTGTTTGCCTCAGTTTCCTCATCTGTAAAATGAGCTGGAGAAGAAAATGGCAAACCACCCCAGGATCTTTGCCAAGAAAACTCCAAATGGGGTCATAAAGAGTTGGACGCAACTGAAAAACAACTAAACAACAACAGAGGTAGACATGTGCACCATACCTAGGAGAGGAAAGTTTAATCTGTGTGAATGTATAGAATCAGAAAAATTGAGAAAAGCAGAAAAGTTGTAAAAGACAAGTCTCTAGGGTCCAATATTCTAGTGACAGATTTCCCTTAAAGTTTCATTCAGTGCCTTGTGAAAAAGACTCAGCTAAGAGAGGAAACTAAGGTGAACTAGAAAGAACTCTGTATCCAGAGTCATTGGCTTGTAATTCTAGTTCAAACTCTGCTATTATATAGCTATGTGACTATGTGACTATGTGACTTGTCCAAAGTCTCTTGGCCTCTTATTCCTCACTGATAAAATTCTACAAGTATTGATCGGGTACTTAAATTGTTCCGTGCACTATGCTAGGCAATGGAGACAAAAAGATGACACTGAAGGAATGTTTTCTAATTCCCTCATAGTCCCTCTGGTTTGGTTTGCTGTCCAAAGCATCTGAAGCCTGTCTTTTCACATTTCAGCTTTGCAATGTACACAAAACCACAGAAGCCCCATTTGTTATGCACTCTTCATCAGTCATTCTCCATCTGTTCTCAGGTGATGGTGCAAATGATGTGAGCATGATTCAAGCTGCTGATGTTGGAATTGGGATATCTGGGCAAGAAGGCATGCAGGTATTACTATTCTCCTTTTTCCTTACTCTTTCCCTATGTTAGATATAGGCAACTACCTAAGGTTTGTAGGTGATTTGCTCTCAAGAAGAGATACAGGCCAACTCGTTACCATCCACAAGTTGGTTGGCTTTCAGGCTTCCCTACATTCCCTGTCCAATGTCTGACCAAGTTCAAAACCAGCTATTTAGGGAACTGACTGTACAATCAATGTGTGGGTTGCATTACAAAACCAAGCTCTCAAACCAAAGTTAAGTGCAAAGTAGTAGTCCTCTGAGCTATCAATTTCACTTGGCTTAATCCTACATCTCTGTAAGTTCTACCCATGTTTCAAGTTTTTTCATGTAATCCATTAAAAAAAATACTACAAGAACTATGCTCTGTCAATACATTTGAAAATCTGTGCCAGCCACAATTTTTTTTAGGATGATAGCCAGAATCACAAATTAAACTTATGATGCTAGAAAGGTAGTTTTGAAACCATTTGTCAGGGGAAGCTAGGTGGTGCAGTGAATAGAGTACTGACCCTGGAGTCAGGAGGACCTGAATTCAAATCCAGCCTCAGACACTTGACACTTAATAGCTGTGTGACCCTAGGCAAGTCACTTAATTAACCCTGATTGCCTTCAAAAAGAAAAAACCCCAGTAACCATTTGTCTAATTTGGTCAAAATCTGTCCTTTAGAAGTTTTCCTGAAACAGGCATCACAGGAATGAAAAGCTGTTCATCCCAACTGTAACTGTGGCTTGGTCCTCCATCTCACCAGAAATGAGGTGGGAAGTGATCTGTATGTCTAAACAAAAGAGATGGCAGAGCAAATTAGTCCAATTATCATGTAATGGTGATTACCCTTTCAGCTCCTGCCCCTTGGAGATACAAAAGTGAGATTTCTCCTTCCTGGGCAGTTTCTTTGGGATTGGGAATCATCTGGGGCAGGGTAAGTAAAGCAGTCAAGTTTAGATGACTTTTCAGCTCTCACTTTTCAGGCTGTGATGTCCAGTGATTTTGCCATCTCTCGCTTCAAGCATCTCAAGAAGCTCCTGCTTGTACACGGCCACTGGTGCTACTCACGTTTGACGAGGATGGTCATTTACTACTTCTACAAAAATGTGGTAAGTGCCCCTCTTAGGTCTTTGTGTGTGAGGACCCTGCCCTGCCCATCAAGCCTTTGCTGTGGGCCAGAAAAGCCCTCATCATAGAAGTCAGCAGCCACTGTTCACTGTGACTAATGAACAAACAGAAGACCTGCCTGCATCAGTATTCCCTTATCCAGCCTTTCAGTGCCTGAGGTACAAATGTACCACAAATATACAAATATAAGGTATTAACCAATGAGTGCCCTTTTATCACACTTACAGAGAGTAAGGGCATAAAGAAGATGAGACAAAGGACAGGTAAGTTTTGATATGTGGATAAGTGCTAGCAAAGATATAGAAAACTGGAGTTTTACCAGGTAGGTCACTAAGTAAGGGTGTCTTATAGGTCCAGGACAATGTGTGGGGGCTAAGAACTGCTGAAAAGGTATCAAAAGTGTGTGTAAGAGGATGACAGAGGGATAAATGTGAATGTGCTTAATTTGGGGATTTTTTTTCTCCCTCCCTTCACCAATTGACACACCATGGAACTCAGGCCAGACAAGTCACCTCTGAGCCACAGTTCTCTCTACCTACGAAATAAATCCCTCTGCACTTGTCAGAGGGTCATCAAATAGAGCTGCAGGAGAACTTTTCTAATATCTCTTCCAGCCCCCTCATTTTACATATGAGGAAACTGAGACCTAGAAAAGTAAAGTTTCCATGAGCTACCTCATATACGGGAACAAACAGAATGTTACTATGAATGTTAGTGGTGGCAAAACTCATTTCTTTCAAGGTGACCTTTTCCTGTTCCTCTACTTTTTTATAATACTCTAGTTTCCCACTTCACAACATTCAATACATCAGTAAGGAATGTGTAACTTAAATATGGACTTAACCTCAAGTCACCCAATATCAAATTAGCCAATGCACTACGGAAGGGGTAACAGTAATGATGATGATGAAGATGAAGATGTTAATGAGTAGGTAGCACTTACATAGGCCCTTTCAAGTTTCCAAAGCCCTTTACAAACATTATCTCATTTGATCCTCACAACAACCCTGTGAGTTAGGTGCTATTATTATCCCTATTTTTAAAGGAAAGGAAAGGACTGGGAGAGTTTAAACAACTTGTCAACAGTCATACAGCTGATAAGTGTCTGAGATAAGATGTGAGCCCAGGTGTTCCTGACACCAAGTCCAGCATGCTTATCCTCTGTACCACCCGGCTGTCCGCTGATACCCAACTGCCTATCACTACTGTGCTTGTTTTCTGAGAAACTGGGAGGAACTGGGTTTGGGGACCTGGAAGAAAAAGAAACTATTGAAGCAGAAAACAAAGAGAAAAAAAGAAGGGAATAGAACTTCCAGGGAAGATCCACATTTTTAATCTTTGATGGGACAAGTTGCCCACTAGTCTAGAAAGCAGAAGACTAAGATGTCCTGACCAGGCTAGAATTTCTGGATCCCTTCCCTCATACAGAGTTCAGAATGAAAATGAGCCTTAGATGGGGAAACTAAGGCCCAGAGATATCCAATGATTTGCAAGAGGTCATACATCAAGTGGCAGGCCTAAAACCCTGGCCAGCTGACTCCCAGTTCAGTTGTCCATCTACTACAAGGCTCCTGCCTCAGTTGAATGGAACAAACTGGCCTTGAGAAAATAAAACTACCTGTGCATCTTGGTTTCTTCCTCTATAAAATGAGGATTGTGATATTTCCTTTGTGTACCCCCAAAGAAATAGTGAGAAGACCAAACAGGATAATGTGCATGAAAGTGTTTTGAAAAGTAAAAATGTCCATGCAGATGTGAAAAATCATTTTACAATATCCATTTGACCCTGAAAATGTTTGCCTGTCATATTTCTGAGGACCAAAAAAAAATCAAAATAAAGTATGAGTTATCAGCATTAGGGAGAGACACAGACTCGTTGTGGTACTGAGGCCTTCTAGGAGATTCTGGGACTAAAGTTAGAAGCTCTTGATTAAAAAAAAAAATTGGTAAGAGTCAGAACATTGCTATGCCAAAGAGGGCACAAATGCCTGAGTTAGTGCTTTTCATTATCTAGTTCAAGGACCTTGGAATAATCCCCCAGGACCTCCAAACATAATCTGATTCCTGTTTGCATAAGGAAAAAAGGATGATTAGAACCAGGGAATGGAAGACAGGCACATTAGACAAGTGGCATCTCAAAAACACAAATTTTTATCTTTTGCTCTATTTTCTGGGCCTTGCTGGCAGCCACTGTCACCATCACCACTCAAATACAGCAAGCATATCTGCTCAAAGTTTAATGTATATGTAAATGAGTAGCAGTGAAAAGAATAATGCAAATTGGATAAACTGGGTAGTAATTGCATTTCAACAAGTCAGTGCAAACAAGTCATTCCATTTGACTCAAAATTCACTTTAAGCATGAAAAATTGTTTACTTAGAATTCAGTGTCCATGTTTAAAAAATATATATTTAAAAAGTCATCCTTCTGAATAAGACTATGACTTCTTAACATTAAATTTCTAATATGGAAAAAAAAAAAGAAAGAAACTTTTCCTGGCTAAGTGTGCTTTCAACGCTTATGTGATATTTATTTTCAGCCTGATGTGGTATTCTAACTGGGTGACACTGATGCAGCATTATCTCCCCCTTGCAATTAGAGGGTGGAGAACTATGACTTCCACATCCGCAACCCATTTCATCAGGGATTAAAAATCTGGCTGCTTAGAAGTTTGAACTATGAATTAATTATGGCTGCTGTGGCTTCTCAGAGGAAACAGGATGGGTAGAAATTGAAGCAATGCCGTCACCAGATCTAAAGCATTTCTCAAAAGGTGAAAAAAACAGCAAAAGGTGGGGAAACAACGAATCCTGACCTGCTCTGAGGAGACAGCAAAAAAATAAATAAATAAATAAAATAACTCTTCTGGTGTTGCAATCTAGATGCTGAAGGATATGTTAATTCTTCCTCAGCTGACTCATAAAGGTCTGAATCCAAGGTCAAGCAATCCTTCCACAGTACCTACTATGTACCTAGGACATAGGTGGCTATGTGGTGGCAGTGCACAGAGCACCAGGCCTGGAGTAAGGAAGAACCAAGTTCAAATCCAACCTCAGACACTTCCTAGCTGTATGATCCTGGCCAAATCACTTAACCCTGTTTGCCTTAGTTTCTTTGCCTATAAAATGAGTTGGAGAAGGAAACGGCAAACCACTCTAGTATCTTTGCCAAGAAAACCCCCAATGGGGTCACGAAGAGTTGGATACCACTGAAACAATTGAACAACAACAAAATGTGCCCAGATCTTTGCTAGGAGAGGGAAAATATAGGATCATAGATTTAGGGCTGGAAAGGATTTTAGAGGCCCTCAAGTCCAACTCTCTCCTTTTACAGATGAGGAAACTGAGGCACAGAGAGGTTAAGTGACTTGCCCAGGGTCACAGAGCTACCAAGCATCTGAGGAAGGATTTGAATCCAAGTCTTCCTGACTCCAGGTCCAATTTCTTAGCCACTATACCATGTTGCTTCCCTTCTGTAAAAACAAATCAAAACCCTCAGTCACTCTCTCACTGAGGGGAAAAAATACGTTGGTGGGGTGGGAGTGAAGAGATGTTGATCATATGAGCAGCTTCAATGAATTTAAGGGGAGCTTTTCTCTGAAACATTGATCGTGGCATGATATTTGCAGAACTGGTCTCAAATCCAGGAAGACCTAGGTCCGAATCCTACTTGGTACATATTGGCTATATGATTCTGGGTAAGTCACCACCTCTCAAGGTTCTAGGCAACTCTTTAAGACTGTAAATTATAGAGAAAGTCCCAACCTGAATTGGTAGAGGGAACTTCCATATCTGGGAATTCCCTCTACCAATGAAATCATAAATCCAGTTCCCTATGCCTATGTCTATCCCTATCCCTATCCTCCCTATGGAGTGTGAACATGAGTTTTGCTCTCTTGTTAAAAAAGGAATAAAGACAACTCATGCTTAATGCTAATAGATCAGGCTGCCCCAAGATCAATCAATCAATAAGCATTTAGTGTGTATACTTTGTGCTATGCACTGTACTAAATGCTAGGCATACGAAGGCCAAAATGAAATAGCCAATTCCTTCAAGAAGCTTACATTCCACTGGGAAGATGAGTTTCTGTTGGTGCCTCCAACAAGATGGGTTTCAATGATTGGGGCTGCCCTTAAGATAAATGGTTTGGCTCAGATTTTCTGGAAGATGTACTCAGTTGAGAAGAGCCAACTTTTGTTCTGGTCTATAAAAGTGAGCAGACAAACCTCCCTTTTCAACATTTCAAAATTTTTCCTTCTGCCTTTTTTTTCCCAGAGAGAAAAATGGAAAGGGGAGGAGTGGAAAGATTTGGAAAAGTGAATAACATTATTTTTCAAATATTCGTTATTCAAAGACATTATGCGAAGTGTTGCCTAATTCCTTACATTTGCATAACACTTAGTTTTCAAAGTGTCTTTCTATTCACGAGGTCATTTGATTCTTAGAACTCAGTGAAGATGGCAGAGCAGGTATTTAATGAGTACACAGCTTAAGCATAGTCAGCACTAGTGTTGCCTATCAGAAGACCTGGGATCAATGCCCAGCTTCCCAAATCACACTGGCATTGGGAAAATCATTTCATTGTCTAGGGCCATTTGTTCTTTGATCTGTAAAGTAGTGAAAGTGATCTCTAAGGCCCCCTGTCAGCTTGAACATAGTAGGATTTTATTATCCCCATTTTGCAGATGAGAAACTGAAACAGCAGTGTCAGGGATCGAAAGTCAGCCTTCAGATCAGGACAGACTGGTTTCAGGTCCTGCCTTTGACACATAGGCAGGTCACTTAATCTCTCAGTGCTCTAAGTAACCCTCAAAGAGCATAGTTGGCATATGAGCTACTAATTTGCATTACTGGGGGGAGTTTGCACAGTAGGAATTTTTCCTTATCCTGTGTCTCAGTATAGTTAAATGAATTGTCCAATGTCATGTGCCCAGTAACTGGAAGGACTGTAGGTAGAAACCAGATTTTCTAACTCCTAGTCCAGTCTATGAAATAAATCTTAGTTCCATTACTAAGCAGCTGTGTGACTAAGACTATCTTTAGAGACAGATGGAGTTTCTTCCATCTGTAAAATGAAGTATTCTCCTTCTCTTGGAAATGAATCCTAAGAGAGAAATGCCTAGGATTTGCCACGAGGACATGGGGACAGGAGGGAGACTATAGATAGAGAACAGACCTGTGATTTTACTGGTACCAGGAACTCTCAGCTCCTTCTACCAATGCAAGCCAGCACTTTATCTGCAATTATGGTCTTACAGAATTACCTCCAGCATTGAAAGGTATAGTGATTTGCCCAGAGTCACACACAGCCAATATGTGTCAGAGGCAGGATTTGGACATAGGTCTTCCTGGCTCCAAAGCTGTCTATCCAATATGGCATGCTGCCTTTAAATTAACAGCAACAACAACAACAATAATAATAAACAACTCACATTACAGCTATATCAAATGTGTTCCCCATAACAGCCATTGTAGATAGGGAAATAAATATTATTATAATTTCCATTTTATAGATAAGATAACTCAGCTACCTGGCACCATGGTTAGAGCACTAGACCTGGAGTTAGAAAGACCCAAGTTCAAATTCAGCCTCAGATATTTACTAGCTGTGACCTTGGACTAGTCATTTAACCTCTGTCTGCCTCAGTTTTCTCCATTGTAAAATGGGGATAATTAGTAGCACCTACTTCCTAGGGTAGTTGTTAAAATCAAATGAGATAATATTTGGTCAGCACTTAGCACAGTGCCTAGCGCATAGGTGCTTAATAAATGTGTGCTCCTTCTTCAGCTAATAAATATATGTTCTATCTGCCTTACTGGTATGTTAAATGGAAAGCCTAAAATCACATGTGGAGGGAAAAAAGAATTTAAAAAGATAGATAGATAGATAGATAGATAGATAGATAGATAGATAGATAGATAGATAGATAGATAGAT